>NC_133201.1:20671297-20691297 GCF_958299795.1 Porites lutea
ACTCTTTCAGTTACTGAGCAGTCAGCGAAAATGGTGTGCATTTTGGTAAAAGCCATCATTTCCTGGGTAACATGTGCTTATTTAGTTGTCAGGCAAGGCATCACTTTGCTAGCCTGCGTAGCAGACACTATGCAGGCTATCACTTTACTCGTGCGGTGAACATTTTGTATTAAGTCTGTTATCAAGTCGAATACAACAACTGCTTATTATTCCACTCTTACTGTTGTGGTGCTGTAATAAACTACTAAACTTTATTTACAGAGGTCTAAAAAGTCTTAGTTAACAATCGATTAGTCATATATATGAAATATTCAAATACACTGAAATAATCACGTCAATCGGCTGATACAGAAGACATTGGATGTGGAAGTGGTATTTTCAGCTTTTGGCAGGGTGTCGTTATCACCTACCACAATGTGCGCTACGCCTGACGTAGTTCCCGACCTGCTAACAATAGTAGCTACTCATCATGATACTGATTGGGGACAAGCTACCTTCGAGTCCCATTGACTGCTAAAATTGACAGGACCATGCGAACGCCTGTGTGTGGCAATGATTCCTGTTAAGCAGGTTGAATATGGACATGTTTACAGCCCATTGCCGTCTTCGTGGTCGAAGAAATCTATCTGTAATTACAATGTGTCAGCAAAAGGTGTTTAGAGCATGGACAGAGCACAAGGTTGGACTGTAATTTCGTGTAATTCATGAGGTCATGGTCTTTGCGCTCTTATTTGCAAAATCATAACTAGTACTTTGATAAAAGATACTCCTTTTATACTGGTTTAAAAGGCATAATTATATTATCTTGGTTTGATTTTGATGCAACAAAAAAATCGTTATCAAGGCTTAACTTTTTTGGTTTTTTTACTTCCTTGTCGGAGCTTGTCCTTGTTATTAGTAACATCTTTACGCTTTTCTCCCATGATAACCTGTCAATTTAAAGAAAAAGAAGAATGTTAACAACTATCACGTGTTTCCATGGCTGAAAAACTGATATTATGGATATCTTTGCTTCCTAGCTGAAACTAAAAATAATTGACAAAATACCGATCCCTCACCAAAGGGAGAACTAAGGAAAAGCTGGCAGTTAGACTAACGGGTGGGAACTGATTTGATTTACTGAGGAAATTTTCAAGATTATGTTTGTGTTGCTGCTGGTCCTGGTCTTGCTTCTTGAGCTCACTGACTGGTTTGTGCCTTTTTAACTTGTCCAAATGCCACCTGTTCCTTTTGCCTCACAAAGATAATCCTCTGTCACTGCACTCCACTTATTTCGATATTGCCTTTCGTTTTCAATAAACTGCGCCCACCACTTCCTTTGGTCTGAAATCAGTCTATGGCACTTTTTGACACAATCTTCTATAACGTTGATTTCCAAAAGTTTTTTGGTATCTGTGCGAACAAGTGGGGGGCTCCATCTGTCTGACTGGAAAGCATACAGAGACCTGATCCTTCGGGAAGCCATTTGCCATCATTAGCCCACTGTTTGTACTTCAAAACCACCTTTCCATTTATTTTAACAACCTTGTAGGCGTGAGGTTAAATATGATTTTTATATGCTTTAAACAGGGCTCAATCCATTTTTTATGTCCAAAAGAAAATCCAGTACTTGGGTTTCGGCCTCTGGTGTGTGTGCTTGTCTGATGTTTTCCAACAACTCTTGCAGTGTCATACTGTTGATTCTTCTTAGCCTCTTTGAAATTCTGCTGAAAAACTGTGAAACAAAAAAATCTTTTCATTTGACACTTTCAAGCTATTGATTGCTGCGGAACGACCAGCAAC
The DNA here is from genome assembly GCF_958299795.1 of Porites lutea. Classification (NCBI taxonomy): domain Eukaryota; kingdom Metazoa; phylum Cnidaria; class Anthozoa; order Scleractinia; family Poritidae; genus Porites; species Porites lutea. The sequence goes on from NC_133201.1 coordinate 20,673,080, forward strand.
ATAATCAGGATTTAAGAGCCATTTTCCAAGAAAATCGAAAATCGCAAGACACTCGTAAAAAAATCGAATTTTTTTTTCTTTTGCCAAAAAATCCCTTTTAGTGACCTAATTCAAGAAAAAATAGTTTTGGGTTCAAACGATTCATTGTACGGGAGAAATAACAAAAAGTTTGAAAAATCGATTTATTGCTGGTTTTTCGCGCTTAAAAACAACAGAATCCGACCTCAACTTCGAGAAAACGTTGAACGCATAAGAAACAATCCCTGACATCGAAACTTCAGGCGAATATTATTTCGTTCTTAATCTTTAAATCCCTAAAAGAAAATTTGAAGAAATAAGTTTTTTACATTTACAATCGACAAGTTTAAAGAGGACATATTTGTGTCTCTTGAAATGTTAGAAAATGAAAGCGAACTTTAACTGTTGTAAAAGCCCTCTGGTATATGCCGCTTCCTAGTAAAACCCATATAGAATAAAGCCTTGGCTATTGAAGTAAATTACGGGAAAGTTTTAGCTCTGGAAATTAAATACAGCCCTGACACTAGAGTAAGCAATTTGAGAATTTAATTTAATAAAATTTATGCAAATTAGACGGCCCGCTGAAGGAATTCATACTAAACGCAAAGTTTAGTGTAAAAGGACTACTTACTGTTGCTTGTAATATGTTTTTACAGTGAAAATGTTATTTCTAGCTTTCAGCTGTGTTGGTAAGAGCCATAAATAACTTTTTATATGACGACTGAAAAACGTTTGTTCAGCCACATTGCTACCAGCGAAATCATTGAGATCGCAACTTCGAACTGAAACTGTCATCGCTTGATGAAACTCCGTTACCACAATGGTAAAATAGTTTTCTTCAGGGGGAAAAAGCAGAATTAAAATGCATTCAAAACCGTTGACTTCGATTTTGAATTTGTTTAGGCAAGATTTCAAGCCACCACAAGGTCTTATGACCTCTACTGACCCAGAAATCGGTTACATATGCCAAGGTCATGTTATAAGCAAACTGTCACGAAATACTCAATAGCTTCTGATTTTCGGTCTTTGTTGTGTTGGTAAAGAAATGCATACACTTTTCACAGAACAGACCTTCTTGCTTTATTTGATTTATATATTTGTATTGGTCCAGACACATGCATACGCTGACTGGCTGTAAAAGACATTCATCACAGTTTTTGATTCAGAGTGGTATAATATTTCCCAAAATATTTCAAACACAAATGTTTCCTTAATAAGTTCGTTATTCCCGAATTTACCACCTTGCAACAATCCCTACAGCAAAATAAAAAAGCATAAAATTCAACTTTATAGCTTGCTATAGTTTAGTTTCGGATGTTTTTTTTATGATTTTTCCTCCGAAACCAGGAAACCCTAGCCAGGTAACTAGGAATTCTCAGTTTCATTTAGAGCTTGTGCACAACACAACTTCAAACTTGAGTGTCTTTATCGCATCCTTGAAACCTTCGAGCCCTCCTCAAAATTGTTGAAAAGCCTGTTGAGGCTAATAATAATCTTTGAGTTAAATATGACCAATTCACGCCGCGAGCGCGAGAAAAAGAGAACCACTCCGCAGGGCTGAATACGCGATGCGGAGTGTTATAAAATTCCACATTCTCGTGCGTAACGCTTTCTCTAGAGACCTCTAGAAGTGTTGTTTAGCGAAGATAAACAAAGTTATCTTTGGTTAACTCAGAGTACTTGCAGAAATACCTCCAGCCTGCATAACAGGCGCTTTATTAGGGGCACCCAACGACGGTTTCCCCCCTAATTACTTTGAAAAGACTTTTTAGGCTGTCCAGAGTACTTTTAGATCTCTAGAAATGTTTTCTAAGGGGCGCTAAGAAATTTATATCTGTTCGGTCATCCTAGGGTAACTTGAGTCTTTTCAAAGTTACGAGGGCTTCAGTGTTATTTTCCCGAAAATTTTAGCAGCAATTCAACGTTTTCCGAAAGTGATAGTTTTTCTGATTCCTTCTGCATTGCATTTTTGATTCCGAAAATTTTAGGTTTCCTTTCTGTACGAAAAATAACCTAACCTGGGGAGTGAAATGGGAAAAATGAAACTTCAGAAAATCGGAGGGAATTTATTACATAAGCTTCGAAAATTGTGTACATGAATGGAACGGTCATCTAGAAGTTTTTAGCCTTCCTCAAGCTATAGAAAATCCTAGGCAATGTTTGCTTCTCCAAACAGATATTTTACAGGGTGCCCCTGCTTTATGAGCTAGGCGAGGCGAAAGCGGCATTTTGCGCGAAGCGCGAAACGCGACGAGGGGAGGAAAAAAATAAAGCTTTATCTTTCTTTAGCCCTCGTCTTGCACTTTGTACTCGTTTCGCGTTTCGAGCAAATGCCGCTTTCGCCTCGCTTGGCTCATAAAGCACCAGTTATGCAGGCTAGAATACCTCTTCACATTTATAAGATAAGGTGTAATTGATTTGTTAGAGCGGGGAGAAACATTTATAACGTGCAAATAGTCACTAGCTGAAAGGTAACTGACTGATTTGTAACAAGGACTCAGGATGACAAACAAGAAATGATCTCACTCTCCGAAAAGGAACGCTCTTTTAAACATAAACAAACTTCAAAAATAAGCAAAGAAAGCAAAACAGTGAACAAAATAGATTTTTTCTTGACTTAGTTATTCCGGCGAGAACAAATGGTGAATGATTCACTTCTGGAAGCAGCCTCTGAGGAGAAGTGAGAACACCGTTTAGGCAAAACTCTACACTTTGTGTACTTTACCAGCCTGTTCACAGACTCTCTTCATTTTTCGATATCCTCAAGTGCACGTATAAAAAAAAGCGCGTTCCGCCCTCTCTCACGAGCAATCGCTTATCTTGTGCGCGCACCAAATTCCCAAAACAGAAAAAACGTCTGTGAGCCGGGTAGTACTTTTTGTTTCTACATATTTTGCCCATGGAGCTGGCAAGTACAACTGTTGACGGCTTTTTTCAGCAGGTCAACGTAGAGCGCTTTGCGGCGAACAGGCTTGGGAGGTACTTCTAATTCTAGTTGCTGACAAATGTTTTGAAGCATTCCAAGTTTAAGTCGCTCCAGAGATCCTCCCTTGGCCATGGCACAGATATCGTACTGATCGTAAGTGATGGGGTGCTGTAGCGTGATAGATAGGATTGTTTCTCTTGCCATGGTAAAGTTTTCCTCTTCTACTACAGCTTGGATTTCAGCATCGTCAGATGTTTGCCGTCGGACCTTCGCTGCAAGACGTGAGAAATATGAAGTGCACTGCTGCGGGGTAAGAAACTCGGATACTTTGAACAAACGAACTCCATCAGGTCCTCGTGCACGTCTCATTTCACGTGATACGATATCACCGTCCAGTTTTCTGCCGCTGGTTTGACCAATTGTAAACTTCGCATTTAGATAATCCCTCTGGTTTTGGTTGAAGCGATATGCTTTTTTGTTCGGCTTGAGCGCCCATCCTTCTTTTACCTCTACTTCGCCGGATGTAGCCTCTCTTGTATCCCTAAAAGACGCAGACGAAATAACTTGACTGGTCGTGCCCTCCTCCAACCTGGACTTGTAGCCTAGTTTGGCAAGGTCTAACAAAGACCGTTTCTCTAGAGACTTGGTGCATTTCTCTAAAGATAGGTGTTTTTCGAGAGAAGACAGCCTTTGAAAGACCTTAACACACCCATCCTGAGGGCAGGTAAACACGGATGACGATTCATTTGTATGGTCAGTGGGATCATGAACCTGCTCCACTTCCGTCTCTTGCTTCTTCCTTGACTGAGTCGGTTTTGGGCTAAGGGATTTAAAGTCTCCAGAAGAAAACTCAGATGAAAGCCAACTATTGCCATGCTCTGAGGTAGATAACAAATAAAGAAACAAGATTTACATAAACAGCACTGTTCAACTACTTCAATACTTCACTCTGCACAGCCTGTGAAGAGTGCCCCTTTGGTCCACTTTACTGCGCGAACAGATGAAACGTTTGCTTTTTACTTCTTATGAGGACGTGTTCTTCAGAACCGCCATATTCTAAAATGTTCGTTTTAAAAATTTTGTAGAACAAATCAAGGGCTATAAATGTATAAAGGGGCTTAAGTATTTTACAAAGCATAACCCCACGGGGTGGCAGACACCCACTCCTCCTGCGTACCAGGGTGGGAAATGGATGCCTTGCATGCGTCTGAAGGTTATAACAAACGATAAGCGTACACTCTTTTACTCAAACTTTAAAAAATATATATTGGCGCGATGACATAATTCTAAAAAAAAAATGAAATTGTGAATTTTCATAAGACTAACCTTCTGATGTTGTTTCTAATGGGATCTCTTTTCCCTTTCTCATACCATAAGCGCGCCAAGCTACGAGAATTTCGTCTTTAAACTCGAAATTGTTTAATTCGTTGATACCAATAATCTTTCTGTTGTCATCTACTACTGCTTCCTCTTCAACACTTTGCATGACAGCAACTCGAACTCCTTCTATCCCCCCATACGAAAGAAGAGCACTCTTCAGTTGTTCGGCATTGGTCACGTCATTTCCTTCGTTTATGAAGGTCCTGACGTGATTCTTGCAGGTTGCAGCGAGCCTGTCTGCGGCACCTTTTCCACCCTGTGGGTCAGAAAAGTCAATGCGCTTGATTTCGATGCCGGTGGAGGAGGATATCACTGGGCATGAGAGTACGGTGGATGACGAATGATAACATCCTGCGTTATCTTGGCGAAAGAACGCTTTGTTAATCTCACTGTGCTCCAGCTTGATGGTATTCAGGACATCCTGCATGATTTTAACCACTGCAGCACTGCCTTGATTGCACGACTGGACTATGTGCAGAAAGCCCTGCCACTGGAGTACCCCGCTCACACGACGGTAGACGACAGAAACGTCCCAGGAGATGCCTCGCTTACCAAACCAGTCGGTTTGGGACTCTCTGTATTTTTGTGGAAGGAACTTCATGGCCCAGTCGTTAATTATCAAGACAGTGTTGTCGTCAAGTTTCTCCAGTGCATCTATTCTCGCTTGGTCTTGGTTAGCTGATCTCAGGATGTGGCATTTCCAGGACATTATGGCCAGCTGAGCTGTCTGGAATAGAAATAGCCTGCGTAGCAAGCGTTTCCTCGCGAGGTTTGTTTAGAAAGCTGGGACAAGAGCAAAAAAAACATGAATGACGGGGGAGGGGGAGGGGAACGAAGGAACCGCTTGCCCGCAAACCCCACGATTTTGAAAAACTGCGTTCGCCCACGAATGCAGCTTCTGATTGGCGCGGTGCGGGTAGTGTTGATTACTTAGCATTCGAAACATCAATCAAACCAGGTATGCTTTGTTTTCGTGCGTCACAGATCTGGTCTCATCTGATTTGTGGTCGCAGATTACAAATGCTTTGGACTGATATTTATTGGAATCGTGTTTGTGCGAAGGTTTATGAGATCAGAGTCTTCAAAGTATAATTGGAGATCGAGCAGTGGAGACTAGGGAAGGCCAATTTATTGAGAATGACGGCGTGCAGATCTGACTGGCAAAAATGGACTGTTTGTTGGAGATAACATCAACATAAATCAGAACATCGGTACTCGACACTAGCTAAAGCCGCCATGGACAAGCGATTTGTCAGCTTTTTGAAATGAAAAGATTCTTTTTGTTTATTGGAAATTTAGCGGCATCTATTGTAGAGAACGTTTCAACACAGGCTGAAGAGCAGCGGCTCTGCAAAACTTGTACCCGGCGGAGTGAATTGTTCCGGACAAATCGTTTTTGACGTGTCGACAAGGTTTCAGACGAGATAAAGCCACACAATAAAAAACAAGAAATTCTGCAGCAGTCGCTCATTGTTTTAACTTTCTTTTATCGTAAATCTTTTTTATAACAGTTCTTGCAATCGCCTGCAACGTGTTCTATTAGAAAACAAAGTAATTTTACAAATCTGGTAATCCAGGGGTAATCTGTTCGTTGTGTTTCTATTTTGACGAGCTGTCAATTTACAAATGAACCGAACCGTGAAATATCAAGGGGCGTTTTCCAGAATCATGGGGTTTGCGGGCAAGCGTTTCCTCTTCTCCCCTCCCCCTCCCCCTTCAACCTTTTTTTTGCTTCCGCTCTAACTTTCGCGCAATAACTCGATTGGAAACGCTTGCTACACAGGCTAGAATAGAAATAGCGCTTCGTCTTTCGCGTCCTGAGTTGGAAAGGTCGTCTCGCCAAGGACCCGTTCAATCTTTGCCAGAGTTTCCTGAAGACTTTGACAACGGTCACAAAGATCAGTGTGTTGGTGACTGCATTGTTGCTGGTAATCTGCATCACTACTGTCGCTAAGAGCAAACAACACACAATGGTCTGCTACGTTAGAGGGGCTAGTGATATGAACCTGTTGACAAGACAAAGTTGAGATTACTGTTTGTCTGTTCTTATACTTCAAATATAATGGTTAATCAAATGATTTTTTAATCTAACAAATATTATTAACGTAAGGGGGCGAATAAATTTTAACCTTAACCGTAGAAAAGACCACTATCCTCATGCGCGGATTGTTCATCTCGAGAATTTATGTAAGCTAGTTACACGTGCACCAGATAGAGAAGAAAAAGAGTACAAAAAACATTTTTTTTTACGGAATGATTTTGTTGATGAGGTAAAATAAGTACTTATTTTTAGTTTTATTCAAGCTGTCTTTCTGGAGTCAGAATTCACATTACCTTATTGTCCCCCTTCAAATACTGCTTGCTTATCATAAGAGCTTGCACAACTGTAGTCTCCCACTCCTTGTCGGAACCTAATTCCCCTATTTGGCGTACGAGGGCCACGATATCATCAAATGCACGAGCACCTTCAGCTGCAAAATAATCTAGGCCCTGCAGTGATTTTCTTACAGAGGCACTGCATTCAGAGAGTACCCTTCTCATAGTAGTTTCGCTGAATGGTTTGAAGTTGGTCTCCAAACAGTACTGAGTGTACTGTTGTACCACTCGCTCGGGTATCATCATACGGATTACGTTAGGTACCTGAATAACCTCACCAGACGAAAGCTTGAGATGTTTTTATCCAAGTGGAAGGTCCTGAACAAGATGCGGACTCGTGATGAAACCAAGAAAGTGGTCAAGCTGCCTCAAGTCTACTCATATTTGTGTGGTAGGCTGTTGTGGAACTTGAGCGCCTCGGCCAAACTGTGATCGATGACGATTAGCCATGGAGTATCTGTATCTCGTCAACCCTTGGATATAACGGGAAATGTCATTGAAAGTTCCGACCCCTGCCATAATCGAAAGCACTTGTCTACGGGTATCCCAGCTGGTTGCATTCTGGTACGCTTCTGCTAGGGCCTCTAAATACAAATGCTCTGAATGTGACAACTCGCTTACACTTAGAGCCTTGTTCATAGCCGTGGAAGAGGCTAAACGTCGCCAGAGTTCACCAGCATTATCAGGGGTGACGCTCTTTAGCACAGTTGCTACTATTTCTGTGGCTCTCCTTGTCTGACGTTGTCTTGTTCGCTCAGAGGAATCACTCCAAGAAAGCCATGGCTTTCCAAGCGGTTCAAGTTTGCATGCTACCAGCAACTCACTCAGCTTTTCGCGCAGCTCAGGTAAGATCACAGGTGTGGGCTCGTCACTCTGCGTGGAAGCTGTGCTTATTGTGTCTGGTGACAGAAAGGTGTCATCAGCGATTGTAAGACGTCCAAGGCTTTCTGCGAACTCTTCAACAGATTGACTGGTATCACTTTGTCCTGGAGATGAGTTTGAGCTGTTCTGTAACATACAATGTTACTTCAATATTTCTGTTTATTTTGTCACCAAGCATTAGTTTTTTTAGTATAGTTCGGAACTTAAGTTACACATCATGTTAAAAAAGAAACTATGAATTCACATGCATACCTCTATCATTATCAATACTCCCCCTCCGGCCAGACCGAAAGGAATTTGAAGAAGCGAACAGTGACCTATTCGTCTTAAAATCATTTTCAGAGTCATTTTCAAAGTTTACAGTTATTCACAGTTGCCCAGCCCTTCCGGAATTTCGACATTTGTTATGTTGGAATAACTGTCTGTATCCAAGGTTACCGTTTACTTACTTACATTTGCTTCTGAAGTCTCTAGTTCTACGCATGGAGTAACTTCAATCATTGGTGCAGGTGTCACTTTCTGTTGTTGGTTTGTCTCCGCGAAATGTTGCTCCACATTCTGCAAAGAGCTGTGGCAAAAATAAATGTTAATATTGTTAAAAGGCCATCGCCGATTTCTTTACTATTCTTCAAAGCCAAGAGCAAATTAACATACTAGCCAACTAGAATATCTTTATCTTTTCTTTTGTGGGGGGAGGGGAACAGGAGAATAAAGGGTATTGTAACGCTTGCGCATATGTTGCTTTGCGTCCTTGCGCGTTTAAAATTAAAGCGTATACTTAAGCTACAAAAGTGTTACGATAAACTTACGCGATCCAACTTGAATAAGTATTCCTTCAGTGTTTAAAATAAATGCAGATAGAACGCTGTCCAAATGCCGATCGCCTTTGACTGAAGCTGTTTTGTGAGCAGCTATTTCTAGTGGAATGCTACACTTCACTTTTGAGGATCTCCAGCGTATACCAAATTCCGCTCTGTGGCGAGGGCATATTGTCAATGACAAGTGGGACTCCTCCACTGCAAATACCCCTAAACAAAGGTTAAGGTAAAATTATCCATTGCATATATCACGAGCGAGTTGAGAGGCTCGTGTGCTAGGACATCTGGAGGTCGCGTTTTCATAAAAAAGTCTTTACATGTAAAGTCTGTGTATCAGTGACAGGTGTGTGTGTTGGTGTGTGCGTGGGTGGCGGAGCGGGAGGGGGGGTGGGGGTGGTGAATAAAGATCTTTTTTGCTATCGTAAGCATGGACTACGAGTAGTCCCCCATTTTTCCTCGGGGAGAGTAGAGCGAGCGAAACGCGAGTGGGCGTGAAAATCACCCCATGCGAAAAAAGGCGACACGCGACAGGGAGAGGGAAAAAATTCTCTCTCCCCGCCCCGCGTCGCCTTTTCTCGCGTGGGGTAATTTTTACGCGCGCTCACGTTTCGCTCGCTCTACTATCCCTGAGGAAAAATGGGGGACTACTCGTAGTCTATCGTAAGCGTTAATAATAGGTTTGCAAAATATTTACGCTGCGAATAAAAGCCTGGGATTTTTAAAGAGATGAACTCGTTTGCATATTGTTCTTGCAAGCAGGATACAAAAGAGCGCGGTACGCTAGTACTGGGGACAATAATTTTGCCAAATGGAAGGGGACATTTCAGTTCGACCGACCGAAATAACCGGACCGGTCAAAGTGAACCAGCTTCAAAGGCGTTCCCAAATATTCTGTTAGGGCCGAGCCGAAATGGTTTGTCCATTTGATTTATAACCAAAACTTCCGGAATTTTGGGCTGAATGGAAAGCACCTGAAGATTTTCTTCGAATAACACGACCATCGAAGTCTGTGATAAAGAGATGATGGAAATGTACCCCACTTTTAGCCGTTACGTAAGACGGTAAGACAGTACATAAGATTTACCTGCTCTTGCTAACAGCAGTTTCCATTCAGTGTCAAGTGCTGTATCTGCTTTTAATCCATACAGCTCGCAGTGCCTCGATATGTCCCTTTTACAATTTCTTAAAGCGAGAACTTCAACTTGGCCTGGATAATCACTGCTTAAACCACAGGGTGTGGCGTCGTGTAATAAACCAGAAAAACTACATGAGGGAAACGTTGCCGAAGCCATGACAAAAAACAAAGCTCTCCCAACAAACGAGACAAACTCCTCTAACGCTGTTTCAGCATTTCGTAATACTGGACGGGAATAATTCAATTAAAATGAAATCGTAGAGGCACGTGCAATAGTAAGTTGCGAAACAGTTCGTGACAATATATAAATTTTATTCCAGGAGCATTTGACCTGGAAATGTTATATTAATATTGTTTCCAGAGTCGAATATTTCTACACTGATGATCTATAAACAGACGTACGGTTGTACATTTTTTCATTGGGACAGCTGTAATTGCATCTTTATCTGTTTACAATGTGTACGAAGTATAGTACGTACCGCGGTATGTGACAAGCTAGCGTGACCAATCTCTGCTTGTTTGCTAAATTATGCGTCATATGATCTTGTTATCCCGTCTAGTATCTGATTTGTTCGCTCAATAAGAGTTATACTCACCTTGTTAACTGTGTGGTTTGAGCAGTGGTTAATTTTCATCATTGTATGTTATTTTCGGACCAAAACATAATCGGGTTTCATTATAACAGAAGCGTCTGATGATGCGTAATAAGCGCTGCGTGGGAAGTGTTTAGATAGCTCAAGCGCTGAAGTTGCTGGACACATTTTGGTCAAAATCAGTTATGGATGAGTTGCCACATAACAGGACAAACAGATTGAGAGATGGATTTAACTTCTCTCACAACAAGCAATGGTAAGTTGTTCGTTCAACAAAACTTTGCGTTAAAAATATGAATTAATTCAGCGGGCCGTCTAATTTGCATAAGTTTTATTTACTTAAATACTCAAATTGCTTACTTTAGTGTGAGGACTGTATTGGATTTCCAGAACTAAAACTTTCCAGTAATTTAGTTCAACAGCCAAGGTTTTATTCTATATGGGTTTTACAAGGAAGCGGCATATACCAGTGGCCTTTTACAACAGTTAAAGTTCGCCTTCATTTATTAACATTTCCAGAGATACAAATGTGACCTTTTTAAACTTGTCGATTGTAAATGTTAAAAACTTCTTTCTTCAAATTTTCTTTCAGAAAATTAAAGAGTAAGTATGAAATAATACTCGGCTGAAGTTTCGATGTTAGGGATTGTTTCTTATGCGTTCAACGTTTTCTCGAAGTTGCAGTCGGATTCTGTTGTTTTGAGTGCGAAAAACCAGCAAAAAATCGATTTTTCAAACTTTTTGTAATTTCTCCCGTACAATGAATCGCTTGAACCCAAAACTATTTTTTCTTGAATTAGGGTACTAAAAGGGATGTTTTGGCAAAAGAAAAAAAAATTGGATTTTTTCACGAGTGTCTTGCGATTTTCGATTTTCTCAGACAATGGCTCTTAAGGGAAACATATAAGGGGCAACGAATTCTCGTATTCATCACTTTTTACCACAATGCATTGCATTTAACCAGAGTGCATTGCGCCACGAACAAGTCAAATAAAGACACGGGGAAAGTCACATCGTTCGCTGCCCAGACTCAGAGTTTTCTTTGTAGCAAATTTTCTACAGGACGGTTAGAGGTCTTACCAAATTTAAGACATGTAGGAGGCTTTTTAGATGAGTACGATGGTTAACTTGGGGATTGGATTTCAATTCAAGAGCCTTTGACTCGTCCAGGTGTTAAACCTGATGAGAAGATGAGTATTTGCTCTTCTAATCCGCAACACGGGGGATATACAAATTCCAGCTTGCTAGAAGGTGATGTGAAAGTGAGAAAATGTCATGCCATCCTATTCTTAAGAACCTGTATGAGCCGAAAATGGATGTGATTTTGAACATTCGCTTCAAAATAACAGCAGAAATCGAGATAACAAAACATATGTTTTGTGTCCTACGTTGCAGACGAGGACGTGTAACGTGTATAATTATGTTCTTTCATTCATTCATTGCCATGGAATATGCGTTTACATTGTTTTTTTGCTGTTAATAGCTCGATTAATGCGGCTGGTGATCATCTTGCCGGCGGAAGTTTCACGGAAAAGGAATTGAATTGAAGACTTTTCCTAAAATTCCGTTATCAGTCTGTGTGGTGTAGTGGTGAGGTGTAGTCGCGTCGAGCCGATGGTGTCGGGTTCAAGTCCTACCGAACTCTTTTTTTTCTGTTTTTTTTGTGTTGTTGTTTTCTATAACTATATAGCTAAATAACTGTTACTTAATAAAGTGCAATAAACAGCAAGAAAAGTCTCATGTTTCCAGAGAAAAGATAGTACACCCTATATTAAATATATGGATAAACAATCTGAATTTCTATCATTTCCTACAATTTACTGTGGGAAAACCAGAGTTGATAACCACTTGATCATTTTTTAAACAACGTTCCCACGAGTTCTTTATATAGACTGATAGTAATTAGTCTAGTACTTTCCAACATGTAAATAGGACATTCAATGTCATTTTCGATTCTTTTAAGTCCCACTGCCTAACTAATGCCAGTATCAACAGAATGTGCCGCAGCATTACTATCTTTTAGATACCCTAGTAGTACGCACGGAGTACTGACACTCCTCTGATAATCCTTGCATTTTGCAAAATTTGGGTCCTGGCAAAAAATGAATGAGCTAAGTTTTAAAATAATACTTGATCACCGCTGTTGCTGAATGCTGCAGCCATGGCCTGACTTAGCAGGAGGGAGACTGGACTTGATGTCTAGACACAAATGCTATGCATACATACCTGAACTACATCCTCGTGTGTGTGACCAACCATAAGGAACGACAAATGAACCTATACAAAGGTGTAATTAATAGTAATATTAATATCAAAGTGAATTAATAGTAATAAAATTATTCATTAGGGAGTTTTAACAACACGACCTGATAACCGTAAATAAACCTGAAAAAAAAAATCAGCTGACCCCGCATTTGTTGTTTGATAATGTCTTACCTCCTTGAATATTCCTTTTTCAACCAGAAGAGCGCAAAAACCTAAAATATATCTGTTTTTGCACTCACTGTAGCAGTTGTCCATCTGAAGGAACAGGTAGGGGGGCAGCTGTCCTTCCTAAAACATATGCGAAGTACCTTAAGTATTGAGAGTGCTAAGAGTGTTGATTAAGTTATTGTTCCTCGTTAGAATGATGAAACAACTACAAATCGTCAAAAGGTTTAGGAAAATAAAATCACCTCAGCAATTTCCATGAATATACGCAGCAGCACATTTAAAGTGAGATTTGAGTCATGGGGCCATCTCATGAGGTCGATGAAGCTGAAGACACATTCATTTCCATGAGAAATGGCATCAGTGACATGAGTTCGAAGGAAGTGGTATGTTTCGTCCTATAAAGAGAGAGCATAATCTTCTTACGTGATTTTAACCTCTATTTTTAAAATGATGCCCTCTCTTTGCATTACAGAAGTAATTTGAAAGAAACTTATTATATAATTAGAAATGGTCTGACTGTGAACAGAGTTTCTATTTAATTAAATAGGATTTTTAATTTGCCTATACCTTTGAAAGACAGTTTGCGTGGGGTAAGTTTGTTTTGGATTGGTCCATTCCATCGATGATCAAAGAAAGGAACTTTTTCGGACATAATTCTGCTTTAAGGCAGTTTCCCTAGTAAGCCCTTTTCTCAGCCCTACAGAATGCGAAGGAGACAGAGTAAATAAAACGAGTTGTTACAACTTGAACCTCATTTCAAACATTTACAGTAAATGTAATACACCTACTTTTTATCTGCTGCTCATTGTGCTACTTTCTCTTTTGGGCGAAAGACATTCTTTTCTCCTTGTCAGAAGTCCCCTTGAGGCAGAGTTTCAAGGCAACAAATGTGGGATTCAAAAATAGAGAATATGTTGTAATTCAATTTGCACTTTGGTACAATTTGTTTTTGTACCAGTACAGAATATATTAAACTGGTACAAAATATTTTGTGCTAGTCCAATTTTTAATTTCATAGTACAGTTTGTTATTTACTTACAATATAAATCTATTTTTTGGAGCACATGTCTGCCTTGAATAAGCTTTAGTTCTACTGTGGTTAGTTTTCATTGACAATCATCCCTTGTTACTTTTCATAAATCTGAGCCTAGGGTTAGTTTTAGGGTAAGGAAGGACAGGGTTAGGGCTCCAGTTATGGAAAGGGTACATGTAACTGGGTTAGGGAAGGGTTAGAGTTAGGAACGGGTTAGGGTTAGGGTTAGGGACGAGTTTGGGTTACAGCTGATTGCCAGTGAGCTTCAATTTTAAACACATCGACACTTTTGTCTTTATTTTTCAGCTGCTCATGTAGGACTTCTGTGTGAATAAACTTGCTTTTATCTCTGAACTTACATTGGCGGTTTTCTTGGATCCTTTAGCTCCTCCTAGCACTCTTGGCATAACCTCTATAAGGGATCCCTCCTTTAGTTGCTGATTGTCTCTCATCTTAAACATAAAAATATTGAAAAATAAACTTATTGGGTTAGCTAGTGGCATAAATTACAGCCTTTCCGGGAAACCATTCGAATTTAACTCACAAAGATCTCCGTGCTTCAATAAAAAGGTAGGGTAGTAAAAAGTCAATACATAACACAGGAGGTACAAGGGGTAAAAGGAGAAAAGTCGGTATACCTATAATTGTATTGTCTTGCATACGTAACACACCGTTTACATAGCTACATATTGTGTACTGTTCTACTAGTGCTAGTAGCAGAGTAATGTTAAGCATACCGGCTGGCCATCGATGAGAATTACCCAACTCTCAATATTCATATTCAAAATTTGGCTTGCTACCCATAGAAGGTCATTCTTGCTGGTGCTGGCTTGAAGTGTCAAAAATTCTTGCGTGACTGGGTGTCTAAGGTACGAATGAACTGTGGTAACGACTGCTTCCGCTTGGGTAAAGGTCAGGCAGTTACAAACTCCATGACAATTGCAACTCATTTCAGAGTTTTCCTACGTTAACAAAAACTAAAAGTGAAGCTACTTAGACTAGATGTATAGACACCAGTGACATACTGAAAAATACATTCAATACAACTGACCTGTTTAGCTTTAATTCTATTCCAAGCGAAGAAGTAAAGAAGTAATCTTTAATACCTTGGATTGCTCTTCTCCAAAAATTTTTGTTAAATTTTTGAGACGGAGAAGCTCCAGTTTAATGAAATAGTATGATTTGTTTTCCTTATAGTCCATGAAATGTCCTGCTTCACTTTCTGTTTTTGGTCTCTTCCGTGAGTTGTTGTTCTCTGACTGTCAGCCATTGTGGATATCCCAGAGTACTGCGCGTTGAGTGAAGCAATAGTGAAACTGACCAGGGAGGGGATGGGAAAAATTGTAAAAACCCCCAAAGCGATTAAGTTAAGGTCGAAACCAACCAATTTTACTTCTAAAAACGCATGGTAACCCCTACTTTTATGTTACCAAATGAAAGTAATAAGCCTACTCAGCAAACAATCAATTTTTGGTTCGGGGAAAATGTCGTTCATGCTATTTTTAAGGCAAACGCGTGGAGAGGGGTAACTGCTAATAACTTCCCAGTTGTGCTGATATTTAAAAAAAAGACGTATAAAGAGCAGTTGTTATGTTATCATTTGTTGCTTATTTTGAAACCTTGTCACAATTGTCATTGCATTTGTGCCAGTTTACGTGTACACTCTGAAATTTGGCGAAAAAATAACTTCTTATTATTTTTCTAAAAAATGCCTATTCAGCATTTTTCTCTATATTGAAGCGCAGTTATCTCTGAAAAATGCACGGTTCCCCCCAGTTTTCTTTTTGGATTTCAATAGCTGCTGATATGATCTACTTGTCTCACATAGTCATTATCTGGGAAAAAATACTTCCCATTAGTGGGCACCGGCCTTAACAAGTAACAAAGGACCAAAAAAAGGACGCCTATCTCTTATCGTCAGACCTATCTTCTACCATCTAGTGGTAGGCACAACCAAGTATGAAAAAAATATATAAAAAATAAAAACAGTAAGCTTAACAGGTGCGATGTCATTGAAAACACCTAAAGGTAATACATAGCAAAGACAGCACATTATTAAATTCTTCAAACGTTATACTTTATGACTTTTATAAGGCAAAGAAATATTTGCCAGGAATGGTTAAAAGCCCGTTTTATGAAGTTATAATTGTCACTTACCGTTTCATCTAAAGGTCCACTTTGTTCACCTAAAAAATACAAAAAATTTTACATTGTATATAAATTGTAGAAAACTGTAAATGCAGAGAAGAAACTGAAAAAGCGACAGTGAATTGTCATTTGTTCAAAATGACTTCGTGCAACACTTACCTTGCATCAGCCATAGTTTTGGAATCTAGAAGTGGAAAATTATAAGAAAGAGTTTGAGTTTCAGACTTGAATTCATTTTAACAATCAACATACTTGTGGTAACAGTCCAAAAAATAGTTTTAAGCAAAGGAAGGTCAATATCTAAAGCAAAAACTGAGGTAAAGCCACCCACCTCGATCTTCTTGATCTAAGTACAACCCGCAACTGGCCTGGACAGTAAAAACTAGGGCTTTTGTACACACGTTTTCCCGTCGTTTTTTCTGCCTCAAGTGCCTCCTCCTGCAATGGTGCGAAATGGTCACATGCCACGCATGGTATAGTGAAGGTGTGATTCCACACTTCCCCCTTCCCCCCAATGTCTTCTCAACCTGACTCTCAATTCCAGTAGTTGTGGCCGGTTTTCGGGTTATAGGATATTAAAGGGGGGGATCTTTATCTTTTTCAAGATATTTTTGACAAGGAGTATACGAAGGTGAGTTTGTATGAAAACTGATTAGTAGCGAAATGACCAGTGTCCTTTTCATGCATGGCCTGTGCGCTGTGAGATTTTTAATAGTGATAGTGTTTATAAAGTACGTCCAGTGTAATTATCTAATTTCTTTATCTTTTTAGATTGAAAGCGATAGATTTCTGGTCCAATGACGTCTGCAGAAAAATTCTCACCTGGGCGAGGGTCATCGTTGTGCCACTTTTAGCCGTAAGACTCTTAAATGAAGCATACATGAAGTGAAAACAACAATTGTTCGAATACCAGGCACTGACTGAAGGTACAGTCTTCATCTAAATATTTGGTAAAGTATGTCTTTAATAAGGCCCACTGTTATCCATGTTTCAGTAAAGTCACATTTCAACTAACAAAATAAAGTTTGAAAGGTTCAACGTTTATGCAGTTCTCATATCTACAATGTCTGCCAGTTTGGATTATGTTTTCCATTCTGAATAAGAGTTCATTTATATAAGCATGCTAAATAGTACAATAGTACAATATTATTTTGTTGGTGTCCATTGCTAAAATTAGTGTTATTTTGCTCGAATTAGTTAATACTCCTTCATGATTATACTAAAATTTAAGGTACTCTGTTCAGTCTTATTTTGAAAGACAAAAGATTCATTAACCGCCGTTTGGTGTATTGTAAATAGCACACGCACACAAAATAACAAGTTAAGAAAAACTACAACATTTATTCAACAGCTTTCATGAACAATAAAGGTGAAAATCGGAATACTCCAGTTTCAGAATAACAAACTGCAATGGGTTTTCTATAAACATGCAAACAAACTAAAACCTTGAACAATGGTTAGCAAGAAAACTAAAAATTGTAATAATCCCCTTGAGGGTACTGTGGGGAATGTGTATAGCAGCCAACAGAACCATGACTTGATGAGGGAGTGGGACTATATCTATCCCTTGAGTAGGTTATATGTGGAGTAATACTAGTATTGACTTCCCTATTATCTTCAATTTGGAACAGGATGTCTCCTATACACTTCTTAGCTCTTCAGAAGTTGCTGGCACTAAATTTAGATAAGGTAAGTCGAATATAATTGCAATATGCTGCTACTTCATCTTTTAACACGGAGTTCTCACTAGGAATTACTTGGGGGACTGGTTCCTTGATGGCTCTGACTGCTTCTGAAAATAGTTCAAGCTTTTTCTCCTGACGAGCATTTTGCAGCTGCTGTTTTGATAATTTTCTGGATTTAGGTTTTGGCTCAGATGTCAAAGAATCTGTGGTTTCATCAGTATCATCACAGACCACAGTTACAAACTGAAGCTGCTCATAAAACTCCCAAGATGGCTTATATATTTCATTTGTCCCTGCTCCAGATGGCTTGATTTGTGCCTTGGCATGCTCTTCTCTTAAATGCTTTAATAGTTGTTTCCATTTCTTTTTGATACCCCCAACATGATACTTTTCATCAAGCTGTTTTACCAGTATTTCATAAAGTAATTCTTTGTGTCTTACTTGATGATACTCAGGAGTGTTGTGGTTCCATAGACATTCATTTTTCTGGTAAAAAGCAATGAGTACGTCTGCAATCATAAATCAATTACAGATCTGGTTAAAATAATTGAGCCCAAAAAAAAGACAACAACAATGAAAAACATGATACGGTAAAAGCTTCATGTGCATGAAATATAAGTTTAGCTAAAGAGGATAATACAAATTGATAGCATGCACCCAGAATGAAATGATAAGCATTAGTAAAAAGTTTCTTTCACCAAAACGCAAAGTTAGGTTCGTCATAAAAACTTTAATCGCATTTCCTGCGTTTGCTTGCTTGTGGTCTACTTCAGGGTTTCAAGTTAAAGCCT
>NC_133201.1:20698797-20713797 GCF_958299795.1 Porites lutea
AATTTGATGAGCATCACAATTGTCATGCCTACGTGTGACGAAAATCGAAGATCCAACACAGACAAGCAATGATTGGATTTCATAGGGATCATTAATTATAATTCGACCAAAGCTGGCTGCAATATTTTCCATAATGCCATATGCCGCAGTAATTATCCATTAAGGTCAGTTGGGCCACTGTTCTTTCAGTGTTAAATCTTCCACAACAAGGATTTCCAGCCACTTGCCCAGTCGGGCACTGTTATGTTACAGCCTGTTGTTATTTGCCTCAGAAATACTTTGCGATTCGCCACATACAGTACAACAGAGGATGAATAAAATGAGCTGTAGTCTGTGGCCATGTTACCTGGTCATTTACTTCAAACTACTGTCTGGCATGATATCCTTTTGGACAAAGAATTTTTTCAAGTCTTGTCCATGGTGCGATCTAGGTGTGAGTTGCATGTGCAAGGCAGCCGGGGTTTCGCAAACTGCCAGATGATGCTACCAGGTCTTCCAAATTGGTATGGGAGGAAGTTACGGGGGTGATCAAAGTCTAAAGTGAGAAGTGAGAATTCAAAACTTAATTTTCGCGAGTTAGAAATTGATATTTTAGACTTTACAATTTGGAAACTAACTTTTGTCATTCACTTTTTATTTCCTAAATTTACATTTTTTTTTTAATTTTGACTTTTGACGTTAAAGATCGACTTTTAGTCTTTACTTTTCACGTTCAATGGCAACCCTCGGCCATGGTACGTAATACCATTTTCAACAAAATTGATTTCGGATATCCCACATTCAGGAGCGATTTCTGTAGCAAATTTTGCCAACCGTTGTTTTGTTTTTGGTGTGTTAAACTTTGGCAAGCTCTTTCCCCATCTTTGTGTTGCAAGTATACCAGTTCTTTTTCTCCTGAATTTGTTAATAAAACAGGGTTCGTACGCTTTTGAGTTTGTTAAATTCCATGACTTTCTGTGACTTTATCAGTGGCCTTTTACAGTTTTCCATGACCTTTAATTTAGCTGTCCCTTTCCAAATTTTAAAAACCATCCGTGTTTTTTGGGTATTTCCTGGCATACTCAGGGCTAGAGAAACACGTTATGTCAAGCTGTTTTATTTCGTGGAAACATTTACAAATATTTTTGTTTTGACAGAGTCCATTTCAGGGATGATGTTTCATTTTAACTTGCACTGCTGCTTATGCGCTTTTCCAGCCAATGTAAGACACACTCTCCTCCATTTTGTACGTTTCCATTACAATGCACCAGTCTAATTATTGCATTGCCATTTCCTCCTAGATCAAAGAAGATGCAATTGGTACCCATTATTAAAAATGTGTTGCCTACGAAGCCTACTACCAAGCTTACTGGGGTACAGGCGTATATGGCAATGGAAGGACTATCTGCAGATAATGCCAGAAGTGTGTTCCTTAGATGAGTTCTT
Source organism: Porites lutea (assembly GCF_958299795.1). Taxonomy (NCBI): domain Eukaryota; kingdom Metazoa; phylum Cnidaria; class Anthozoa; order Scleractinia; family Poritidae; genus Porites; species Porites lutea. The sequence goes on from NC_133201.1 coordinate 20,700,223, forward strand.
TTATCTTCTCGGGATGTACACAACTGGTCCTGATCATCTCTAATAATAATAATAATAATAGTTTATTGACATCCCTCCCGCAGCCTAAAGGCTGAATTACAAGGAAGGTCAGTGACATTAACAGAAGACAATACAATACAAAAATAATCAAATAGATAATTATGTAAAAGATGATTAAAAGTACTACATAACAGAGAAAAATTAACAAGCACAGGATTACAACTGATCTTGAAACTTACCGGTTCAGAAATCTGCGAATCGCTTTGTCCTGGGGACAAGGCGCACCGGAACACGTTCGCCTGAACGGAGGTAGTATGGCCTGTCAATTGACACACAAGGAATTAATGTTGCATTGTGTCTATGCCGAATCAAATTCCTTTCTTTGAGGAGTTGTAGAGCCTCATCCATGTTAGAGTATTTATTTCCCTGTAATTGTTTATCTCTTCTGGGAGGGTTTGGATAGCGTTTTCGACTTGTTCTTTCAAATTTGTAGTATCATCAAGGAAACTTAGGTTGGAAGGAATGTCTACGTTTTTCACCGCGAGGAAGACACAAGCATCGGTTCCATCCAGATGTCGAACACTTGCCTCAAGTTCTTGTTTAACGTCTTCTGTAATTCCTTCTTGTTCTTAAAGGGCGGTGGCAAGTTCTCCTGCACTCTCTACAACAGTACCCTGATGAACATTGAGCAGAATATCTTTAATACTTACTCCTTCATAAACCCGTTCTTTGTATTTCTCAACAAACGGCTCTGATGGTCCCCTTTGGTTGTCATATTCTCTAATACTCGAGTAACAGTGGGAATGGGGGGGCTTATCAGGGTCTTGATGTAAAGATTTCTTTATTGTAATCAGCCAGTCGTGTTTAACATCCTCAGCAAGACCACTTAGCTTGCTGGGAGTAATTGTAGGTCTTTTGCCTTGCCGCACATGGTGGAAAGTTAGATCAGATGAAGACACCTCACCCTCCCAGGGATGGAACCGCTCTAGTAGTGTAAACTCGATCATCACCATGCCAATGCTGTAAACATCACTGGGGAAATTTCTTTTGGTGCCAAGTTCGATTAACTCTGGTACTGTATACGGCGCTGTTCCAACTTGGTTTCTTTCACTCGAACCTCCAAATGATACAAAACTGCTGTTTGGGTGTGCAAAAACTGACTGAAATCGAAATTGGCTTGCCATATTCACTAGCTTTACCACCCCTTATGAAAATGTTCGCTGCTTTGACATCGCAGTGAACAATTCGTGTTTGTGAAGGTACTGCAGGCCAAATCAGGCTTTGTGAACGATATCCAATCGATGTGTCCGTGGTACATCTTCAAGTAGTTGCCATGCATTGTGGATTTACTCAATTTCTCCACCCCAAGCTGTACTTCTTTACACAAGAACTCGGTGACGAGCATTGACCTTTCAAAATCCGAACCAAAGTGCTGCAAAACATTGGAGTGTTTCAGCTTTACTGAGCATTTGACTTCCTTTTCCATCTGGTGTTTATATTTGTAAGTAATTTTTACCAAGTATTCGTTGCAAGCAGTGTCTAAACTAACGCTGTTCCTTTTCAGAGAGCCTTTGAACATTCTGCAAGTAGCCCCAGAATCAAACGGGTTTTATCCAAAACAAGGTCTGTGCAGACAATGCATAAACTTTCTGTTGCCCCTCCAGCGGGAAGCATAACATCGACTTGTTCTGGTTTTGTTCTTTACTCGTTGAGATGACAGTGTTTGTATTCCCAGAGCCCAGACAGTGTCATACGAAGTCTAAAGGCTCCAGGAAGATTGTCATATTTTGAGTAAATCATATTGCACGTTTTTGGAGATTTTTTCGAGGCAGAGGCATTACAAGCTGGAAATCGTCTATCCATCCACTTTGCACTTTTAATTAGGTCATCAAATCTAGAAGCTGTCTTTAACACAGTCAAAACTGCAAGGCTTGTTTGGTTTTTGACGCACCTGTAATGTAAAAGAGAGGAATACACTAGACATGGTTTATTTCCTTTTGCCTAGTACCCTGTCTATAACCTTGACAAACATGAGCAAGAAGAGGTTTTAAAACCAATTCAGTGACGCGACATCCCTGAAATCATTTTGATCTGGATAGTGACAAGTATATTATGAATTAGACAACAAAACGTTTTTTAAATGCTAGCTCTTCTAAGTTCATCTCAGTAACCTACCATGCGGGAGTTTATTTTTGCGGGAATTAAAGATTTTGTGTGTTTTGGGGAACTAATTTTTGCGATTATGACAGATTGATATTTTCAAACAATAAACCAGTATTTCGTTGTATACCGTTTTGTTTCTCAATGAAAGAGACAAGTTGTGATTGAACAGACATGATTTCTTAGTACTGTATTTTTGTGTAGCAAATTTAACATAGAGATCTGCAGTAAATTTTTGCGGGAAAAGTGTTTGTGGTAATTTTTATTTGCGGGAACTAATTTTTGCAGATCGCTGGAAAAATCGCAAAAATTAGAACCCTCAAAAATTTCGTGCCATATGGCATTTGATTTAGCATTTTACCTTTTCTTAGTGATTGACTATGCCCTGCTTCGGACATACTTGTGTATTTAGTGTTGGTAAGGAGCCTTTCCCAATGAAATTCTTTTTTACTCTACCTTCATGTTTTACAGCTAATAACTGTCGATGTCTTTTACCTTGGACATGGGTGGAAGTACTCATTGCCATCTGCGCCGTAGTTAAAAAAAAAAGCAGCTAGGCTTTATAAATCAAATACAAATGCTTGAATTGAAATGTCTGGTGATTCATTGGGGTGGTTTCTTTGTTTCTTACTTCTTTTTGGTTTTCTCTCTCTTCCCTCGCTCCTATTTTTTTACTTTTCTTCGATTCAGAGTCATTGTAGAATGTGCCGAAACCGAGCAAGCAAAATGAAGGCTCTGCTGGCAGGGTGACATTACCATACCCAACTACAATTCTCAACTTAAATTTATATCAAATAAACAATAATAATAATGATAATAGGTTTTAAAGTTTTATGGGATTTCCATGGAGAGTGTGATAGGGTGGTTGAACCCGGCTAGAAAGCCGGACATCATCTTCGTTGATAAGCAGACAAAGGAGACTAAAATCATAGACACTGGCATCCCCGGAGATGCACTAGTAAAAGAGAAAGAACTGGACAAAATTGGGAAGTAGCAATTTCTCCAAGAAAGAGAGGAAATAGGAACGTTGTGGAAGCTAAAGAAAGTGACTGTTGTGCCAGTTGTGGTTGGGGCATTGGGACTGAGCTGTATCCGATATGTTTGAGAAATATGTGGGAAGGCTTAACGTTACCATCAGACTTGAGTTGATCCAGAAAGCGGCTATGTTGGGAATAGATGGACTATTACGGAAAGTTTTGGCTATCTAGGGACTCAAATGTAAAGACTCCTTTGGTACCTCTAGCTAGGAACTTGTTGCTTGCTTCCAAGCGTAATTTAATTACCAGCCTGAGATTGTACAATATGATAATAAAAGCAATAAGAAGCAACTGCAACAAACATGTCAAATAAAAATAACGTGACCTAACGTACCTGAACTTGACAAAGCTTACAGTTTTCCACTTTAAATAGTCTTCAGATTCCTGTTAAAAGCAATGTACCAGTAATTTCAACACTAGACAGTCTTTTTTCCTGTTTTGCAACATGTGTTTCCTTATTACTTGACTGTGTAAGCACTAAAACGGCAAAAGAGAGTAATTTGATTGAACTGCTTGCAAGAGGAATACAGAGGAACTCGAAGCAGCCTTCAACCAAAATGAGTCAGTTCTGGTTTAGTCAAGGGTCGAAAGTCGAGGTAAAGGATAACATGTCAAGGGTTATAATAACAAGAAAAAAAGAAAAAGAAAGAAAAGAAAAATTAATCACCAGGTTATTAAGTTCGACTTTTTTCTTCTTTCTCGCAGCGAGAGAACAAACACTGTGACAGACTACGGCTCAAGTAGTTGCTGAATATTTTGCTGAAGTCAAAAAAGCGGGTCACGTCAGTGTTGTTTGTCAAAAAGCACCGTCATGATCGGAGTATCTGAACCATATTTTCCTAGAAGACAATTGCTTGGCTCTTGCTTGGTATCTGATGAATGTTTTCTGCGACTTAATCACTCACTATCGATTTCCGATATCAATTGGCAGATTATGTGGATTGATATCCTTTTTTGATTTTTGTCAATTAACTATGCCTGGGTTACTGCGTAAGTGGTTGATGTGCATCCTCTTGTGAAAGCGAAAAAAAGGAGGAGGAAGACCTGAAGGTTAACCCTAAGGACTTTTTTGAAACCCTTATATGAGTAGCACAGAAGAACACGTGTTCTCAGGCCCGCTGATGCCATCAACAACAACATTTATTGACATTTCCATGAGTAGATGGCATTGCTAACTATATTGTTGCTATGTTTAATGATCTACTTTCACGTTTTTTGAAGGCCATCAAATATGATAAAGCCAGGAATGTGACAAAAAGTCTGCAAGATTAATTATCTTGGTGGCAGTTGACGATTTGACGTGCAGATAAGATACTGATACTTCTAGCAACAGCAAACAGAACAAGTGCTGGTCATTGTCTAGACTGATAAGCCTCATTGTTCCGGTCTTAACCTCAGAAAATTCTTGCATTTTGTCAGTATTAATTCAGCCACTCAGCTAGGCAAGTAGATAAACCGTCAGTAATATGTATCCTGCCACATACTGAGAAAAGGCACACGCTGGGCCGAATTTTCGGACTGTTTCAAGCTCTTTCCAGACCACCTAGAAGAAACAATCAACAGGCTAAACTGCCCAAATGATTTACTCATAGACGACAATCTTAAAAGTAAATCAAACAGCGAACAAAAAAAGAGATCGGTATATTTGTCATCTTTTCAGTGAGGATCTCTTTTGCAGGTGTTTAGTCGCCAAACCTCCTTTCCTACATGTCACGCATCTGGCATACACGCAGACGTGTTTGTTCTTGTGAGAATAAAAAAATCGAATTCTTTTATTGCTTTCTTTGTCTTTTCTATTTGTTGTTTTAATGATCAGGAATGTCACTTTCGACCCTCGTCATGTTCGTCACATTACCCTCTACCCTGGACTTCCACCCTCACCTCAACCCTCAACCAAAATACAAACGTTACGAGAACCCTGAACAGTGTCCTGGGTTGTGGTGAACACCAGAAATGTTTTTGGCATGTAACACGAAAAAAGCCAATCTGCCGTGTGAAAACTACTGGTAACGCAAACGGCAAGTAACAAACTAGTTTGTTAGAAAATCAGGTCCCAGGATCCATTTCGATTTAGTGAGCTTGTTCGGTCTTATTCCTCTAGACGCTTCGGAAAACGGAAAGAGTGCGGTGAACAAAAGCAATATAAACATACCTATTTAAGAGTTAATCGAATAATAAATATTCTCACTACGTACTATACAATATGCATATTTTTAAGTTAAAATTATAATAAAATAAGATACTAGTAAGATACTAAAATACTATCATAACGTGCTATTTAAAAAGTCAGTAATCAATTTATTTTTCAAATAAAATTTAAAAGTAGAAATCGATTTTGCAGTTTTAAGAGTACTGTCTAGATTGTTCCAAATGTGCACCATACGGTAGTGGAATGTTCTCTGTCCGGTACTCGACTTATACAAGGGGATGTTTAATAATTGGCAACTTCGAGTCACGCGCCCGGTGACCGCAATTCTTGTTGTAAATTGATCACTGAAGTAATGTGGAGCTTGACCAGTCATGCATTTAAATGCCATGAGAGCGTCGCGGAAGAACAGCTTTTGTTTAATTGGAAACCAACGTAGATCTCTTAGTGCGGGGGTTATATGATCAAATTTCCTGGTACCTGTAATAATGCGCGCGGCAAAGTTCTGCACTGACTGTAGTCTACAGATATTTTTGTTCGAGGTGGTCGACCACACTGTGGAACAGTACAGTCATTTGCTAAAGACTAGGGCATTTATTACTGTCACCAGTTGGTTACGGTAAAGAACATGTTTAACCCGACTGATTTGTGCGAGGCTTGACATACAAGATGACGTAGTTTTTAAAACATGGTCATCAAACGTTACTTGCGGATCTAGAACAACCCCAAGATCTTTGGCCGAAGATGTAAGAGCGAGATCTTTTCCTAGAAGAGATATTTTGAAGTCGGGGAGTTTGGCAAGTAGTTGTCGGCTTCCAAAGACTACGAGTTTTGTTTTGTCAGGATTTAAAAGTAGAAAATTGTTAAAACACCAATTACGTATTAAAAGAAGGTCGCTATTTAGATCGTTCATAGCAGTCGGACAATCACGCATCTTAAAAGAAATCTGAAGTTTAGTGTCATCTACGTAACATTGCGTTAAATATGCTGGCCAGATTTTTATCTAGTAATTGATAGATCCTCGAAATCTGCCATGAAAGGGCAGAATAGACGCATTGACGTACCTTACCGCGAATTTTCAAAAAGTAATCCTTACCCTCTTTGGACCATTTTCTTTCGCGTTTTTCGGTTCACTGTCTTACGTATTTGAGTTTGGGACATGCCCAGCACTCGATGAACGATCCGATTGTTTAAACCCATTCTTGGCCTTTTTGGTATCGTTTTGTTCCGCGTTTTCTTGGGCTGAGCGCGACATTTGAAGAGGTTCAGTCCGACTATTTTAGCAACGGTGTTATTTTACTGTAGTGGCAAACACAAGCGAAGCAATTTACGACAACAACCTTGAGTTCGCAAGTGACGACACACTATAAAGCAAGGAAATATTTTACAGACAGGAGTCTTGAATGGTTTATTCAACGTGATCATAGGATCCAAATCCTTATCATAAACTGAAACATGAAATACAAAAAAAAAGGCTAAGCTAATTTCTAACATACAAACTACATTCCAATCATTCCATTGTAAAGTTGCCAGTTACACTAAGTCTAAGCCAAAGAAGGTAAACGAATCAAGACTTAAGAAAATAATCGAAAACGAAGTAACAAGTACAAAATTCGAGATAATAAAAAGATAAATCTAATAGCAAAGAGCAAACAGTTTGGTGTACTATAAAGATCCGTAGAGCCATAAGGTTGAAATACAAACAAATAATGAAACTATATAAAAGCAAAAGAGACAGAGAAGGTCTAATACAGTCGTTTCATCACTGAGACAGAAAGTTGAATGTGCAATAGGTCTTTTGAAGGGTAGATGGGGAGGTAGTTTCGAAAACGAAGCACTCGAAAACGAAGACCTAAGCACGAAGCACCCAAATCTCGAAAACGAAGCACCCAAAACTCGAAAACGAAGAACGTCCAAACTATTTCTAGAATGTAACTGTATTGCCAGTGAAAGCCAGTTAAATTCGCAGGCTTGAGTCGATGATAGAGAGCTTTAGATTCTAAGACGAGCACGAGATTTTCTTAGTACTAAGTGGTGTTCGCGCGCGAACCAGCGTCATTTTGGCGGGAAAACGTGTAGACTAGTGGTAGCCGTCGTCATCACGAGTCTTAACGATAATATCGAAGCGGCGAAAACAAGAGAACAAATGTCAGAAGTTTGATAATTTTGCGATCGGGAGGGGGCGTAACCTCCTGCATATCCAATATTTTAGACTGCAAAACAATCGGTTTTTTTTCTCAAAATCGGTAAAGAAGTCGGTAAAGCGTGGCGTAAGAGTAATACGCGCGAGCCTCACACTCCGTTTTCAGCCTCGTTTCAGACCTTTTGTGTTACTGCTCACGCGTACTTGAATACGCCAAAATCTGCTGACGGACAGTTTTGAAGTCTACATAAACATGTATGTGTACCGACAAAATGCATATTAAGGTAAGATGTATCAAGTATAGTGAGACTAATAATAAAATTAATACAGTATATACTATCTAGAAAAGTTCAGTTAAACAGTTGGCAGGCTCTTATAAAACCTTGGGATAGATTTTGTGGACCTTTGGAGGTGCTGACGCATCCGCTGCCTCCACCTGATTCAGGTGCTTCGTTTTCGAGTTTTAGGGTCTTCGTTTTTGAGATTTGGGTGCTTCGTTTTCGATCTAAGGTGCTTCGTTTTTGAGATTTAGGGGTCTTCGTTTTCGAGATTTGGGTGCTTTGTTTTCGATCTAGGGTGCTTCGTTTTCGAGTTTTGGGTGCTTCGTTTCGAGATTTGGGTGCTTCGTGCTTCGGTCTTCGTTTTCGAGTGCTTCGTTTTCGAAACTACCAGATGGGGAAGACTACTTTTTCTGGATTTCTTGGATCTAAGACTGGCTGTTCATTTCATTATTGCTACTTGTGTACCTCACAACTTTTGCATACTCCATGATGATTTCTATGATGGCTACCTTATGGATGATGACTCTGACGATCATTATGATGACGTTGACCACTGCCCTGGAGGGACAGCTGAACAAAAAAAACCCACCTGATGAACATTGTTTGTGCATAATTTACAGTGAAATAATACTGTGTATCACACACTATTATGGTAAAGGGATGGATTAATGGTCTCCCAAAAGCCAATTACAAAATCACATAGTGGTTTATCCAAATATAATTGTACTGTATTACTAAATAGTATTTATCAATTTGGAGAGGCAGTATTGTATGAATGCATACCCAAAACCAAAACATGTAATGCAAGCAGTAACCAATTGCCTAAAACTCAAACCAAATGAAACAGCCAAACTCTTTAGTTTAATAACCCATCAGCATCCGGTCTTTGTTATTATCACTAATGAATTTCTGCATTCCTCATACACTGATTCCTGACAAAATTGTTAGCACTTGTTTTGTGAAAAACACCATTCTTTGTCATTGAAAAACTGCTCACCCACAATATTGGCTGCCTCCAGTTAACTTATTTACACACTGTAACCCCAGTTCCTCCTTTACCATTTCACTTAACTGCACTCCTCTCATCAATCAATGTGATACCGACTTTGAGACTTAACCGGTGGAAGAATTTTTACAAGATATGTCATTGTAAACAAACATGTTCACTCCCTTTCACAGCCTTATTTATATAAATACTTTCACATCTAAACTTCAACCCAACAATATAATTTATTTTAATATAGTTTAACAAGTGGTGTTAATACCATTTTTTAGAACTCATCAAAGTTAAAATTAATAATAGTACCTGTTCCCCATTTTTAAATAACTAAGTGTATTATTAAGGTATTGTTAACTTTATCAATAATAAAAAAAATTAAAAAAAGAAATTTCAAGTGAGATATTATTTCATGAATTGCTTGTCATCATTTTGTTGTACCATACCACAGTACAAAAATTTTTTTTTGAAAGATAGAGGCCTGAAAAACATGGAAAATGGAAACACAACCAAAACATAATCATGATCATGACTTATAAATAATGACCTAAGGATGAGCATTTTCAGTCAACCAGTCAACCATTCTACATACAATTTCAACTGATGTCCCTGTCAGTGTTAAGCCCCAGGTTGGAGGAGTAGTGTTGGACACATATGTTGGAATAGCCCAAGAATGTTTTGAATTAAGAAAAGCCAAAGTCAAGCTACTTTGCCTAAGGGATAACCCATAACAATGGAAGAATTTTGCAAAAGATAATGCCAAACCACTGAACGTCCATCTATTCCTCTCTTAATTTCTTTGGGGTGGCACACCCTAGGGATTAATATTGAAAGGTACATAACCTCAAAATATTCTGACCAACACTGTTCCTCAAGAGATACTCACCCCTTTTTGGAATCTTTGAGGAACGAAAAAGCATTGCTTTTAGAATGTTTACTTTTTCCTCTTCAACTTTTTCCCTTTTTGCTGTATAGTCCGTCAAAAAATCAAGCATTTCAGATGCTGATGACTTGGACTTTCTTTTTCTTCTTGGCCTTTTCAATTTTGAGGAACTGCATCCTTCTCTCTCCTCGGAATCACTACTATCTGAATTCAATCCTTCGTCAGGAGTTTAAGACAGTGTAGAGGATGAGGAGGAACTACCCCAAGAAGTGTCAAATGTAAAGACGGGCTTAACAGTTGGGTTGTCTCCCATGTAGTCTTCCATCTCTTTGTGGAACTTCCAGGTTTTTTTCTCCCTTCCAGTCTTACTGTTGTTGTCTTCAATTTCCTTTTGCTTCAACTCTAGTTTCTTAAATTTCCGAAAGCACTGATCTCCAGCAAAAACAACATCGGAGGTGCGATTGAATTCTTCAGCTATTTTTTCGAACACTTTCTTCTTGCTCTGCTGAGGCTTACCAAATAGCTCTTTATATTTCAAGTAACTCTCAACGAGTAGGCGGACATGCTTGTCCTCCCACTTCTCAAGGCTTCTGCGCTTATTACTTGTGTCAGAGGAAGGAGCTGGTGATATTACTGACATTACTAAGCTTTCTTCAATTGAGTTCGGTAACAAATCGGTTCCAACATCTGAAAACAAAGTTGATCGAGAAAAGCGCGTGAAATTATTTAGGAAGCAATAGCTCACGCCGAATAAAGAAATTTTAAAAGGTACTGAAACAGTGATCAAATCATTATAAAGTAACCCACCTGATATCGATGAGCAACTATGCATCAATAGTACTTCTAGATCTGTGCGTCTGTTTCAACAGATGGAGCACTCGTACATTGAATCACTGCATTCCGCCATTTTGTCTTTGAAAGCAGGGTACAGAAGAGAGGTACTGGGAACGACAAATTTGTCAAATGCAAAGGGAAATTTCGGTTCGACCGGTCCGACCGGTCAAAGAGGACCACCTTCAAAGCTGGTCCCTAATATTCCGGTCGGACCAAACCGAAATGGTCCGTTCCATTTGAGGTACCAACTGAAATTACCGGAATTTTGGGTTGAATGGAAAGCGCCCAACGTCATCTTGCGGTTTAACGTAATACAATAAAAATTAAATCAATAACTAATCAATATTCGGGAGGGTGGGTAGAAAACGAAGACCTAAGACCTAAGACCCGAAAACGAAGACCCCCCTCAAAATCACTTATAAATATCTAGAAACGGGTATCTCGACCTTAGATCTTCGATTATACAAAATTTCAACCACAGTCTTCGTTTTCTACACAATCCCCCCGGTGTGTAGAAAACGAAGACTTCTGCTTTTAACGACTTCTAGACACTAAAGGAGCATAAGAATTGTCACGGCTCCTGGCAATTCTCAATTACACAAAATTTCGACCAGGGTGTTCGTTTTCTACATAATCCCCCGGTGTGTAGAAAACAAAGACCCCCCTCAAAATCACTTGGAAACGGCTGGAAACTGCTTTTCACGACTTCTAGACACTAAAGGAGTGTAAGAAACAACACGGCTCCTGACGATTCCCAGTTATACAAAATTTTGACCAGGGTCTTCGTTTTCTACACAGTCCCCCCGGTGTGTAGAAAACGAAGACCTCCCTCTATACTATACCTCTGCAAAACGACCATTTTGGTTAATTTCCGAAAATTCGTTAAATCCAGGTTTTCGATTTAACAAACAAACAAATACCGTATGAATTCGAATAAACGCGAAGCCCTGGAATAAACGCCGCACCTATTCAAAGGAATGAGGCGTTTTCTTGAGGATAATAAGAAAAAGCTCGGTACAGCTTGGTAATTTACACCATCCAGACATTTACGATTCTATCTCAGCAAAATTAGGGAGACATTGGTGAACTTTTAAATTAAATAATATTTACAAACAATTCAGTATACTAACTGTTGTCATTGATCAGAGGGATATATTTATTCATACCTACAGGAAAATACAATTTCTCGTGAAATGTTTGGAAGTTAAAATTTCATACGAAAAAGGGGTTACATTATGGCCACTCACAAAAAATGTTCTGACTGTTTAAATTTTACAAAAGCGTCTTGAAACTCGCTCCTGAGATACTTCCTGTGCGATTCACTCAAAGAATCAGCGACATGGGACGGAATTTCAACATAATCCCAATTGAAATAGGGGAATCTCTTACTTATGCATTTCTTTGCAGTATGGTAAAAGCGATTTTTCTCCTTCTTTGACGCTTTTGCTTTCGACCAATCGCCTATCACTAATTACGTTGATTCTTTATTCTTCTTTGATTATTGTGAATTGATAATGACAAGTAGCAATGCCCACTAATGCCGGTCTAAATAGTAGTTTTCTGTAAAAAAAATTTAGATTGCGAGCACTTCGTGCTTACTACAGTTACGTCAACAAAAACAGCTAGGATAGATCACAGATAAATCACTTTTAAATGACATATTTTATCTTAGCAGTATTTAAGAATATTCCAAATAATCTAAACCGAACAGATCCTACCTGGACTCGACGAATTACCGGAAGTTTATTTTGAATTTCTAAATAGGCAAATCGACAATGGCTTTTGTAACAGGGCAATCATTGCTTATACTCAAATCCTAGTACACAGGTAAGGCCCCTGTAGAATAAGGATTCCGGCACTGTTTCACAGACAGACTTATATAACCAGAGTTTAGTTTCGTCTGTGGTGCACGCTAAATTGCTAGCCTGCTGCTATGGATTCATGAGTGAGGTTGTGACATCGGCAGACCTTATTTTGCACTAATTCAATACAAGAAGAACAGCCAACAATTCCTTCAGGAGTGAGGTCGGTGTAATTTGCGTGAAAAATATAAACTTCGCCTCTAGGCCTTACATGTACTTCTTGGAACAAGGTAATGTTGATGATGATGCCACCTTTATGACGATATATCTGCTTTCAATTTCATTCAATTTACAGTCTTGCTACCTTATGCAGTCTGCAGTCTGCAAATGTTATACACCAGGTCAGCCGGGACATACTTGTTGCTTACTCCAGCCACTGAAGAATGAAATTCTTCAACTTGATGATCACGTTTTGCTTCAAACACGTGCCGAGTAAATTGGAGTTTAGTTAAATGAGTAGTACTGCTTTCCTTAGTAAAGGTGTTCTTTGCTGCCTTCATTATGTTGTTCATCAATTCCGAACAGTTGGTGTAACACCTTTGCGTTTTTCCCTTCCATCAGACCGGCCTCTCTCCTTACATCGGCTACCATAAGTCTCCTTATCATCTTTCTATTGTCATTCAGGTAAGACCAATACTTGGAGGCGTACTGCTCGTCTTTACCAAGGGTCAGTCATTCTTGTTCATCTACTTCATTTTGTGCGGATCTCAAACGTTTCCGCAGGTCCTTGCCGTCTACTGCGTCAATGATCCCTTCCTCTTGCCCACGAACTCCAAACGTCTTCGCCAAAATGTACTTCTGATCCTTTTCTCTTATGCCTAAGTCCCTCAATTTATTCTTGCAATTGTTCTCGAAGTGTTTGAAGCATCGGAGACTCTGCGAATGCTTCAACTGTAAATGAAATTGAAATGCATTTTGGAGGGCTGTTTCTCCGTCGCTAATAAAGCTTTTTGCATTAGTCAGACTACTGCATTTTCTGACGCACGTGGTGGCCAACATCTGATAGGTTGCCTCAGACTTACTGTGATGGATCATTGTTGGACCTAGGAAGATGGGATTTCCTCCTGTTCGCTTAGATTTGTATCGAGCTCGGTTGCCCACATAACTAAACTGATTCAGCTTTGAGTAGAAGATTTTTGAACACCACAGGGGTTACTTCAAACTTGCCCAGACGGAATGTTGGATCGACACTAAAAGGGTGACTCAAAATGTCAGAACTTGTGGATCTGTCT
>NC_133201.1:20731297-20778797 GCF_958299795.1 Porites lutea
TTGATTAATGAATGAAACGATCGTCGTTAAAGAGATGAGGTTTTGAGGGCTCGACTGTTAAGGGCATAACAACAAGTGGGGGTGACACTTCCCTTATCATACCCCAGAAGGAGTAGCACCTGTAGCCAGTTGGTCTAAAATACTACGAGAAATGTTGGAGGAAAACTGTTTACAAGATATATGATCCTTAAAAATCCAGCAAGGAGGCAAGTCACAGTCAAAATTCTCTCAATTATCCCCTGGTCTCCCTCCCACTCACCCGGAGACATCAACCACCAGTGAATCCGTTTGGGCATCTTTATTGAACGAGGGAGAGGACCCAAGGCCTCGAGAGGAGACCCCAGGGAGGGAGGGAGGGTGCTGAAATTGATGTTACAGCGAACGAGCGAACTGACAAGGATATAAAATGACAACTAGCGCCGTGAAGAAAACAGCTGACGAGCCGCGAGGGCCTGGGTCTAATTAAGTTATTCCTAAGAATATAAACAATTATCCCCTGGTCTCCCTCCCACTCACCCGGAGACATCAACCACCAGTGAATCCGTTTGGGCATCTTTATTGAACGAGGGAGAGGACCCGAGGCCTCGAGAGGAGACCCCAAACCAAGAAAGAGGCCCAAAGGATTCACAGAGGGGGGCGAAGTCAGAGGGGAAGCAGAGGGGAGAGGAAATAGATAACATGGCACGATATGAATAAAAGGAGAAAGACATAAGCAAAGCGAATTATGAACAAAACCATAACAATGAAATCTGTGCCAAAACAAAGAAATAAATGTGGGGAACTGGCAAAACGATGTCTGAACGGTAACAACTTAACGTGCTGAGGACAAAACGAGCCTGTCCGCCAAAGAGGCAGTGTCAATAACTATGCAGGCTACTAAAAGTAGACTAAACTATAACAGCTGAATGTGCTGAGAAATAACATGAGACAGCACAAGTCTGTCTGCCAAAGGCAGTGTCAAATAAAGCATGTAGGCGTCGGATCTCCAATCACCCTGGACTTTGATGAGCTCGGAGGGGATCCCGCACTGGAAGGCGAAGGTGGCACCTCCACAACGCAGGCTGTGACCAGAGAAATCCTGAGGATTGAGAGAAACCAAAGACGCCAAATACTTGATACTAGCGTTTAAAGAAGAGGCTGTGATACAGGCAGGGTGATGAGAAGCGGTGGTGTATGTGAAGAGCGGGAAGCCAGCCAGGGCTGAAACCGAGTCGAGTAACAATCGCAGGGCAGCGGTGGGGCAAAGGGGAGATCCAGGAATACGAGGAACTGGTACCACGAGTGCTGTATCGCCGGCCTGCCGTGTTTTTGTCCGGGTGACTGTGAGGAGAGCACCTGAGGTGGCAAAAGTGATGCTGCCCCTGGACAATGTATGATGAGAGGAGAACTTGTCAAAGGACTGCGGGACGAGGTTGGCAGTTCTGAAGAAGGAGAAGAAGCCGACAAGCAGGGCACACCACACGGCTAGAT
Source organism: Porites lutea (assembly GCF_958299795.1). Classification (NCBI taxonomy): domain Eukaryota; kingdom Metazoa; phylum Cnidaria; class Anthozoa; order Scleractinia; family Poritidae; genus Porites; species Porites lutea. The sequence goes on from NC_133201.1 coordinate 20,732,768, forward strand.
GGGCGGAGTCGCGAACATTAAGATGGTGGTAAAATTGTAGCAAGATGGCTGGGGTCAGAGGTGCTTTCCGATGAGGAAGGTGAACCATAGACTTCTCCAAACCTTTTTGGGTAAGCTTGACATGGATGTCATCGAAGGCTGAAGTCTCGAAATGGCAAAACACGTGTAAACGCCGTATGGCACTCAAGTAGTTGTTGACTGTGCGATGTGACTTAACGGAGAAGCCAAGCAGGGTGATAAACGCAGCGATGGTCGATGAGGAGGCTGGAAAGGGAGTGATGGAGTAAAATTGGCAGAATTTTAAGTAAGTGTTCCAGACGGAATGATAATTTCGCTTGGTAGAATCAGACAGAGCGAAGGCTTGAATCCTGGTGACGCAGGAGTGAAGGTCATCAAGGTGAAAACCTGCAACCAAATAGAGAGGTGATTACCATTGACAGTCAAAATGGAATAGGTCTGAATGACAAGTGTACTCCGTGAGGGTGTCATAGTGAAGAGAAGCGGCCTCGTAGAAGGTGTCTCGAAACTCAGGATGACTGTCCCAACGACTGAGAGCATCAGCAATGATGTTGGCGTAACCGGGAATATGGAGTGCTTGCAGCTCAAAATCGTGAAGGGAGGCGTAGAACCATAAGTCGCGTAGGCACGACTGAATAAAAGGCACACGGGAACGGCCAGTGTTGATAGCCAGCTCAGTGTTGAGGTTGTCAGTGTGAACCAAGATGCGTAGACCGCGCAAATCCTCAGACCACAGCTTGATGCTGACGGTGACGGCCAACATTTCGAGCGAAGCAATGGAAAGAGAGGCTGGATCAAAACAGGTCGGGAACGAGGAGTGGAAGAAACGGCCACAAAAGAAACCGCCAATACCGGTAAGGCAAGCATCAGTACAGAAGAAATGATCGCTTACTGGCCAAGGGGAAGAACGCAAAAGTGAAACACCATTGTAGACAGAGAGGAATTTGTCCCACCAACGTAAGTCGGACAGCATGTCTGAACTGGGCACGAAACGTGCACGTTTTGTGGGAAGCTGGCAGAGTTCGGTAAGCAGATGCTGCATGAAAATCCGTCCGGGGCTGATACAAGCACAAAGGTAGGAAAGCTTGCCGATGAGAGACTGAAGGTCGGACTTAGTGGACCGTGGAGCGGCTAGCCAAGCACGTATGAGATCGGCGGTGTCTTGAAGTTTATCGGGAGGCACTGCGATGGTCAGTGTGACGGTGTCGTAAGTGAGGCCGAGAAAAACCATTCTCGTGGAAGGTGGACAGTCCTTGGACGGGGACGACTGAAGGCCTAAATCAGTGAACAGACGCTCCAGGTCAGAGAAGGCAAGTGAAGCGTCTTCGAAGGTGGATTCGGCCCCGCCGAAGTCATCGATGTAATTGATACAGTCATGGCCAAAGAAAGAGTGAAAGATGTGAGCAATCGCGTTGGTAGTCCGCTGACAGGCAAGGGTTGCAGAACGAAGACCAAATGGGAGGACAACGTCAAAATAAAAGGAGTCGCACCAGTGATAGGCAAGAAAGATGTAGTCTCTAGGATCCACTGGAATCTGTCTGTAAGCGCGTTTCAAATCTTTCTTGTAAAGGTAACACCCAGCGCCCTTGGAGAGAAAAAGGTCAACAAAATCGGCGGAACGAGGCAGTGAAAGATGGAAAGGCTGATCGAGGTAAGAGTCTTTGGGAATTCCGTCATTAACAGAGGAGCCAAGAGGAAAACTGAGGTCCAGTACGACGCGCCTTTGGGTGCCATCCTTGGGGACAGTTAGCAGAGGAGACGTGCGGAGGGGGGCTGGGAAAGGATTGCACGTGAATGGCCCAGCAGTAGCAGAATGTTCGATCTCGGTAGATAAGAAGGCGTCAATAACATCCGGAAAATTGGTGGCTGAAGCATGGTTCGGGGGCTGAGATGAAACAGAAACGACGGAGTGACAGTTAATAGGCCATCCAAAGGCTAGGAAATCGGCAACAACAGAATCAGAGTAATGTTCGAGGTATGATTTCCAAACAGGAATGTTCAGCTTCGACGGAACAGGATTTCGAGTGCCAAAAGCGTTCGGGAGCGGAGACTTGAAGCAAAGAATGTGACGAATAACTGCGGCGTGCGAGTGTTCACGAGAGAGTAAAAGTTGGCCAGAAAATGCGGTAGAGGGAGCGGGAACAAAGTTGGGCTGCGAAGAAGGCGATGATAAGGCTGTTGAGGCGGGAGCAGGCGAAGAAACGGCGGGCGAAAACGTGCTGTTCGACCGGAGAGATGTGGGAGCTGGAGAAGATAGTCAATCGGCTGTGGTGGGCGGCGGAGGGCGAGTCGGGCAAGAGCCAATGGTGTGGTCTTTGAGCTTGCAATATGCACAAATATGTTCGACGCCTTCCTGGTGTGAAGGGTTACTGCACGTACCGGTGCGGTTCCATTTGCGGCAATAGGTACGAGCTCGGCCATTGTTGTTCCGAAAGCCAGCCGCGTGAAAGGCGGGCGAAGTAGCCGGTTTGGATAACCTTTGCAGGATCCACGAAAATGTTGTAAATATTTGAAGATCGTCTTCAATCTAACCCAAACCTTCTTTAGGTATATCACAATCTCTCTGCGAGGTGATAGAGAGCCAGGTTTCACGGAAATGGTGAAGCTGCCCCTCGAGAAAATGGTGCGGATCTCTGAAAGCTAGCATAGAGGGACCTGCGAAAGCTCTACCAACAATGACATCATGTACAAAATCAGGTTGCAAACGTTTATTATTGGCTGGTAAACCTGGAACTTCCTGAATGTGTACAGATTTCGACGAGACCCGTTGAAGATTAATAAGAGCGACTTCCAGAGGGTAGAAATCGTGGTCTAGCTCCCACTGAGGGAACTGAACAGATGAGGCCGTAATAGAAGAGGGGACCAAGAGCGAACAAAAGAACCCCATGTAAGAACATAGGGTGAACACGAAGGTGAACTACATAGGAAGCCAATACATAGAAAAAATGATTATTAACGGGACTGGGGCCTTGGGCCAGATCTGGAAGATGCGGCGCCACGCCGAGCGTAAGGCTGAAACCTGCAGTGGTTCATGTACAGCCAATCTGACCGCATCCAAAACAGGTCAAGGTGGCAGAACCGGGCATGGTAGAACGAGGCTCAAGGAAGCTCTTGTTAACTTTAGCCAGGGACTCCAAAACCTGTTCATAATCATGGTTGGAGGAGACGGCCAGAAAATAAGCTTTAAATTGATCTTTAGGCTTGTGCAGGCAATGGCGTATTTCTCGCAGTGCGAGTGAGTGATAGGGGAATTTCTTATAGTGGGCATTGGAGGCACAGGTTACAGGCACTTCTGCCAACTGCATGGCTACGTATTTATCAAAGTCCGAGCCACTATTCAAAGCCGAGGCATTGGTTTTTCGTAACAGCACATCAACGGAGGTTCTGTTTAAGTCCTCCAATGCTTTAAGGCGATACTTAAGGGTTTCCACAACATTACTCTAAAAATTAGAAAAGTGGTCATAAGGTGAATGAAAGAGCAAAGAAAAAGGTACTAAAAAGAAATTTCAGGCCACCATTTGCAGGGGTGGAAAGAATAAGTTTGGAAACTGTAAAAACTGTTAAACTTGCGTTAAAAAAAAATCCAATCGATAAGCGCCAAATTTGTAGTGTTTAAATGATTGAACATTAATAGAGTTACGCTTCAACATAATAAAGAATACATTTTGTTTATGTCTTATTGGTTTTGGTCAGCTTAAGTGTAATCTTTACAGGTGCTTGATACGTGCGGGATCTTAAGTATACTTCTGCATGCGATGTTAGTGTCCGACTAAAAACAAACAGCACAGCGATTAAAATTGCAAAATAGACTACTAACACTTACCACTCCAATTCGACGTCTAGCTGTCACCAAATAAGACTGTTTATCAGTGGAGACATCAGTTTGAATCCTGGACCCAATAGATGCTATCACTGTTCAAAGACGATCTCTCGTAATCACCAGGCACTCAACTGCAAGGAGTGTAACAAACAGTTTCACATTAGGTGTGGTGGAGTAAGCCCAAAGCAATTCAAAAGTATTCAACTGCAGAATTGGATTTGCAATGTTTGCCTTCTATTTAATCTGCCTTTCTCTGGTGACGTCACTTTGGAAAACTCGCTTGACTGCGGGTTACAGTTGAACACTATAGAAGTTGATTATGGGCCTTTCCCGGACAACAAGTTTATGAACAAATGCAGAAATCATACCAAAGACCATAACGATGAATACCTACAGGATTTAGTTCACACACTTACTACCAATGCAAACATCTTAACATAGCACACTTTAACGTCCGTGGGTTAAGGAAAAAGATGGATGAATTATGAATCCTTCTAAAGCTATGCCATTTCGACGTATTCGGAGTAACAGAAACGCACTTGAACAGTGAAATGATCAACGGAGAAATAGACATTGAAGATTACAATGTCATCCGAAGAGACAGACCAGGCAGACAAGGCGGGGGCTGTGTGATATACTGTATTATTGCAAGTCCCTGAAAGCAATCCACCGACTGGACTTGGAAAATGAACAAGTGGAAGGGATATGTACGCAAGTAAATGCTGACTCAAGAGACATTCTGGTAAGAACTATATACCGGCCACCAAACCAAAAGAGTGAATTCTTCACAGCGTTTCCAAAATTAATGGAAAGTATCTGGACAAAATTCTGAAATATAGTAATTCTTGGAGACTTTAATACCAATCTATTAGAGGACGAACGTGGCGACACGTTGTACGAAAGAAACAAGATACTCGAACAGTTTAATATGAGGAACGTGGTAAAAGGACCAACAAGAATTATTAACCATTCTAAAACGTTGATTGTCCTCATTGTCACGAACAGAAAAGATCTGGTCAAAAAAAAGGGCACATGTCCCCTGGGTATCTCAGATCACGACATGACTTATGCAACCTTATCAGCCAGTATCCCAAGAGACCAGCCTAAAATAATTACCATCAGGAACTTCAACAAATAAAAGAAAAAAGAATTACTATTTTTTATTTTTTCTATTTTTTTTGTTTATTAACCAGATGCTGACCACTCGAGAACTAAAATCTTGAGATCCTGAAATGTGCACTATTTGATTATTTGTACATGATGGCGAAATGGTATTTATCAGTGATGAAATGTACTTAAAAATAGAAAGCGTACAACGAATGTTTAAAAATAAAATTACAATATATTATTTTTTGAAAAAGATTGGCGAAATTTAAAATTACAAAAAAGCTAAAAAGCATTCTTTAATCCAGAGACTTGGTGACCCATATGGGAGAGTGGGAGACGTCTGACTTTTCTGGGATAATGGCATTATTTATAGGGACCTTAAGCAGCGACGACGAAGCGGACGACGACGACGGATTGTACCGCGTAGAGACTGGGACAGAATAGCTCGTTCACGGCAAGGAAAAGGCGGGAAAATAAAAACTTAAGTTTTGCTTGACGTACGACGTGAACGTAAACAAAAGCGCTGCAGTTCTTTGGTAAAATGGGTAATTTTCATGAGCTTCAAGAGCTTTTTCTCCTAAGTCACGCTCATGGCATTTTGGATGACGAAGAGCCGCTTTTGCTATGAGAATTACGAAAGGTTTTCTCTTGATGATATGAACGATGCAGAGTGCTTAGGCGAGTTCAGGTTCAGAAAACACGATCTTCCACTTCTCGCCGAGGTCATTCAAATACCAGACAGTTTTACTTGTTACCAAAGAACCGTAACAAGTGGAATGGAAGGACTTTGTGTTCTTCTTAGAAGGTTATCTTATCCCTGCAGATTCAGTGATATTATTCCACGATTCGGCAGACCAGTACCAGTCCTTAGTATGGTCAGCAATCAAGTACTTACCTATAAATATGACATTCACGGCCACAGAATCACTCAGTGGAATCACCAAATTCTCTCTCAGCCCTTGCTGCAACTGTATAGCGACACTATTGCTGCCCAGGGTTCTGCCCTAGACAACTGTTGGGCTTTGTTGATGGGACTGTTCGTCTATAACGGACACAAAAGAGAACATGCTCTGAAATTTCAGTGTGTTGCCCTTCCCAATGGTCTGATAGGTCATTTATATGGACCAGTAGGTATGAAATTGTTTCCTTTGATTTCTTCTTCTTTGATGATTAGTTTTAATTTTTTTTTCTAATTTTCAGTTGGAAGAAGACTCGATGCAGGCATGCTGGCAGATTCAAGACTCCTTAATGACCTCCAAGCATTTGCAAACTCCCCTTTTGGAAATCCATACTGCATTTATGGTGATCCGGCATACCCTTTAAGGATACACCTTCAAGCCCCTTTTAGGAATAGAGTCTTAACCCCTCAAATGATGGATTTCAATCGATCGATGAGTAGTGTCAGAGAATCGGTAGAATGGCTATTTAATGATGTCACAAACTACTTTAAGTTTCTGGACTTTAAAAAAAATTTGAAAATTGGTCTCAGTAGTGTGGGCAAAATGTATGTTGTCAGTGCTCTCCTAAGAAATGCCCTTACATGCCTCTATGGAAATCAGACCTCCAGTTTTTTTCAACTGGATCCTCCTTCACTTGAAGACTACTTTTCCTAATTACTCCACATCTTTTGATATTACTTTTAAAATTGGGTCATGGCAGCTGGAAGCTGCATATGCTCTCCAGTACCCAGAAACACCACCTGGGATTTGTGTAAGTTGAAAAGCTAAGAGGATAATGTGATAAAACAGCCTAAGTATGAAGGAAGCTAAACAGACATTTTCAAAAGGGGAGGGCACAGGGCAAAGACCTGTGAATCAGAAAACCACCCATGGTAAGGGGGAGGGGTGTGAATGATTTTTCCCCTTACTAAAATTATAGCTAGTTGCACTAGCAACAAAAGATCAGAATAGAAACACAACAACGTGGATGCAAAACAAATATTAATCTGTACTGTTGTTATGTCACTAAGATGCTAGTTCTACTTAGACTTGAGGCTGAAAACATAAGCAGAAAAAAAATATCCAGATGTAAACAAGTGAAGCACAATTTAATATACCACATAAAGTAGCAATTTTCCTGCAGCACAAAAAATATGCAGAGAAAAGTAGTTTAAAACTTTTGAAAACTTGAAATTCTATATTTGCCCACACACTTTAAGTAAAAAAGTTTAACAAAATATGGGTTTCGCAAAGGGGAGGGGCCAGTGTCTTTTTAATCAGTCTAAAACTAAGACACATGAACATGTGTGTTATTTCTCCCACTGAGAGTTAGTACAACACATTAATTAAACACAACGTTTTCAAAATGTTGACATTTGTGTCAGTCACTTTGTGCAAATAGACTTTTCTCCAACTAAGAGTTTATACAACATATTAATTAAAGTGCCACTGCGACGAAAATCGCATCTCTTTAAACTAACATTTTTGGGCTCGAAGTTAGTGTTTAGACTTAAAACTTCAAGAAAAAATGTGATTCAGACCAACCTAACGAAGAAGGTTCCTTAAAAAGGCTGTCCGAAAGTGCGTAAAATTGGTCCGCCATTACAAAAACAACAACTATTCGAGCCGACGAATTGAGTTCAGCGGCTTTGCTTTTGTGACGTCACGTTATCCCCAAAATATTCTGATATCGCTGCAAAGCCGACCAAAACCTATACTAGCTAGTTGTTATGATGTTGTCTCCCTCGTCTTCTTCTTCCATTTCTTCGGAAGACCGATCCGGTTCAAGTTCTGACGAAAACAGCGAAATTTTAGATGACGATGGAACAGCTTTCGTCCCGTATGATGAGGAACTGGAGCCAGTCGCGACCGAGGAAGAGGCTGCTGCATACACGCTAAGTGTGGCTAATGAGGAAGAATGGGAGCTCGTGCTTCAAAGGCGCTTTACTGGCGAATTAGACGTCGGCACATGGTAGGCATGACTCAGATTGTATTTCTAAGCAGTTCTTTTTCATTTTAAATCTTTTGTGTTATGGTGGAATTCGCCCATAAATTCGAATTTGTTTCATAATTTCGATTGCGTGTTTCTAATACTGAACGGAGAACGCGTTATTTTTGTTTTGTAGGTGCACTTGTTCGAACTGTTCGGTCGACATAGCCACCAAGAAGGAAGAATGCATTTGTTGCAAGGAAATAGATCGTGTGGGGGAAGTAATGGAAAATATAGAACGGGCAGGTGATTGTATCACTTTTCATCCCGGGTTTCAGGATGTTTGCCTAAACCGATGGGTTCTTGAAGTGGCATCACTTAACCTGAAGACCAAAGCTGGAAAAAGTTACCGGGCTATTTTCAGTCAAGGTCGTAAAACGGAATCAGAGTGAGTCGATCATTCCATGATTTTTTTTTCTGTTGTTCTTATTGTTCACCTGGGTGTCTCATAAGTGAAAGTGAGCAATTTAAAAATAATAAGGTTAAATTATACTCAAAGCCCCGTTTGTCAACAAATAAACGCTTAACAGTTATATTTCATTATTATTTCTACTACAGTCTATTGCATCCCAGTCTATTTATTATACAGAATCCTCAAAAACTTCTATTGTCAACCAAAAACTCATATTATTGTATTTTAATTGAAGAAAAACCATGCATGATGAAACAACAGCCTAAACAAATAAGCTGCCACAAGTGACAAAAAACTCCACCAGTCAAGCATATGAAACTGTACATATCTTTCTCATTATTTTTTTATAGGTTTCTTCGATCAGTGTCGTACAGACAATTTACTCGACTTCTTTGGGAGTTTACGGGAAGTTCCAAGCGTCATCCACTGCCATGTTGTGCTTACAAAGCAATAAGGACAGCCTTTCTGAGTGAAGATGGCCAGTATCATGGCTTTGAAGATGACGAATCATAGATAGTGTTCATTATCATTATTCTGTATATTTTGTTTTCATACATTACGTGAACCATCATTTCAAGACTTGTGATTTGTAAAGTGATTAATATGAGCAGTACAGAGCCTGTTATATTTTGGCTTCTCTTTTCTCCAAAAATGCAAATAACAACAATGATGTGTGCCATGAATATTTAGGTCATTTATCTCAGAACAGTACAGTGTAATCAAAAATAAATGATTATCAGGTTTTTCTTTGTAACTTCAGTAGCATTTAATCATTTTGTGAAGCAGTGCATGTGTGTCCTCTTCTTGGCTGTCCACATTTTCTGCATAGCTGTGCTCTCCGTCTTCTTCTGCTTGTATTTGTTCTTGACATTGGTCTTGACTGGTCACTTTCCTCTAACAAGGTTTGCAGTTCAGCTTCTGTAGATAATCAGGTGAAAGTCAAGTAAAATTACAACTGAAAGAAATTTTTTTTTTTTCATACAGATTACTATAAAAAATATTGCTTCTGAAAACCTGTTTCCCAGCTTCAAATTCAGTAGAATGTTTGAGTGTTTGGATGAAAATGTTGATGAAAAACCTAGAGCGAGTATTGCATTGCCAAGACATTTTACCTGAACATGTGGGAGGACAAATCACTGTTTCCTTGTTTTTTCTTTCATTGTGTTTCCGTATTGCATCATCTTTGGATTGCTTCTCAAGCATTGAGTGCATAGGGTCTGGAACCACCTGTTTTAGCTCTTCTTCTATCAGTTGGAGGTTCCGTCGTGGAGTTGTTATTAGAGATTCATAAATCTCCGCCACATACTCTAAGGAGAAAGGCAGTTACAAAAGTTCTTCAGGGAAGTACTTTGCATAATGACTTCACAAGCTAAAGTAAGTTCACTTTTTGACTAACTGTGATTATTAGAATCTACATTTTCCTCTCTCTAGAAAGGAACTGTGGATTACAAGACATCATAAGTAGTAGCTTATTAGCATAGCTAAATTAAATTGCTGAATATTTTCTGGCAGCATCTAACCTGTCTGCAGTCATGATAATACCAGGAAACCTGTTGATGTACACCTGTACATGTAGATATTTGATTTTGAGAATAGACATCATTTTGAGGTTGTCCAACTTGGAAACTTACAGGTATACTTTGCTACAATGGTCCTTATCAAAGACTTACCATAATTAGGAGCTACCCTGACTTCCCTGACTGTTGCTTCTCCTTCCTTGTACTTTGGGTATGAGATGTGAAGGCGTGGTTGGCCCTGGTCATCCACCTTTGTCTCTCTTCTGAGGTTGTAATTAAAGTGAAGGGCAGCCAGTACTGATCTTAAAAAAAAGAAGAGGAAGAGAGAAAGGTACAAAGTAATCAGAATGTATTAAATTATGTGACAAGTTCTACCAGTTTTGCAAACTCTCTATATCTATCAAAAAAGGCAGCATCCCAGTGCCTTTCCTCATACAATTTTGTTTGCTTTTTCAAGATTAACTTAAGTGTTGGTATGTTTAAATACATAAGCCTTAAATTTCACGTACCTACAAAGCATTCCCAGGCATGAGTAGGCCAGCATCTTTGGGGCAAATTGGTTGACTACTGAATGATACCCTTCCAGGCAGCTTGTTTGCTCAACTGAGGAAGCTTTTTCTATTCCTTTAGTAAGGCTGGTTTTCGTAAGGGCTGTATACAGCTTTTCATATGCCTCTGACACTAGTATGAATGAAAGCAATACAGGGGAAATGTTTGTCATATTGTGGTTTTTAGATGAAATTTATAAATCAGGTGGTCACTAGTTGTAAATTATTTTTTTAATTTAGTGTAAAAAAGGACAGTGATATTTCATATTTTTCATATTTTTTTCAATTGTTGACAGTTTCTAGTTGCATTTGAGCAGATGGGGCTGAAATTCTTCAAAAATAGCTCAACCAAGCTTTGCAATGTTACAGTTATGTAGTCCTATATCCAAGACGTTTGGTCAACATAATAAGATCAACATAGGGTGCGGCAGCAAGTGAGGCTTTTGTACCTTTAGACATCCATACTTTTGGTGTGATGACTTCACCGTGAGCACAAGCACTGAAGAGTCTATTAGGAAGGTTCTTGTGTTTGTTGATGACATGACTGAGGAATGCTTGGAACTTTGCAACCTTGACCTTTCCAAGACTTTCTTGAGTGGAGGTCACTGCCCAGTAAAAATGTCTAACACAGGCCTTCCTCCAGCAGCCAATGATCTCACAGTTTTTTTCCTTGCTCAGTTTTGTTAGAACTTTTTGGATTTCTGTGAAAATAGCAAAACAATTCAACATTAAGTGCTTTTCTACAATATACATGTACAATAAATTTGATCAAGGCACAGAGAAGCAGAGACATTGTCTCCTCTGATAATAACTATAATAAAAAGAAGTAATAGTAATATTGATATATGTATATGATTACATACGATGAAAACATATTAGGTTACTTATTGTTTTTGCATACTTTTCCCAATGTGCCAAAGATCAAAAAAATGATTGATAACTGGCTTGCCAAGTTCAGCACACTTCTTGCCACATTCTTCTCTCATCCACTTAGCAATGGAAGCATGGCGGTCAGAGATAACTGACTTGACAATCATGCCTGTGGCTAGAATATATGTCATGGCTTCCTTGAAGGCCATAAACTCGATACCAGAACTGCTTCCTGCCTGATTAGCCTAGAAAATACAAAACAGACGGGTGTTTTGTTATAAATGTGATTTTTTTTTTCAGTTCAAGCATTCAGATTTTGTCTTTTGACAACATTTCTTTAACATGGCCTTGCTTTTCTGATTCTGCAGTTCATAGATATTTATAATAATTATTGAAATTAAATTTACCCTTGCTTTGGGTTTGGTGTTACTACATGACTGTATGATTTTTATGAGGTTTTTTTCACTTGCCTGTAATAAAACAATATGAATAATAAGGCCAACAGTACAACAAAATATAGTATAAGTGCCATATTTTGCTGAGTGGCCCATGCTGTCGTGGCGCCCATCTCCTGCTAAAACTACTTCTTTTCCTTTCAGGGAATCCAGCAGTTTTGTTTGGTATTTACGCCAGAATGAGATGATAGTGGGAATGAGGAGATGCCGCTGATGGTAGTAGTAGGTGGGCTCATTGTAGACAAGTACCCCCATGTGCCGAAACACTGTCAACATTTTCTTTATTGATGCTCCAGCACAAAGAGTTGCAAAGCTGAGGAGAAGGTTGCCTGCTGGAAATTTGCCCATAAGGAATGGCTGGCTTTCCCAGGTAAATATCTCTTGACAACTGCTGCATTTGGCTTTAATGGTCAATAGAGTTCCTGTTTGTGTGCAAACAGTTTCTGGGTTGGGAGTAAGACAATAATGGCAGTACTGAAACAGTAGTAATAGCTTGGATAAAAAAACAATGCCTTTAGGCTCCTCACGCTTGTTCTTTCCCGTGCAGTTCAGCCTGTTGTGTGATAAATAATAATAGTAATTTTAGAAATGAGTCAGATATTTCCCATTTTTCATCCAATGTCAAGTCATGGAAGATGCATTTAAAGTCATACAAAGAAATAATCAGTGTATCGTACTCTCTCTTAAAATACTAATACATGTATATCTCCAGGACCACACATTTAATGGTGTGGCTGTGGTGGATGTGCCTTTTTTAGGAAGGGATAGGGGGGTAGAAAGGTTTTTTCTCCCTTTTTTACTTCACAAATAATGAGATTTTTATTCAAGACAAGATGGACCACACTTGCATGCGCATGTCTACATTAACTAGTAAGTTATGGTACATCCTATACAGTACCTAGGCTTTGTTGTTTGGCTGTCATTCACATTATCGTCTCCTAATTCCTGATAGACTTCATCTAATTTTTCAGGAGTCCAGTCAGGATCGTCATCATTCTCTGGCTCTTCATTGTCATCATCGTCATCACTAATCTCTGCAGAGTCATCTACACTGTTATTCTGGTTACCAAACACAGTGGAATTAGCATTGTGAGCTTGTGCTGTGTTATCTAGAGAAAAGGAGTCATTATGGCTTAGATTATCTATATTTGTAGCCTATCAACGACAAATAGATTATTTATCTGATGGAATAGTTTCTGTAATTTGTACTAAATGGGAAAAAAAATTGGATGTTGTTTGAAAACCAAAGGTTGACTGCCTTTTTACTAATATACATGGAGTATCCATCAAAGATAAACACCACAAATGAGAATAACTGCAAAGTCTTGTATAGCCCACAATTTGGAATACTCCTCCCCCCCCCCCCCAACCCAACACACATTCAGAACACTCACCACAATCTGACTCTAAATGATCTTTAGATGCATGTAAGTGGATCTCCTGCAAAGTCTCCACCCACTGCTTTTGGTTGTTTGCCAGCTTGTTACTCAGTCTGGGGACTTTAAATCGTAATACTTTGATCTCTTTTTTTAGTTCTTTATTCTCTGTAGAGAGGTCTTGACAAGTGCTGCATTCACCTTGATTTTCATGTGCCTGTCAATAAGTTGAAAATTCAGCTTTTAATATCTTTACATGTAAAAAACTGTCACTTTAAATGGCTTATGTATTGGCCCCAGTCAACATATTTAGTATACTTTGGTAATCTAAAATTATTACTTTTTTGGCTGTATATGAGTCTACAATGACGTGGCCAAAATGGCATCAGAGTGAAACATTTGTGGGAGTTCTGAAAAATGTTTTTCTTTTCAATTGCTGTTGCAGTTGCCCGCTGTGTTTTAAAAACCATAACTTCCTTTTGGGGGTTTGTGGGTTTCTTTGTGACTTATTGTGCATGACAGTAAAAATGAAGTACAGCAGTTTGAAGATAGTTTGAAGAAAGTCAAAGTGGACTAATATTCAATTAAAAAATAATGCTGCTTGCTTCCTGTTTATGATACTTACAGTTGGGGTTATTGGTGTTGATGCAGCAGCAGGTAGAAATTGTGATGAGACATGGTCCTACAATATTATTAGAAGAACAAAAGTCAAATTCTCATAACAATAGATGTAATAATTATTATAATGAAGGTAATATGGTACTGTTACACGTTTTCTTTGAAATAAAAGAAATCCCTTACCATCGAGCTTGATGAGCACAGTGAGTTACTTGTATCCATATCTGCATGCACTGAACCTTCTATTGGAGTTGTTTCAGTAGTTTGTTCAACCTAAGAATAAGTATAATTTTTGATAACAATGTAAGAAGCATGCCATTTTTTAAGCAAAGCAAGTGGAAGTCTGCCCGGAAATACCTGCATTGAGTTTGATGACGAAAGGAGATCGGTTACTGCATACTCCTCAACCTCTTCTTCCATTTCTTCAATTTCATTACTGTCCGGCTCCCTCTCCAGCTTCATAAAAAAAACAAAGAAGCTATATCTAATTTACCTTTTTTTATGAATGGTGGCCAATAACCTCTTCTTTGTATTCAGAGTTAACTTATCAGAAAAATATAAACAAATTTTAACTCCAACATATAGGCCAGTAGCTCTAATGGATTCATACAAAATAATAACAAACCGACTGCCATTTATGTGAAACGCTATAAAGTCACCATTGTGAGATGCCTAAAAAAAAGGCTCGTAGCTGGACATACCTGCACCGCAGATTCCCCACTTGCGGGTGAATCAAACTCTTCATCTTCTTCAAGTTCTTGCGAGGTGGTCACGTTGCTAGCTTCGTGCACGGCAAGGATATGTTTCATTGCCTACAAACCAGAATTTAGTTTTCCAGTAAAAAAAAAAACACCGAAGGTGTAAAGATATTGATCGGCAAATCCATAATTTTATTTTTTAACCAAGATTTTACAGTTCAGCATCAATAAATGATCTTGCAGTCTCAAAGAACCAAAAAATATTATTCGTTTTACGAGTTGAAAGCCTGCAGCGAAGGCAACCAAAACACTGTATAAGTGACTTATTCATTTTCGCTCGAACGCGCGAAACACGACAAAACCACTATTGGGCTTTCAGTTCTTGTCATATCTGTTCATTACTCAGTGTGCATGTAGTTTACGTCTGTGTTTTAGAAAAAAACCCTTTTGCCCTTTCTTATGCCGTCTTGAAGCTGAAATACCTCGATCCCAGGAAGTGTACGTGTGAACAAGGATCAAAGGTCTACAATGTTTTATTACTTACCATACGCCGGTCTCTCGCTGACATGGCACTGGAATTGCCCGCTTCACCTAACTTCCAAATCGTTGGAATGGCTCCGGCAAGTGTAACTCTCGGAGCGCCAGGTACATGAACTGCCCGCTCGAAGCAATCGGCAGTGAAATGAACTGAACAAATCTTGAAGAGCCCTTTGGGGTTGAAGTTAGCGCGATGTGTTCGGACGAAGGCTTTCCATTTCTGGCTTTCAAAGCTAGTCTTCGGCTTGTGCAAAGAAATGCCTAATTTAGGATTCGACCAGTTGCTACAGTCTTGAACGACGCAGCGACAAGAAGGCATCTTTCTGCGATGAAAATGAGCGAGATCAGAAAATCCCCTTTTTCTCGTGAAGAGATCTCACTTTGCTAATATTCGCGCTCTAATTTAAAGGATACGATGACGTAACACTTGACCTCGAACCAATCCCTCCCTTTCGCTCCGCCATTTCTTGTTTCGGTAATGGCGGACGTCCACCGGAGAAAAACATGGCTCAAAAAGTCGGACTTCCAGTTGGAATTACGGTCTCAAATTTGGTATGTGTATTTATTAGCTTTCAAACATTGTAAAAAACGAAAAAAACAAATGATGCTTGATTTGATCACAGTAGCACTTTAAACACAACGTTTTCAGGTGCTGACATTTGTGTCAATCACTTTGTGCAAGTAGACTTTTCCAATGAAGCCACCAGTGACTGATTCTGTTGTTGTAGCATCTTCATCATTTCTAACTGCTGCTTGTGCATTTGACTCTGTTGGTCCACCAACATCTGCTGCTTAGTTTTCTTGAAATCCATTTCTTCCCTCCTGAGCTGACTTTCCAACTCGAATTTCTCTTTGAGATATTCAACAGCATCTGAGCTTCTTCTCTTTCCTTTTTTACTGGGTTTTCCTTCCTCTGAATCTGCATTACCAAGGCGTTCCATGGATTGGCGCCTAACCTCTTCAGCACTCGCCTTCTCTCTTTGTTCCTTTAAGGTTTGGGTACCACTTTGCTCATTTCTTTCCATGTCAGCTGGCTTTTCCTTCTCAAGAATCTCTTCAATTGCTGCATCTAGCGGAGTCTCTTCACAATCTATGCCAGATGCTTTTTCTTCTTCCCTTATTTTTCCCTTGTACTTGGTCTGCAATAAAGTAAGTCTGTCTCTGACTGATCTCTTTGACACTTTAAATGATGGATTTTCCAGACTGTTGAGATTGACCGCTATATTTGACCAAACCTCTCCCCTCTCTTTACTACTTTTTGGATGCTTGAAGGGCTCCTGTAATAGGACTTCTCCACAAAGCGTTAAGTCATGTTCCACAGTCCATTTCATGGAGTTGTTCCTTAGGAAGAGAGTTGTGACTTTAGAAGAGAAAAACCTTTATACCCTTGGGCGACAACAATACGCATCCATCACGATGAAATGACCTAAATAAGAGCTAATTAGGCTTCAAACAACTCTGCTTGTATATATTTTTATTACTCCTCAATAATTCTGTTATTCCATGAGACTATAACCATCTATGAATTACAATGTTTATTTCTAAAATTTAAAAATTAGAATAAATACTAGCAATCATCATTTTAATCATCATTGGCAGCTCATCGAGAAAGTCACCGGGAAGTGTACCGTCTTCGCACCTCGAAGCCATTTAGTGAATGAAATTTCAAAAGAACTAGCCGCACACCTGAGCGGGAAGCTCTCATTGTAAGTGGCTAATCATGTTAGTAACCATGGCGACACCAATATCCTCACACGTGAAAGATAAAAAAAGTATCTTCACTGCGCACGATGAAGACATGATTTTTTAGTAAAGGGAAAAATCCTGGTATTTCATCAGTACCTAAAAAATACGATTAACGTACAAAATGGAACAGGGTGAAAAAAAGTTACCGAGAGGAAAACATAAATATTGTTTGTTTAAGTGTTCAGCAGACCAATCATGTTTGTTATCACAAAATATTCCAATTTTTCATTTGCAATGTTAAAACAAATTTATTTTGTTGCTCATTTCTTTATTTACAAATTTCTTTATTTTGAATTAAATGTATTTTCTTGCTAATAGCTTCTTTATGGTCAAGTACTAATTTTTACCTGTACAGAGGCAACTTTTCCTCCTTTAACTTATTCAATGCCCTATTGATGCACCTTTCTAGGACATCCTGTTCCGTGAGAGACGCCCCTTCGAAATTTCTTTCGGCTTCAAGTAAACTCATTGACCTCTTGTACTTTTCACGGCTGTACCACTTGTATTCACTAAGCTTAACTTCCTCCAGATTAACGTCGATCTCCATATCGTCACTTTGAAGATCTTGGATTTGCTTCACTTTAATCTCTTTTTTTTTATTAATAATAATAATAACTAAACTACAACACAAAGAAAAACAAACAAAAAAAGGTTCAAAGAAAGTACAGTTCGACTACCTACAAAACACAGGAGCAATAAACGAACGTTGATTGTGTACAATCAGTCAAATATATCTAGTTAAATACAAGATTTACAATTTTTTCAAAATATTTTTTGGTATTTGACCGTCAGGGAAAGGAAACAATCGATATCAAGAGCTATAACAAGGCAATCTGTAAGAAAGTTCCATTTTTTAGTGTCCCCTGCTTTTTTCTCTATAATAGATCTTGACTTTACTAGGCGTAGAAAATTTACAAAATTAGGCGATATTTTATCCATTTTGACTTGCCAAATATGAAACCGCGCGAACAGGAGACAATAGTTTAATTGACACGAGTATTCTGAAGAATGAGGCTCCGGCCTCAAGCCCAGTGCAGTAATGTTCAGTATGTTGTTTTTGCCGATTAACGGAAGAGCGTTTCGAAGCCAGTTGGTTACGCTTTTCCAAAAAGAGGATGTAACATGGTAAGACCAAAAAAGATGAATTAGCGTCTCTGAGATGTTTCGCACTTTAATCTCCTGGATTAATTTCCTTGATTTCAGGTTTTCTTCGATCGTTTTCTTCCAAAGATAAACCTTATGATCAAAATTTTCTCCCATTTTATGATGCATGCATTCTTCCCGGAGTTAAAACAGCTCCAATCTTTCGTTTAAACGTTTCACCGGCACCGCCTTCACAAGAAACTTCAGCAAGTGCCGACGAAACAGAACTAAACGTGTCACATAATTCTAAAAGCTTTCTTCCACACGGAGAGCAAACAACCTGTTACATTCCTTCAATTTTCTCAACAGATATCCCGATCTAATGGAGACTTTGAGCTATCACTCGACCATAGTCATTTTCCCTCGCGGACGGCTTGAATAGATTCATGTAAGACGAAAATCCAGATTTCTTTGTAACCAAAGGCCCGTAAACTATTCGCAAATTTTTTTGCATAGACGACAGAAAATATTAGGATTTTCCTCTTTTTGTTTTGGTCCGCGATTTGATTTTGCTTGCAATTCACCGCCGGAATCGACCGACATGTAGAATTTCCCGCAAATTTGCGTTTCAACGCGCGAAGTGATATCAGTTTTCTGTCAAAAAATTTGACAGATCATGCAGCGCTGCCAAGTAATTGCGTAGAGGGCGGGAAACGATTTTCGGGGGCCTTCCGTGCAGGCGCTCCCTCTCCCCTCGCGTGTTTCCTTCTCGCGCGCGCGTTTTTTGTTGCGCCCATTTATTTCCTAGCGCCTGCTACGCAGGCTAGTTATAATCTCCTTGGTGACGTTGATAGAAAGCATAAATAGGGCATTAGACTAGACGGGAATAACATACTCCTTTCAACCAATGTCAAGGACATTACCAAGCGAACATACAGTATACAGGGAGTATAGAAAAAAAGTTTAGCAAAGATCTGTTTTACCATGAGTCAAATTCTCTATTTAACGGACAAGAACGGCTCTGGTGTCGATAAGGGTAAATGTTTGCATATTGGCTATTGATAAGACAGAATTGTGACTGTGATTTGAATTACAACGATGCACCCTGTTTCGATTTCCCTGTCAACTAACGTAGTGCCATACGAGAAACTGGTTTTTTCTGCCCGTCAAAACGATTATCTCAGTTCCTATTAATCATTGATAACTTAGACCCTGTTTACATGGAGTGGGGGACCCCGGTTTAGTGGGGTAGGTTCCTTTTGTTTTGTGTCCCCCAGAGCGTGAAAACAAAAGAAACCAACCCCACTAGACCGGGGTCCCCCACCCCATGTAAACAGGCCCTTAAACGCACTGATAAAAAATTAAACAATGATAATATTTTGTTGGGGGTTTACAGCAGCAAAAAAGAATGAGCAAGAATAAGAAGAGTTGTTTGAAGGTACACAGTTAAAAATTTAGTTCCGTTTCCTCCCAAAACAATGGAACTCGCCATGAAATAACCACTTTGGCAGACTTAGGATAGTGATTTTACTCATTCTCACGGTACAAGAGTCGAAGGGAATCTAAGCTCTGTAACAGTCTACTTCTTTCTGTAGATGTGTATCCTGTACTATTGTTAAGTTAGGCAGTTAAGATTATATTGTACACTGATTAGCTAATCAAGAAAAGTCTTTGCTTCAAGAAATAATATCAGTAGTTTAAAGTAGTGTCAATCGTTTGTGTATTTAGCCTGCTGGTCATTGTGAGATGGCCGAAAAAAACTCATACACTTTTCATCGCAATAAAATTATATTATATTATTCTATCAATCTTGACGATTTTGAAGGCACTGGTATGGTCGAGACTAATTAGCCAACTGAAGTCCATAAAAGGTACTGCAACTCGTTATTTTATAAGTGCCGTATTTCTGGGAAAAACTGTGTTGTAAACTCCATCCCTTTCAGCATCATCAAGATTGGGTAACGGAAAATTGCTTTATACGACCTCTTTAATTTACCTTTTGAAAAAGAGAACTGTAGGTTTGTGATTAAAATTTGAAAAGAAAAAGTACCTGTCGAATGTAAAGAAACCTGGCTCACACTTGAAGGTTACGAGAGGTGACGGGACATGGTGCCCTCACTTCTGATATAGTTTACCACTTGTCACAAAGAAGACGAAATAACACGATTGCCACTATGAGTAACATTCCTCGCAAGCTTGTAACTTATCTAAGTTGCACGTTTTATCACCGCCTTTTCAGTCGACTCTTGTATCAAGCAAAATCGTTGTTCTGTTTTCCCTTTTCCACAACGGTAAGAAGGAAAAGTTTCTGCTTCTCAATAAGAATAACAGCTATATTTCTCATTCTTTTCTTTGGCGACGGTAAAGTGTTTTTGTTTGATTTTTTAGAACGCGCGAATATCACTTCTTATAATTTCTGCTTTGGCGTCAAAAAGCTCTCATCCTATAGAATTTCTCACCCTACTTTTTGATAGTTCGTTTCATTATAGGATTATGTGCAAGAGTACTAAGTTCTTATAATTTTTTTGGCTTGAAATAGCTCACATCCTACTTGTTTGATACTTACTTATTGCATTATAGGTTTACGTGCATAATAGCTATTAATTGTTTTCATTAAACATTGTTTCCGTACAGTTTCTGTAGCAAAAAGAAACATCAATGTCATCTGTCGGTAGTCACAAGTTGAGCGCCTTTTTTGATTGATATGAATCAGATCACTAACAAAGCCACTTCGAGAATTTAAAACGATACACGAGAGCCACCCATAGACAACGCCAAACTACTCGAAGAGTTTGATAATAATTTGTCAAAAGGGTTAGGCATTTAAACCCTACTATCCAAATTGTAGGTGTCATTTATTGTCCCTATTCGTGTACGTATCCTATAGAATTAGTGTTAAGGAGAATTTGTTGAAGTATTACTTAGATTCATCTTCTGCGATCACCAATCGTGTTATAAAGCAGTGATATAAGGAGGAGAAATTAAATAATATTATTATTCATTCAAAATATTTCCCCAATTCTGATTGGCTAAAAACACTCGCATAACTCACCATAACCAGTTACTGATGACCAAATTTGGAAGAATTTTGTGTTTAACGAGGAAATGACGTCAAAAATGCAGCGTTCTTGCAGGTTAATGCTCCGTTAACAGAGAAGACCTGGGGGCGAGGTTGAGTTGTTTTCATTTTGAAAACTATAATGGCGAACACTTCACTCGTTTCAAGAGTAAGAACTACAGCTGGAACTCGTCGAAATAATGGCTAAAAACATAGCAAAAACAGCAAGAAGGGAACTCGGAGGGCGACATCTGCTATTTGGAGAATATTTGCGGAGCTGGACAAACCTAAACGTACACTATGGAAGATAAACTTAACATTGATGCAGGTAAGCATGTTTTAGCTATGTTTTTAAACTAGGAATTATTCTGAATGAATAATAAAGCAATTAATGAATTCGGCTTTCGTAGGATATAAAGAATTAAGTAGATCTCGGAGGGTGTTATCCACAGAGGCCGAAGGCCGAGGTGGATAACACTCTCCTCGATCTGCTTAATTCTTCATATCCTACTCAGCCTCATTCATTAATTACTAATTAACTCTTGACGCTTAAAAGCATGAGTGTGATAAATTGTAAAGTTCGATGTTTAATGAACTTAGGGGGCTGGCGTGGCACTGAATATCACGGGACGGAGGTGAAATGAGACTATTGGGCGATGAAGGTCTAGGTAAAAAGTTTAAAAGTTTCTTCAACAAACTGGAAAAGTTTTGTATGGCGGAGTTGGGCGCGTTAGGTCATAAATCCGCCATTGAAAACCGAGTACTTTAAGATCTCTTGAAATGCATTCTAAGCGGCGCTAGTTGTTTCTGTTCGGTCATCTTAGGAGAACTTGAGTCTTTCCGAAATTACGAGGGATTCAGTATTATTTCTCCGAAGATTTTACATGCATTTTAATGTGTTACGAAGGACAGAAATTTTCTCCTTCCTCTTTCCGTCTCATTTTTGAATCCGAAAATTTTAGGTTGCCTTTTTTCTATGAAAAATAGCCTAACCTGGGGAGTAAAATGTGAAAAATTAAACTTGAGAAAATCTTAGGTAATTTATTGGATGACCTTCGGAAATTGTACATGAATGGAACAATCATGTTGACATTTATAGCCGTACTCAAGTAATAGAAAATTCTTGGCAATATTTGCTTCTGCGAACAGATATTTTACTGAAAACTTTCGTTGCGTGCCTCTGACCCTAACTAATTCAGCGCCCCAGGGATTGAAAGATATTTTCGAAATTTTTGAGAACATCGAATTTAACCCAATTAAACAAGAAAGGCAGTAATCAGTGGCAAGAAACCTTACGAAATAAAATGAAGATGGACGTCAGTTGCTAGTTCACCTGGGCTCTTGCTAATACAGTATTCAAGAAAGTTCAGACGAAGAGCAAATACTCAAGCAATAAAACGAAAGAGGTAAAATTACAGCAGACCCTGGTAAATTTAAACTCTCTGTAGTTCTGAAACACTCGTCGTCTTTACCAATAATCTGCACATAATAGACAAAGTTGAAGTTTTCACATTAAGTCTTGCCAAACACAGATCGCAACCATTAAATTTAAAGAAAGCTGTGGTTGGTTTGTGGCGTTATTTTCAATGTCTTTATCAGTCCCTTGTACTGCGCTTAATATTGGCGTGTCCCTTGAAATCAACATAAAACCAGGCTGGAAACTAGGTTAGACTATGAGCAAGTAGAAGCACCAGTAAGCAATATTAAAAGTGAAGAAGATGAGTGGAAATAATCCCCGCGAAATCTTGTCGATAAAGTCAGCACGACCTTTTTTCCTTTTCTGTTGCTGTTGGTTGGGTACCAGGAACGCGGTTTTCTCACAGGTGCCGCCTTCAGTGTTTGATTGACAACCCTGATTCACACAATTGACACCATGGCGCGGTTTGCTTTCACTTCGCTCGATGAGGACTTCAGCCTGGTCATCATGAAACATCGCCTTAACTGTTGCTGATGAACTATCAGCACGGCCTTGTCCTTTCTGTGATAAGATAAAAATATGGAAATGATTTAAACCAATCTCCACGTTCTTGAACGGTAATCATAGGCTTTTATCGGTGTTAATCGCAAGTGACTTTATTCTTCGACGTTTCCATTGTATCCAACGGCATTTTCAAAGATTGAAAAACGTTAAAAGTTGTTAAAAGAGTTTAGATTTGTCTCTTTAATTGCTTTTACAAGCATCAGACCATCCGATCTTGTTGATCATGAGCAACATTTTTTCCCATACACTGTAGTTCTTGTCTTCTTTTAATTTCATACTTTTTTAATAGTAGCTTATGTCTTCTGCGTAAGAGTGTTTTGATGTTGCAGTGGCTCTAATAGTAGGGAACTTAAGATAGAGACGTTTTCGGGGCGACGGCAACTTCAACCGGACGTGACATCATCATTTGTTGGATACTGCGCATGCTCGTGCTCACCACCTTGCCGTCGTGGTCCCGTCGGCGACGTGAAACTGGTCTGTTTGGCGTTGTGGCGAAAACGTGAGTATTTAACTTTCATTTCAATCAGGTTTGTTGCGTTTAACAACCAACATTTTGCAGATTATCGTTCTTAAATTGTCCTTGTTTTAGTTGAGGCACATTTCAAGCTCGATTTCCAAGCTCTGTTATCTAAACTTACATCTTTGAATGTTTCTATGTTTTCATGTCACAGGGTCAAGATCCAACTTGGCAAACAGCCAACCGTAAGTGAGCTTGACATGGGACAAAATTTTCCCACGAGCCAAATAAAAGTATCCAGACAAAAAATATGAACTCCGATATTTCAATTGTGTGTTTTTAGTTCGCTCTTTTCGTTAGAATATCGTATAAATGAAACGCATTGAAAATTATATAGAATAATAGATAATACCATGTACTAACTCGGCGTGGGAATACTGAAATAAAGTTGTTGCCGTTGTTGTTGTTGTTGCATGCAAGTATTTCCCGGGAATTATTTCAATACCAAACTAAGAATACGGTTCCTTGGTAGTATTTTAATGTTCCTGTAATTTGCAAGGCTTCGGCAAGCCTGTGGAGATCTTTTTGTTTTCAACACGAAATTCTACCTTGAACTCAGCTGCATCCCGCATGTTTTTTAGCGTGAACGGATCGTAACTGTCCCGAGGAAAATCGGGATTTTTGGACTCATAATTTTCCCACAAAACGAGAAACTCTTCATCCGATACATTTTGTCTGCATAGCAAATATTTATTCTCTTAATTCTTTATGTGAAGCCATATTTTTCTCTTCGGTATTCTTCTAATTAAAGGCGCCGTCCTTCTGAGTTCACTGCGATCTTAATGTTCTATTTTTGACGGGGAGCGACGGCTGCCTTAGTTCCAGGCTTTCTCTGCCAGTCCGGTCGCCGTCGCCCCGAAAACGTCTCCATCTTAAGTTCCCTAGTATTTTTACTAGGCCAGTTTCGAATTAAAAGAAAACAAAAGGAATGGATTATTCTTTTCTGAATCTCAATGAGATTTTTCACCTTTGTTTATGGCCCTTCGGCCGCCTCGGAGCCAAGTATAAATTTTAATAATTCGAAATCGGCTTATTTGCTTTAAATGCTTTTTTCCGTTGTAGTGAACAGAAAACGAAAAAATGCTTAAGAATAATTTCGGGAAAAAGCTGTAATAAGACCCTTTAGAATTTTTTAGCCACATGTCGAGATACAAAGTCTTATAAACGCGCAGTTTTCACACTTCGGCAGTCTTTTTTTTTTCAACGTTTGTAGCCACAGTGTAAGTTCGTTTTGTGGCCGTTTAACTGCCTCTTCTTTACATCCCACCGTCTACACGTATCAGTTTCTGTTTGAAAATGGAGATTTTTTTCTCCGGTTTGGCCCACCATCCGCACGTTTCCAGTGTAAACAGTCCCCAAAAACGCATCTTTTTAAAAAAACACCCTCCAGTGTGGAGATTTTGGAAACGATGTTTTCCTGTGCTTGTGTGGGTGAATGAAAACAGAGGTCTTTGAAAAATATTTCGTTACAGGCTCAGTTGCCAGTGAATGCGCATGTTCCCATCAAGGTGGGTACCATTTTCGGTCGCTATTGGGTTTTCATGTGGACGGGCAAAAAGGATTATAAAGCACAAGGTGTGAAAGCGTTTCTTTTTTTTGGAAAGGGATAAAAAATCTCCATTTTCTGACAAAAACAGATACATATGGACGGGGCCTAAGAAATACAAAGACAAAAACAATTAAGCAAACCTGGTCATCGTGTGCTTTGTTTTCACTCATGAAGACAACAAACACAATCATGCATTCCACTAGTGATAAGAACGTCAGTGTGAACGACACCAGTAAATACCAGTCTAAAGCCTTTGGGTAGCTTACTCGTGGCATGAAACCATTGAGAGATCCAAGTAGGAACGTTATAGTTAAGATAGTGGTGATGCCAATAGCCATTCTGTTGCCCATGTCATTTTTGTCCATCCAGAAAACAATCCAGCTTAGCGCCACAACAAAAATGTCAGGGAAATAGACTTGGATGAGGTAGTAGCCAATATGTCGCTTGAGGAAATATGTCACTGTTATTGTTGAAAAGTTACCTGAAATTTACAGTTTTTCCGGATCAATTTTGGTTTCCGGAAAACTGCCCACTTACCCCTCCCTAAAGTCGGCATTAACCCGTACTCCTCACTCAGGCAAAATTTTGGCTTGAGGGTGGGGAGGGGTGGGTGGACAGTTTTCCAGAAACCTGAATTGATCGATTTTCTGTTGTCAGCGCAGTTTAGAAAACCGAATGACTCTTGATGACCGTTTAGTCCCAATACCGCTTTTTAAATAGATAAAATTTCATTCTTTTTTTAGTGTAATCATCGCACTCGGGCTAGTAGGCCGTCCGAATTTACAAATCAATAGTCGTCTTTCATCTTTGGCGGTTCCGTCAGTTAAAGGAGAAAAAATTAAAAAGAGAAAAATGAATTCTTTTTGTATGAATTACCAATCGTATACATCCTTCTCCACGTTTCATATCGAAAAACGTTTGATTCCGGTGAACTCTTGACACCTTTATAAAAGTCCTTTTCTTTTACCAACTTTTAGAAAAACCCTACCTGTTTTATAGATGTCCACTGATGACGAGAGTGATCCTTTATAGACGTCAAACTGCGCTGTTCGAGTTGCCCCCACTTCTATGTTATTGTATTTCCACTTGTATATTATATCTTCAATCGTATAGGCGTCTAAGGAAGTAGAGGAACGTTTTATTATGCAGTTAGTGTTCTAAACTCTTAACTGATATGCCACCGCAGTTTTCGGTATAAACACCCAAACTCTGCGCAATTACAGGTGTCGTGTTTCTCTCCTGTCGCTAGTTTAGCGGACGAAATTGCAATTTCTTGCCCATAAGTTGTGATTGGTAGATTCTTATTCATTCTCTTTGTTCCTTTTCTTTTAAAGGTTCGTTGTTGGCGTTCGTGATTATGGTTGACGAAAGCCAAAAACGCAAACGTTTCTCAGGTCTTGAATTTTCAATCCGTGTCAAATAGTTCAGCTTGGAATTATTCAATTTAATACTTGGCTTTAGCCTGTTCCTGGCACTCATATAGCGGGGATGACACGTAAATGAAACCCACGTTAAAATATGAGCGTGTCATCTCGACAAAGGGAGACGATGACGGGAAAAAGAAAGGGACAGAGAGTTTGTGATCACTTCTTCCACAATCCTCTTCCGCCCATTTTTGTCACGTCCGGATTCGGTTGTCAAAATGTCAAAATTTTAATTTGCTAGAATTATGCTCATATTATGCGAGTTTTTCGCGCTACTCGAACTCCGTTAATGTGCGAAATTTTAAATGTGTTCTAATTCCAGTTTTAAAATAGCCTCTGCAAATCTCGCAATCCATCGTTCCTAGTAAATTCAATTAAAACTTGTGCGCTATCGCGTTTTACGAAATGTTCAGTGAGATTTTATTTCTGATAATTGATAATATCCGACAAAACCTTTGTTGATAATTTCAGGCCTCCAGGCCATTTAGCTTGTGGTAGGACGAGTATGTTTTCATTCAATAAGGTTTGGATTTGGCATAAAATACTTTTGAACTAGCATTTGCCATCTCTCGCTTTCTTCGTATCCTCCTCTACTTCTTCACAGAGTCAAATGATTGAAACCTAAAATCTACGCTCTTTCTATTGGCCTGCTTGGTCTCATATTATCCATAGATGAGCGGCGAAAGGACTATTATTGTAGATTTCTATGAAATGTCGACGGCTTTTTCCAGGCGTTGGAAGAGCTGAAAAATACTACTAAAATGATGTAGGTCCGTGAGCCAAGCTCAGAAGACAGTCAAGTTTTCTGCTCTTTTTTAACATCATTTAAGTCCCGAAAATCTCGCAAGTCAGTAGGAGACGCTGTAGCCTGTATTCATCAAAATAACACACGTGATCCGCGTTCGTTGCCTTACGAATGGTAGATAATGACTCATGCACACTGACCAATCAGAGGGTATACCAGGAACTAGTATACCGGAACTAGCCTTTTAAAGAACTGATTACAGGCTCCGCCGCCCTTTCTCTTCCCAGTTTCCTCTCGTTTTATTTTCTTGATCGCGTTTTCTCAATTTCGAGGACCCTACTATCTCTGGAACAGGAACCGGCTAACTTTGTTTCAAGGCTGAGGGATTTTTGACAAAAGAAATTGCATTGAGACTTACGGATGAATAATTCATTTCGTTTAATTGATTCTCCTCAGCCTCGCAGCCAAGTATGAGTTTTAATTACTCGAAAATGGCCCATGGAAAGGCCTATTAATCCAACCCATTTTGAAGATTACGTAATAGGTAGAATGTAGTTCTTGGACAATTGAGCAACAACTTTGTTGCGTTTTTTAATCCTTAGAGTGTGCGTCAATGACTTCTCTAAAGTTACATCATTTTACCTCCCCCCCCCCCCCCCCCTTGGTTCAAAACTAAATCAATAGAGACATTGCCATACAACTTAATTGTAGGTTGTTTGTTTAAAAAGAAACCGCGATGATGTGTTCATTGCTCATGTTGGAATACCGTAAACTGGCGCTTATAAGCCCTGGGCTTATACATCTTCAGAAGGGAATTTAGAAGGGCCTATATCCAAGCAGGCATTTACCGGGAATAGAATAAGCGCTTAGACACAAGCCATAACACTGCAGTGCTAATACTAAACTGAATTCATTTCAATACAAGTCAGATGGGGGGCTTAAAATTAGGTGGTTGGGGCGGGGCGTATAACCGACAGTTTACGATATTTAATGAACAACTGTGCTTATGTTAGTCTACATCCCACTCAAACAAGTTGCTTACAGCTTCCAATTTTAAGAAAACATTCCTGGGAGTCAAACGGGAAATGATGAAGTTCCATTCCACACGAAGCCAGAAAGGTCACCCTGAAAAAAATTCAAACAATAGACATTGTAATAATTGGTGTCAAATTTCGCTGGTATACATGAGTGGATAACGTTTGTGAGTTACAGGACCTTAAATCTTTCTACGTACGTACAGTGTAAAATAGCGTGTTGGAGATATGCAATGTCGAAGTAGATAGGTTATAATAGATCGCCATAAAAAATGAAATATCCTGTTATATTTGCTTGACCCTTCTAAATACCACAGTCATTTTGTTACCAAAAAAGCTTTAGAGTCTGCTTATTGTAATTGTTTTCAATGAAATGATAGCTTTCAAGCATTTTACGAAGATGCTTCTTTAATATAAGTTTATTGGAATTTTGATTTGTGACTGAAGTAGTCTGTGCAAAAAGTTTTAAATACTAATGACTTTTTTATCCAACCCTCTTGTGTATAAAATATTGCCATCCGGGGCAATTGAAACTTTGCTGTGTACTGCAGAATCTGGAAGCATCAAGTTGGAGTCTCTTGCGTTGTAGCAGAAAGGGTCTGGTAACCAGACTCGGTTTATATTCTCTCCCTTTATGGTCAATGTTTTTTCAAGCTTCCCGGCAAGCCTTTCGTCTTTCCATCGCTGTCGCAAATATCCGTAAACCTTAAACTCCTATTAAAGTAAGGGAGAAAGATAGATTACATTCAAACGTATATAAACCGGTCGTTCTTTATGGACAACTGGCAGTTAATAATGGTTTGACAAGCCTGAAAGTTAAATAAAGAAGAGAAATTGGCGACAATAAAAAAATACCCAGAGTGATGTAGTAAGTGTTTTGAAATGGTACCAATAAACAGAGAAAATTTGGTAGAGGTGAACTGATAGTCAAGTTGGGCCCTTGACCGCCTGTTAGTAATTGCTTGTTCGTTGGTCCTATTAGTTCTACCGTAAATACAATTTTACATTTTTACATTTCTGGAATATCGTGCCGTGGTTTTTGCTCAGACTCACGCTACATTTATTTATTTAGTTTTTAAGAGTATATCTTCAATGCTTTATGCTGCTGTTTTTTCGCTTCACAATCAAGAAATCGTTACCATTTATTAAAGGTGACAGTTGAAAATAAATAAACTAATTAATTAATAGTGGTGATGATGATTACGATGATGATGATGAAAAGATCCTTTCGGAGTTACCATGTTTGCTTCATGTATATTTCCAAAGGATTCGACGTAAAGATCTGTCACAATCTCCACTGCCTGACCTACAGATTTAAAGTAAAATCGCGAGAGTTCCTCCTTGATTTAAGAACCTGCATCGTTCAGAATAGCTGAAAACGGCAGTAGAGTAGACAATACAAGGTTCATTGAACATGTACAGTATTAATCGGATAAATTCCACCTTATCGTGTGTCTGTTCAGTTATCAATCACGTATTAAAGTAAAAGGCAAGACGAGCTAATAGCGTTCATATAGCAGGGGCTTAATCCGGTTCATTTTGTATCGTGAAGCATCTCTTAGATGACACGCGAGTCCATCACAGATTCTACACCCAGCAGTATGTCAACAGTGCAAGTTTCCTTTTATACAAATAGACATATTTACTTTTGCAAGCAGAACACTGCAATGCTGATCGTACTACGTGAAAATTAACTTTGCAAGACATCAACACGACACTGAAAGAACCCAAAACAGAGCGGGATTGTAGCCATAGGCTGCTCTTGTTATTTTTGCTAATCAAGTCTTAATAGATCGTACATTCTGTGGTATATTCGTTTGCGGTCCTTTGCAGTCCTTTGTGGTTAATGTTCGTACTTTATTCCATTTATACACTTTAGTAAAGAGAGACACAATTGAATAAAGAATCTTGCATTGTCGAAGGAAGCAATGCGACGGCAAGGCTTCAAATCGAACCTAAATGAGTCGAAATTCGAAATGTTAACCACTAGGCCACTACACTTCAACAACTGAATGTCCATGTGACGTCAAAATAGGAAACAAAAATTTCCATAGATACTAATTATTCAATCCATAATTCACCATTTTCACATAGCACATAATGCACCTTGTTTACCCCTTAAAAAAATGTTGCATAACCATTGTCTTCGATTTCACTTGGGACGACTGTAATACCCAGGAGAAATTGAAAAAAATTGTTATATAAAATTTGGGGGGTTAACAAGATGCATTATGGTCTATGTGAAAATGGCGAATTCTCATGTATATAGCGTACAGACACAAGGTAAAAGTGAATTTATTTGTTTTTGAGGATAAATAGGGAAGAAAAGCGACAATCGTTCCCCGTAGTGCTGGTGCTTGTTTACCTTGACAGTTTTTCTAGTTTATGTCATTTTTTATTCGAAGAACACTGCTTGTTTGGATATATTGTTGTTCTCGCTGGTAGGAAACTCCTGCTAAACATATTTGAAGATCTTCTTTCGTTTGACGTGGAATATTCTTCCAAATATTTCAAAACTGCGCATTATGTCGGAAAAAACCAAAGACGATTTTGTATGGCGTAACCTTTCTTTCTGTAGGCCTCGTTTATCCAAAACCCCGATAATTAACGGGCACGGAAAGCTGTTGTTGTTTAAATTGAAGATCGAGATTTGAATAGTTTTGCAGAAAATATGATAAAACTACATGTATCAGTGAACGAAACATAATGGACTGGTTTGTAAGCTAGTATCGGTGCTCATATTCTTTCGATTTTGATTTGAATAACTGCTTTCAGGCCCGGACTTTTGGTCCACAGGATATATGCAGACTGAGACACTTACCCTCAAATCCAGGACGAACGACTTGATCATAATCAGAAAATAACTTCGCTAATACAGATGTAGAGCTGCTGTTTTGCTTGCGTAAGCTGTTTATAATGGAAATTGAAGATTATTATTTTATTACGGGATCGAGATATCAGCAGGTAAAGAAAGGTGAGATAAATGCATTGTAAATTAGTGAGCCAAGTAATGAGTTTTTAATGCGACCACGACTTTGTCAGTGTACTTCCAAAATACTGTGTTATCTAAACCTTCTTAAAAGATGCTACTTTGAAAACCGTTATTGTTAGGTCGTGCTTTGTAGAATGAAATTTTCTTCACCAGCCATGCGCAAGGGTACCTTGTTTAACACGTGAAATATCATCCCATTTATGTAAGGAACTTAAGCTGTTGCAAAAAAAAAGCCTGAAAATAACTCGGCCTTGAACAGGTTCGAACCCATTAGGTGCTTGTTATCTGAGCTAAATTAAGCTAACTGAGAGTTGGTATTTTTGTTGTGAATTCGTGATGAACCTGTAGAAAATGAGGATATGAGACTTTTCAGGATACTTGGGGCAAAAATCTGCGTCAATTTTACTGAATCGCCCTCCTTAAACTTCATGCTTTCTCAGAATGTTTAACATGGCATACACAGTCTCGAGATTAAAAACGTTCTGAGAAGCTTTAAATCTCTGGGCAAAGAAGACTTATCATCTTTTATGTATTGAGTATTAAAAATAGTCCATTTGTGCTTACCATTGTCCACACACTGTGTTGAAAAGTAGGAGCACAACAATGCGGAAGTATGAACAACCAACAAATATGGCCATCATTGCTCTGAAATGAAGGGCAGATGTCTTCAACTGGAGGAATATATTCCAGAAATGTTTAAAGCTTCCTAAATCAAAATTCTCGTACTATTATAAAAAGATCACACACCGGTAGTTGAGTCGAACAGTGTGACAGGGATGCGTAAAACTGAACAGGGTTAAAACGGATTGCTTTCTCCCAAAGAAACGCATCCTAAAAAGCACAGTTATCGCTTCTTTTCATTTTTTGAAAATATAAGCTTGAGTCCCTTTCAACCCTTTACGTTGAAGGGCCTGTGTCTCGGCTGTGTTATTCATTTTGTACATTTTACCCAATTCTCGTCCTTATTTGTAATGGAACTTAACACAAGCGAAGATATTCGTGGCAAATGATAAATTGAAAACTACTTGTCAAACAAATATGTCTCCCAAGCATAATATGAGACGTTACAAACAACAAAAATGAACTTTGAAAACTGTTAGGCTAACAAGTTTTCAAAAACCCTAATTGTAATCCGGTTTAATCTTCTTAGAACTTTTATCCATTCGTTCTTTCTTTTGTATCTGCTGTGTTATTTATACCTTCTATTGACGTTTTAAGCTGTTATTTTTATATTTCACTCGATTTGGCGGTAGTTCCCACCGTATGAATTTGATAAATTTCGTGACACAGCCCCCTTAACAAAATCCGTAAGAAACACAAACCAGCTTTCCTAGAGTTAACAGAGGTAATAACTTGACGTCTTGCTATGATACATTTTTTCCCAATTAACTCGTGTGCTTTCAGATTCAGTTACAGCGACACGTAATGTACTTCTAACTTCTAAATCCTTCGACGAAGGCTGCGCCCATTCCAATGAAACGAGACAGTGGTTGCAAAACCGACGTTTGATGTTTACGTCTTATGATTCTATTAAAACAGACATTTGCTAGTGTGATAAACTTTTACTGTAGGGAAAATTATGGTGGCCATAGAAAACCAATTACTAAAATCAGTCACTCATATTCAATCCAGTATTTTCTAAGTATCCTGCCCAAATTTTGTGAAATGAGCGCAGTGTTTACCTCAGTTTTTGTCAGTGTAATGATGCAATGATCTCGAAGCTCTCGTCAAACAGCCATGAAGCCGTGTTAATCTTGTGCTAAGTCAAATTTTAATTTTTATCCGTACGAATGCTCATTTTTAATTATTACAGAACGAGGCGAACTTGTAAGCGATTTAGCACCAAAGATGGCAAAGCCTCCAAGATGACACGTTATTAAAAGCGACAACAAATATAAGATGATTACTCAATTGCACTGACATGTTTTTGCGTCTGTTTTTTTTTTTCTTACTGCTCAAGGTTCAGTTTTGACAAATCATGGACCGGAAAAAAATATAGTTTTCGTCTCGTCATGTTTGACAACATTTTACCACAATTGCCACTTGCATTGTATCAGGATTCAACTAAGGTGGCACGAAAAAACCATTACATTATTTTTATTCAGTTTGTAGAACAAAATGCAGAATCTTTTTTCTCCCTGTAACACGCAAAGGGCCGTAGGTCAGATTTACGTTCTTTTTATCGGCGTACAATTATAATATAGTTCTAATATTTCTGTCACTAATTTTTAAATGAAAAAAGCACGTTGCCACAGAATGCGCATGTATGATCATCTTATTTGGCAGCTATCCAACCCTTCGATTTACGTTTAGGAAAGTTTCATTGCCAAAATAATCAATCGCCCTAAATTTCATTTCACGGAATAATGTTGATTCGTTTAGGAAGGAAAATTGATAACATTTATCATAAGACTGTAACGCTACGGATTAATAATTAATTTGCTCATGGCCGTAACCTTATACAGTAAGAGCGCATTTTCGAACCAAGCAATATTCATTTCTTTTAAAGTGCTGTTTTAGTAAGGTTGAATTGAACGTTCTTGAAGAGTGAATAAAGACAAAGTTCATTTAAATCATTTGAACATATGATGAGATAAAAAGATGTCCTGAAGTGTTCCTTGTTTGTAATAATAAAGAGCATTTTATTCTGCTCTGTACTTTCGAGTAATTTTCTACAAAAAACAAAATCCAGTTTACTTCGACACCGATTTGTTTCTTTATTGACAGCTTTAAAATCGAGACCAAAGAGATTCATTGCCAATTGGATGGTGTGTGATTCTTTGATGTATTGGTATCATGATACTGAAAAAGGTAAACAAGTAAAAGAGAATGATTCCTTTTATACACAAGACAACACTCAACTACATTGTATAGTTAAACTCACCTTGCCGTCTGTAGCTGTGCGTGAAAAACAAAAACGGATTACCGTTTACCGCAGAGGAAGGAATGTAAAATACCCGTGCAGACTTTATGAATTTGCGTAAAAGACAGACTTTAATAATAAATGAGTGGCTATTCATTTTTCCGTATTGAAAAAAAGAAAAAAAAAGTTTATTCCGTTAAATGAAGGTGAAGCGAAAATAATGAACAGAATTCTGAGGAAAGCAATGATCTAAGAAAAGTTTTCATATAACTGGAGCACAAAACTATCAAGAGCACCTACATTTTAAGACATTTTAAAGTGCATACATATTCTTCTAACAATTTATGCCTTAACATTGAAATGTTATAAGCTTATTACTATAAAATTAACGAATAAAGAGGTGAAACATTATTGGTTGCAGTATTTCAAATTGGCACTTCAAAGACAGTCTCGTTCTTGGCCACTTTAATTTTAAACTAGGTTTTTCATCCAAAACATGAATTCCCTGTACATTATGACGCTACTGAAATTCTAAGCTAAAAACATGCGAAAGAAGGCTTGGATTTGTAATAATTTTCGACTTTGTTATTTCAAAGTAAAGTGAATTTGGCCATAGGTTAGAACATAGTGGACAGCTAGTTGACAGCAAACAAAAGCAATGTATACTGTCAAAGAATTTCCCATCCTTTAGTAGCTTGACTATATCCTAAGTGTTACCTATGGATTGAGACTCATTTCTTAGTGATAACATACCTTATCCCCAGGTGCCTTACCAATTACTAAATTGGGCTTTTAAGTGAAAATCAGCACTGTCTGAGTTCAATGTACGTTGATAAATTGTATTTCTTGTTGGGTTGTCTTTGTTTTTGCATGACAATATGTTCCCACTGTCTGCTTTATTAAAATTGGTTCATTACGGATGTTTTTGAAAAGATTAGTCAAGGAAGGAAAATTTTTTCCCGGCTCATCTGTTCTAAAAGTAGTTTAAAGTAAATAACACGCTTTATCTAATAGATTTTTAGTAAAGCAACGAATGAGAGAAACCTCACATCAGAAAGTGCGCGATAATAAAATAAGCGACCGAAAGATGTATGTTGTGACTTGGCAGTGATCTCCTAGCGAAAACAAATATCTATATTTATTTTAATGCACATAAGCATATGGTAATGTATTGAGTACAAGGTTAATAGGGATTAGACACGTGGCTTATTAGTAAACTGAAAGGTGGTCAAGCCTGGATTAACTGGTGAAAAATCAGTCAACAGTAAGGGATTTATTTATACTATTTTCATTGATATGTTTGCTCCGAAATGGGCACGCGGGCCCCATAATTTAGCACGTTTTCCCTCCTGGGACCCTTGCATTACCCCTGGGTATTGAGCGTGGTATTTAAATGTTTTGCCAACATCAGGATCACTTTTCAGATCGCTTTTCTATGAGTTCATGCCCCGAGAGGGCATATATACTTGCGTTTTTTGCCCCCCCTCCTCCCCTCAGCGACGAAAACCCGGTTATACTGCACTTCTTCTTCGCATACGCGGAAATTATTGTCGCCCATACCTAAGTATTCCCCGCGTGTGCCATAGAGGTGCAGCATATCAATGAAAATTCTCCTACTTTTCTTCTGTTCTTACTATTCTAGAAACTATTCTTGTTGGTTTAAATAGTGTCCAATCGGAAGGGTTAAGATTTTAGCTTGCTTGTAGTTTTATGGTTGTATGCCTAGTAACCTCCTTTTTGAATGAAAGCAAGGCGAATTATGGCTTTGTTTTTAAAAAATACTCAGTGTCATTTTTACGCTTAAGATTATGTATTTACATTTGTAATAGTGTGATGTGACCCTCATTCTCGCTTTCACACAAGGCTAGGATACTCAATACACAACGATTCAATGCTCTGTTTGTGATTGTCCAGAGAAATGTTATGCTTACTATTGTGGAAGATACTATAATCAGTGTCAGAGTTTGTCTCGCCATGTAGTCTATTTAAATAAATAAATGAATAACGATTCAGAGGAAGCACATCCCCAAAGTGGTTCTTCGTCTACCATTCCCCGTCGAATTGGAATTTCGAATTGTTGGTTTTTAGGGGGAGGGAGGAGAGAGCCGACAACCAACTCAACCAAATTAATGTCGTGGACTCCGGGATTTGAACCCAGGCCACATTGGCGGAAGGGGTTCTCTTAGCACTGCGCCAGCCTTGCTTCTCTCCTCCCTTGTCTATTTTACGTAAATACCATCTACACCCAAGGGAACCATATCGTGAAACAACAAACTCTGATGATTTTAATATTATTGTTGGTGTGGGCTTTTTTTTGTTAGTCCTTGTGGAAAAAAAGATTGGTGTAATTGTGGTTCAGGATTAAGTTGGCGAACTGCATTCAATTGTTTAAGTAATAATAATAAAATTCCAGATGAAAATCCTAACTAATTGTGCAACTGCCTTTGCTACCAAAACAATAAATCCTCGCGCCAACTTTTGCCCCATAATCTGACCGAATTACACACATCTTTGCTCCACGTTTTATCAGTAGTTGCCTATATATTTATTTCCTTTCCACGAATCTGGTTTCACTGAGGAGTTAATGAGAGGTGTGATGGCCGGCACGATGTGCGGTAGACAATCCTTCATGACTCTGGTGGGGACCTAATCATATACTGGGGCCAACAGGAGGGCATTTTGCATGCGCATGCGTGAATCCGCTGAACGACAATAGCGTAGGCGCATCAAATCTGATGGCGGGAAATCGAGAACTCGCGTGTAAAGTTACAGTCCTTTTAAAAGCCATTTCGTTGGTGCTTTGAATACCGTACTTTCCTACAAAAAATATTCTCCATGACAAAAATCGGACGTTTTCTACGCGCGTTTTCACTTGTAGATTTTTCAGCAGTAGGTTTTCTTGGCCTTTAAAGACAAGACTCAACGCCAAAAGTCATGGTCCTGTATAAGTCTGATTTTCACTGGCAAAGCAATGCATTTCCATGGTTTGATTTCCAAACTCGTGGTTTTATTTAGGGAGGAAATTCATCGTAGCAATGTTCAGCTGCTTTAAGACAAAAATCCAAAAAAACATTTACCACGCGAGGTTTATTTATTAGCGCGATGTCTCATGTTAAACTGATCGCGGAGACACGCGTTTATATATGCCACAAAACTTGAAATCTATGGGGTTTTAACAGTTTTTTGAAAGTTTTCGCGGACAAATTTATAAAAAGTATTCTCCTATAGGAAGTGAACAATGGATTGAGTTTGAAGCAACAATTACAAGTACATAATCACTTGAGCATTTCATAAGCTCAGTTGCAAACAAAACGAATGCACATACTCCGAAAAAACGAACAGTACTTTTATTTTTCTTTAACTCTAAAAGGTACAGAGATTTTTCCTAAGCTACTATTTTGAAGCGACTCTGGAGTAACAGCTCCTGTCTCCCACAATCGATTTCTTGTTATTAATATATATTTGATGACAGTAGTAATCTATTCAAAACAGAGAATGGCCATCACTCCATAAATCTAACTGACGATGTTTTTCACCTTCAAAGCCTGTTTAAACATAAGACAGGAAGTTTGTTAAAGGGGTGCATATAATGCTGTTTCCTCAAAAAATAAATACTTCTGCTAAAGGACCCAAATGAGCTGGGATGCGACAACAAACATGACACAAATGGATGGATGAATTTGTCTGTTATTAATCTTTCTGTTGAGAGCTTTTTACTGTATCCAGATGAACCTCTTATGTAAGGTGTATATCATGGAAAAATTATCAAGCAGAAACGGATACGTTAAACAAGAATGAGGTTCAATACAAAGGAGAAGCTGGTCTCAGTCAACATCCTTCGTGAATGAAATGTCTCACAAATTAGCATATCAACAAATGCAGTATCCACAAAATATATCACTTAGGAATAAATGCGATTTTTTTGCAACAGAAGCCAGGATTGACTTAAAACGTTAAACGTTTCATTTCGTGCTATTTTGGGGTCGGGGAGTTAGGCTAGATTTTCTTTAAAACGCCAAAATGTTATATTTATTTGCATAATGAAATGTAAACAAACAGTGTACCATCAAAATAAGGTGGAAAAAATCAGAATTCAAACCGATTGCTGTAATTTTTTTCCTTTGTATAACTAAATGAGAAAATATTCTTATTTTCTAAACACAATCTTACTGCCTTCATTATACTGATTTAAATTTTAAGTTGAAGGGCGTGTATTTTATTTTTCAACGAAGACGTACCGGAGAAGAAAGCTAAAATTACTGCAGAAGGCGATTTTTCACAGCCTTCATCAAAGCGCCATTCATTAGCGGAAGTATTCTTAGTTTCATTAATCATTAACTTAATCTGGGTAGAAAGGCAAGATTTCGAGATAAACAAGCCTATAGGAAGGGTGAAAAACAGTTTCACGGCAGAATGGGCACTTATTTAACCACTGTATTCCTGAAAAGATTAAGTTCGATTTTAGAGTTCTACTATTGAGAAGAATTAAGTATCTATAGGATAATTGTTTAAAGACAAACTATCATACTGACCTTTTCCTCCTGCTCAAAAAATGTGCGCGAAATGTTAGGTAGTAAGAATATTCAGCCGCCATCTTGTCTTCGATGTACTGTTTTACGAAAGGAAAGACTGTCCTCTCAAGGGCGACAGCGAGGCTAAAATAAACTCACTTTCATCGTAGAAATACCTCGATACCTTAAAGAACATGTTTGTGGAATGTAGCACCCAATACACGTCATTCAGCTCCAGAAAACGGCCTGCAAATGCTGGTACTGAACGTAAACAATTCACAGAAAAATGCCTCTGTGGCATTTCAACAGCCCATATTGACGCATACGCATACAAAATGCCCTCCTGTTACAGGGGCCTTGTTTAATGCATGTTAATCTTAATGCTTATGCTGGTGAGCGGCAGTTATACAGCTCCGACACTGACCAAGTAGCACTTAATAGGAGACTCGATAATGAATTAACTGTTATGGTCAACTGGTTTAGAGAGAATGGCTTAATGGCAAATCCGAGTAAATTTCAAACTATGGTATTAGGAAGCAAGAAATGAGGGTGCTGTTTTGTTGCGAGTGAAATAGTAATTGATGAATATGACAACATTAACCTAGTCGGTATCAATGTAGACAATCAACTTAAGTACCAAACACATCTCAAATATTTGTGAACGGAGTCAATAAGCAACTCCAAGGTCTTAAAGTCCGTCTGTATAAGGCCTTATATTGCCTTTTTCCTTTATTGCTCTTGTGTCTGGGCTTTCTGCAGTGATAAGTTGTAGTTGCTAAAAAAACGAGTGTTACAATTTGTATTGGATGATAGACTAAGCTCTTATAAAGATCTTCTTAAGGAACTCAGTATGACATCGCGGGAGGACAGACTTCCACAGGATATGCTTGTTCTGGCGCTGGCTGGCCCAGTTGTTCAAAAGGTAGATAACACTATGCGCTGGATAAATCACTAGCCACTAAGTAGGGCAGTTAGTTTCCCAGATACTTATCCACTGGATAACGATTTATCCAGTGCATAGCGCCATCCAACTTTATACTTACATAACAAGAGTAAACCGCGTGCTCTGATTGGCCAATTAGCCATGTACTATTTGCCCGTTGGTGCATGCCAAAAAACTGTGCTAGCGCGGTAAAATTGAGGCAAATTCAGCAAATCTCCTCTCCTGTCACTTTAAAATGCGCCGATAAAATGTGCAAATGAAAAGTGGAAGTTGAAGAAAATAATGAGTTGTCGTTTCGAAGAAAAGTCAAAAGATCAAGCGACAAATTTGCCCTGGAGAAATTTATCACTGTTTTCTTCGCGGCTAGCAGCTCAGAAAACAAACCAAGTGAGCGAAGTTTTTTGAGGATTTAAGCCCGAGACTTAAAGGTACATTTTGTGTTTTTATAGAAGACAAGGTCTTAACAATTAGCATTGTGTTATTGACGTCCACAATGTAAATCGAGTTGATGTTAAATTCAAGCAGTATTTTTAAAAACCGCGCTCAGATTCGAGACAGCTTTGTTGTGTAGCTTTCGTCGATGAAAAATTTTAGTTGAGTTA
Organism: Porites lutea; assembly: GCF_958299795.1. Taxonomy (NCBI): domain Eukaryota; kingdom Metazoa; phylum Cnidaria; class Anthozoa; order Scleractinia; family Poritidae; genus Porites; species Porites lutea. Next base: position 20,772,720 of record NC_133201.1, read on the forward strand.
CGGACACATTAAGCTGGAATTGTAATGCAAATTTCATTTGAGTACAGAAACGTTTGGGTTTTCAAATAAATTATCTCTGTTTATGATTTTTTATGTTCATTCATAACAGTAGTTCAAAGAACGGTCATATAACAACAGCATCTAAATTGCTCGCATCGCTTCAGCTCCGGCTGTGTCGGCAAATTTTTGCAATTTTGACTTTCAGCTCGATTTTCCCGGACAAATTGCGATACGGAGATAGTTAATTTCGTTTTGTTATAAGCTTTACCTGTTATTCTGAAGGAAATACTGTCAATTTTTCTCATTTCTGCGTTACGTTTATTGCGAAAATTGTCACACAATTAAGCTTAAGTTTATTTTTTGAGTCGCTTTAGTTAGTGTTTATAGTTGCAACTACAGTTTTCCCTCCAAGTATTTACCCTAATATTAAGAGCAAGTAGACAGACGCCATTCAAAATAACAACAAAAAACGTTTTGCAATTTACCTTAAGACGAAGAATGGTTGATTCTGCAAAAAATAATTCAAAGCCAAGTTTTTGAAAGGCATGATTTATTTACGCGCGGACAGATCACAGCATACATCAACTCACCTACAGTACTGATGACACAACCGAAGGCGAAAGGAAATGTTTTCTCTTTTGATTATGTTACAAATGAAATGGTAAACGTTGCAGCTGTGCAACCATCGAGTTATGGATGCACTTAGGGGATTTGCTAAGCACTCCAGAAGCCAAAGTTGCACTCGGCTATCGCGTCGTGCAACTCTTACGCTTCTTTTGTGCTTAGCAACCTCCCGTGTGCATCAATAACTCGATGGTTGCTCGCCGCATTTTTACCATTTCTTACTTTGAACAACCGGGGCCTGGTCTGTAAATGTGTAAATGGACTAATGCCCACTTATCTTAGCTCCAATTTGCGGAAAGCAATTTGGGGTACGGTCTTAGGGGTAAAAGGAAACTCGTTCTTCCGAAACCGGAGACGTCTACGCATGCTCTAAATTCCTTTACTTAGTTCGCAACGAATCACTGGAATTTACTAACTAAGGATGTTTGAACTGCTAGTAATATCTATCTTTAAGATCACTTCAATAACCATATCGTCAGTGACTGCTGGCTGGAATCGGAAAAGCTAAAGTTGAACACAACAGTTAACACCGTGGGCTTCATGGAGCTTTACAGACACGTGTGCTGCTATTGCTCCTACAGTGCCAAAAAGCTGATTTAATTCTATGCCAGAAGATTACTGATCCTTGACGTAATGAACTCTCTGCCCTGCCTTGCGCCGGGGAGCTTAACGAATATTCTTTCACGTGAAGGACGGATTGTTGTTATTCTCCAATTTTTATTCGTTGCGCGTAACTTTCCGTTTCAGATTTGGGAAACACGAACTTCACTTCACGTCTACATTTCTGAACAGTGTAGATCGTTTTTGAATGACAAATGAGACGTACTTAAAAAGTTTGAAGATCTGTGGTATAATTACCTTCGTTAATTCTGTTCTTAACAACAGACTTCCCAACAACACACAAATAACAACTAACAACATTTCTGGTTTATTCTGGCGTAGTAGGCCGCTATGCTTTATTGAAGACCAACTGAGCCTAAAAACAGAATTGTGAAGAATACATCAAGGAAAATTAACGGAGTTTTGGGTACGTATCTGCAGGAGACACGCAGAAAGGAAGCGTAACGACCGAGAATGACTCGCATACTAAACGGCCATGTTTATACCAGAATACAAATACCTCTTAACACGTACTAAATGAAAACAAAAATTGCATTCAGAAATACTGGAGACGCAATTAAAGAAAACATCTCACAATTAATCAACAGCTGCAATAATAGCGAACAGAAATCAATTCTCTTCTAATGCTACGCAACCGAAGAGAATTTACAATTTTCTTACTTTGTTTAACAGCATTGTCTGCTGGCAGTTGACGCCAAGATGCACACTTTGACCCTGGCAATCTTTATTCACTTACTAAGACGAATTATCAAGTCCAAGGAAAGAAAGAAAGCGTTCGTGATCAACGTTCGAATAGTTTGCATGCAGAGAATGTCCTTCCTGTGGCAAGCGGCGCAGGGACACTCTGAAGTACAGAGCAGGCCAGAAGGTTGGGCTAATTTAACGCTGCTACTTACACTATTTTATTTATTAGTGTCCTTATTTTGCTACATAGATAATGCGTCAGTAAGAACAAAAAAAGATCGAAAATCGAAAAATCTATATCAAGAAGGCCTACAGAAAACTATGTAGCTTATCTTAATTAGACCTTCTCAGTTATACTTACTTTACAAGATAACGTGAAAGATGAGGGAGGCGGATACAATTAATCAAACGTAAAGTTACAATATACGAAGGACATTTACAAAAGTTATATATTAAACAATGTTTCGATTGATTTAGGGTCAGCGGTTGTTTAGTCTCTTTAGTGCCAGCCGTTACTTAAGTTCCAGGTCCTTCGCTGCTGATTAGTGAAACGCAGCACTGAGAACCTGACCCAGCACCATTTAACTACCCAGTAGGCCTCGGGAACGTCTTAATGAACGGATGCTATGAGACTAAGTACAAGGAAGGTGATCCTTGCTATGTGACAAAGTGGACTTTAGACGCCTGTTTGGTATGAACGAAATGCAACAAAATCTAAAAGTCCTGCCTCGCCTTGAGCACTGAGGAAATAAACCCTCCTTGATGATTTTTTGGCATTTTAGTGAAAAGAGCCTTACGAGTTGTTTATGACGCTCTAAAATAAATAATCCATAATGTGTGACCAGGCTTCGTCGGGGGTAAAACCAATGTTTGACTGGTAAAGGGAAGTTACGTTTGGTTCAAATTAGCGTAACTTTCCACTGAACAACTCAAGTTTTGAGACGTCAGGATTCTACTGCATTTGCGGTTAACCGTACAACCTTACTCTCCGACGTCATAGATTTTGCATTGTTGCCCTCTCAGAGACTTTTGGTGATGGCTTGTGATCTCTGAACACCCGTGAGAGCAAGTGTTGCAGGAGAAATGGTTCCAGCTAAATATATTTATTAGATTTCGTTTACAGGTAGTAGGAAAAGTAACGAGTTTGTCGTCATCTGCGCGCCCTATTGTAAAGACTTCTTTAGAAATGATTTCCCTTTTAAGTTCTTTCTTTTCGTAATGTGGATTGTAAAACTTGCTTTTGTCCACGTTTATCCGTTATAATATTGATTAGATACCTTACCAATGTGATCTTATAACATCTTTAAGTTTTCCTCTGTAATCACAGTGGAAAGTATTCTTGTTTTTTTTTTTTTCATCGATAAAGAGCTAACATTCCCTTTTGCAGAACATGATTGATGGTACAGCCTTTATGGAGGAGGGGTTTGATGGGCGTCGTGAGTACACCCCTAAATCAAGGAAAATGAGCATCGTACAGTGGAGTTGCGCTGGAAAAGCAACGTAAGAATTTCATAATATTTAAACACAATTAAAACCCTTTAATGCCTCTTCTTATTGCGGTGATGCAGTCTAGTTGAAACAAAACAGTGAAAACCTTTAGTCTAGGAGAAATCTTCTTGGGTTTATTTTTTGTTGCCTCAAAATGTATATCGCCTTGCATGAATCATTTTAATGATGTACTTAGATCATACTTCGTTAGATCCCTGATGTTAATAGTCATAGGCACCTAAACTCATCACAGTTGCAAAACGTGAGTCGTTTCAAACTTATTATTCTAAGATATGCTTCGACTGCCAGGTTTCATAAGCCAGTCATTGTGTGAATCACATAAGGGCATTTAATTCAATAAATACTGGCTTAGTGAACAAAACCCAAATGAGGATACGGTTTTCATTCAGCCGTCAGTTGCATAAACATTTGGTTTCTGAAATTTCTTGTGAACAATCTTGGTCGTTGCAAATGGAGGCCGATGCGAATTGGAATAACAAAAATGGGGCAACCAGGGATATTGTAATGGCCGATACAAAATATTCGAATATCGTTTTAAAGTCAACAATGACAGCAGCAGTTTTTTCTTAAGCTTACAAATTCAATGTCTGCTGTCTACTTGTCCACTAAGCTGAAGAGTTACGTTATGATAGTTACTTTTTTTTTAGATGTGATGATTATGATGTTCCAGACACTATGAATGTACATGGTATTTATGACAAAAAAAGCCAGTATGGTTACGTTTGGGAGCCGCTCCGAGTTTCAGACCTTTCTTTAACAGGAAGCTGGTATACCAGACACATATTTTGGCTTTTACGCCTGCGTAAAATCGGCTTAGGGCGAGTCATTAACAGGTAAAAATGAACAGACTTCCATCTTTTTTATATCTTCTTATTATTCTTATGCACTTTGTAGAGTACAAATTACACCAAAAACGAGTACAAATCTGGATTTGTACTCCAGAAGACCAGTTTTAAGAGTTTTCTACAAACTTCGCACATGGTGGAAATATATAATTTTAATTTTTGGGCAATTTTGTTGTGTTTCGAGCTAAATCGTCACTTACACCCTTTCGCTCTCAACGTTGACCATTCAATTGCAACATAACATATATTGTGAATTGCAGATAAGAAGTCGTGCCAGACGAAGTCAAACCTCAAGTCTTAAGTTTCTCAGTTTTAAAAGAGTTCATGGAGCTTCCGACATCTTACTTTGACGCGGGAGCGCCACTTAATATCGTAAGTACGTCCTCAGTGGCATGAGATACATGTTGCGCCAACTGAGAAAACGCCTTATTAATTCACTTATCTACAGTGAGTGGATTATAAATCTCAAGAGATTTTGCACAGTCTGGAAGCTTCCATTTAAACTATACTGCAGCCATACTGCTTTATAATATATAGATTTAGCCAGGGCTAAAAGCGAGGCCTCCGTTTCCATACTTATGATGAAAGCAATCAAATTTGAACTAATAACATGAAGTCTAAGCCAAAAAGAGGAAATAAGGAGCCTTCGGCATCAGTTCAGTGCTGTTCACCTTTAGAGGGAGGGGCTAAGTGCTTAAAAAATATCCCGCAATCAAACCTGAATTGAAAAAAGTGTGAAATTGTAGGTCTCTTCAGTAGCCATTTTGGCTCTTGGTAGCAGCAATTTACAGATTACGATTTCTAGGGTCAGTATTTCTGTCTTAAAGGGAAGACCTCAAAGGAAAATTAGGCCGACTTAGGAACTTTTGTGTTCCTCGTAAGCCCATTATATTTTCTTTTCTTTTTATTTGTTTTTTTGTTAACGGGCCCCGGACGAACTAGTTCTTGCAGCTTTTACATTTATACAGCCTCACAATATCTGATAGAACGTTTAAACGTAAGGTGTATATTTTCTTTGTGGGACAGACATAGGGAACGATAACCTTTTTCGCTACATATAACTATTTTCCAATCTTTGACCTACTCAAAATGTCCGGTTCGTGTTCAAATTCAATTTTGTTCACACTTTTATAAAATATTTACATTGTATATAGTAAGGTAGTAATACACTAATAAAGAAGAAAGCAAGGAAAAAAGAAAATTAACGGCTTGGATAGAAGTGTACGGTGGTCAGAGGAGCTTAGCTTTCGAGCTAACCACCGCTATATTATGAGTCGAAATACATAAAAACTGTGCGCTTGATGCCATGGCAACTATGGACGATTATGTCAGTAGTCATCTTATGTAAAACAGACATATTACATTGTTTACCTTTGAGAGTTAACTAGAATTCGCTTGTATTCTTTTTTGAACTCATGGTAGCTGAGTGTTTTTATCTTAGTAGGAATCTCTTCCCAAGGTTTAGTTATGGCAAACTTAAATGTGTGTTTGCCGTAATTTGACCTTACACGTGGTACATGGAAGTTCAGGTGTGGTGCAGTGCATTGCTGAGAAACGTGCGGTAGACGTAAGTTAATTACACTGCGAATTATAAACGTTTATAATACAGCAACTTTAATACAACTTTAAAAAAAAAAGAAAACAAAAAAACTCGGGCTCGAAAAGTCGACGAGTCTGTTGTTAGAATAGAGGAGAACTCTTTCATATTTTAGATAAGCTCACTTTTTCAGCGAGAATATAAAGCCGTAAACAAACAACTGAAAACAAACTTCATCCAAGCGGTTTCAGCTGTATT
>NC_133201.1:20786297-20798797 GCF_958299795.1 Porites lutea
CATTTAAGTCGTTCGTAGACAAGGGTCTGGAATTAACAATACACTCTGCTTCAGTCATGAAGGTTCTGAACGCTTCGTCGTCCAACTGTGTGCCAGCGCTCAGAAGTAACGTCTCCAGTGCACTACGAACAGTTCGGATTAACCTTTCCCATGTGCCACCCATGTGGCTGGCATGAGGTACATTCATCTGAAATGGTATCCAATCACATCCGTTCTCCACTAAGTACTCTTGCACCCGGTTCTGATCCAGTTCTTCTAAGGCAGCTTTTAGCTCATTCTTCGCTCCTACAAAGTTTGTACCCTGATCACAGCGGAGCTGTCTGACTGGACCGCGTCGGTTGAGGAAGCGACTAAGTGCGTTGATGAAAGAACTGGTACTTAACGAGTTGGCTGTCTCCAAGTGAACACCTCTGCTGGCCATACAGGTAAAAATAACTCCGTAACGTTTAACTTCACTCCTCTTTTCCTTGATCGGGAAAGGTCCAAAGAAATCTACAGCACAATACGAGAAGGGGGCCGAAGGTTCAACTCGATCCACAGGCAAATCGGCCATCTTCTGAATTTGCAGGGGGCCGCGCATTTTTCTGCATGTAACACACTTGGAAATACAATTTGACACTGCTGACGATCCACCAACAACCCAGTAGCCTCTCTGGCGCAACTCATTTTGGGTGATACCTCGTCCCATGTGGTTCACTTTGGCATGCCAGAATCGAATCAGCAAATCTGTAATATGACTTTTACGAGGAAGTATCACAGGATGCTTCGTTGCAAATGGAAGGTTAGCTCGTCTCACGCGGCCACCAACGCGGATAACACCGTTTTCATCGAGAAATGGATCCAAACGATATAAGCAACTAGACTTCTTGACGGCTAGATTTCTTTCTCTTGCGATCTTTCTAGTAGTAAGCTCTCCAACTTCCTTAAGTTCCTTTAAAACTTGCATCTCGTCATGGAAATGTTCACGTTGAACAACCTTAAGAACTTCCCTCTCTGCTGCGTGAAGTTCCGTAAGTGTGACTGATACCTTCGGTAATGGTCTGATGCTCTCACCACCCGTTTGTCTCGTCAACTTCACTTCTCTACTTGCCAGTTTGCTCTTCAGTCGTAGACACAAAGCTATTGCCTTCAGCACATGCTGCCAGCTTGACATGTGGCGCAAACGGCTTGACGTTAACGGTTCAGGGGCTTGAGTAGCTCTGCTCTCTACACGAGATGTGAAAACGGCTGCTTTCCTTACTTCAGGATCACTTTCGGTCACTTGAAATTCTTCTATCTTCTCAGGCTGGAAAGTTCCACTCTTCCAAAGAAATAAGGGTCCAGTTAGCCAGTTGGTTCCTTGTAATAACTGTGACGCTGTAAGGCCTCGCGAGGCATGGTCAGCAGGATTAAGTTCAGTGCTGACATACAACCAAGAACTCGGGTTAGTGACGTCACGAATCTGCTGCACACGATTTGCCACATACACATGAAACCTCTTAGCTTCGTTGTTAACATAACCAAGGACGATTTTGCTGTCTGTCCAGAAATGTTCCTTAATGTCCGTGTAAGACAATTCTCGACGAAGAAATTCACTCACGTTTGCTGAAACAGTAGCTGCAGCCAATTCTAGCCTCGGCACAGTGATTTGCTTTAACGGGGCCACTCTAGATTTCCCAATGACAAGGGAACAGTACGCCTTGTCCTCCACATTGATTAGTCGAAGGTACGAGCACTGTCCATAACCCTCTACACTAGCATCTGAGAAATGATGCAACTCGCTGGCTTTGACCTGCCCAAAGTTCTCCGGCTTAAAACAACGTTGAATTTGCAGCTGATCGAGATTCAGAACATCCTGACGCCATTTCTCCCAATGAGTATACAAACTCTCTGGAATTGGGCTGTCCCAATCAAGCTTGTCTCGGCACATTTGCTGCAAAACTTGTTTTCCTTTCAAGGTAACTGGGGCAACGAAACCACTAGGATCGTAGATTGAACTGATTGTGGAAAGTACGCCACGTCGCGTTAGGGGACGGTCACGCAGCTCGATGCGGAATTGAAAACTGTCATTCTCAATGCACCACACTACTCCTAAGGCACGTTCTAAGGGCAGTGGATCAACCTTCAAGTCTAGCTCCTTTAATCCTTTGGCGCGATCTTCGGCCGGAATCTGTTCAAGAACTTCTCTTTTGTTTGATGAAATTTTGTGCAGTCTTAGGCCGGCCTTGGCGCAAATGCCTTGACTTGCTTTTATCAGTGTAACAGCTCGCTCCACGGTAGGGACTGATTTTAGTCCATCATCCACATAAAAGTCCTGTCGTATAAACTCAGCAGCTTCTTCACCAAACTCTTTCTCCCCATCATCTGCTGCTCTCTTCAGACCAAAATTTGCGCAGCCAGGTGAACTACCAGCACCGAAAAGATGAACCTTCATCCTATACTCAGTCACTTCATTTGCAGGATTCCCATCCTTCCACCACAAAAAGCGCAGGAGATCTCTGTGTTCCTCTGACACCATAAACTGATGAAACATACTCTTAATGTCAGTCATAAACGCAACATTTTCTTGTCTGAATCTGCACAGGATCCCCAGAAGAGTGTTCATGAGGTCGGGTCCTTGTAACAAGTGATCGTTCAGGGACACCCCTTCATACTGGGCCGAACAATCAAAAACAACCCTGATCTGGTCTGGTTTTTTTGGGTGGTAAACACCGGTGTGTGGTACATAGTTAACCATTCCATCCTGAACTCCATGGCGGTCCGGTGGTACCTCTTCTGCACACAAAGCAATCACATCTTTCATGAATAAGCGATAATCTTCCAGAAACTTGGGGTTTCTCTTAAACCTTGCTAAAAGTTGGTGCCATCTCTTGACAGCTAGTTCGCGGTTGAAGGGTAGAGACGGTTTGTCTGTCTTCAAAGGGAGAGGCATCTCGTAGTGCCCATCCGATCTCTTCACAATACCATTCTCAAGGATGTTGAGGAATCTCCTGTCTTCAGCTGAACAGGGCTTGGTATTTGCAGAACTTTCTGTAAAGTCTGACTCAAGAATCTTAATAATCTTCTGTGGGTTGATAATCTCTTTCACCTTTGTCGTAAAGGCAAAGTGTTCATGGGTTTCTTTGACCATCACCTTGTTGCACACTCCTTCCTTATGGTTGGCTTCACCTGTAGATTTGCACACCTTGCCGATTATACCCCACCCCATTAAAGATCTTTGGCCGTAAGGGTCGTCTTCACCTCCCACTAGGACTTCTCTGGGTCTGACGATACTAGGGCAATTATTGCCAATCAGCAAGGAGATTTCCACACTTGGATTGTAGGGCATGAGCTCGTCAGCAATAGGACACAGATGTTCCCATTTCCGGGCAACACTGGCTTTTGGAATCTGCGACCGACTGGCTGGGATGATATCTCGCTTGAACATCATGGGTAGCTTCACAGCATGCTCCCTTCTAAAATCCAACACCTCAACTCCACAAATACGGTTGCTTGGTACATGTACATTTCTCTCTTGCACTGTTGTCAGCAGCAAGTCGGTTGGTGGGCCTTGCAAGTCCAATTTTTCACACAAACTTTGCGACACAAAACTCACATTGGACTGGTCATCTAGCACTGCATATTGTAAGACTTCTTTACTGGGTTGGCTAACTTGTCTAACCCAAACAGGTACAATCATGGCATGATCCGAGCCGCCCTCTTGCTCTGGGATGGTACAAACATTTGTACAGTTCGTAATACTTTCCTTGGGAGTTTTCTGAATATGGAGACATGTAGGGTGATTTCCAGAACACGTGCGACATTTAAGTCTGTTCTTACAGGAGGATACTTGATGTTGACTGCTAGAGGCACATCCAAGACAAAGAAATTTCTTATAGAAGAAGTCCTTCCTTTCCTTGTGCGGCTTCTCTGCAAACTTTTTACACTCGTCTAGCTGATGTTCTTCCTTGCAAAACAGACATACTTCGGTCTTTTTCTTCTCGCTCCTCCCTTGCGAACAGGTTGGGGGTCTCTCCTTTTCACCTTGACCCTGGGCAGTCACGTTCTTGCTTGGATCCAATACATGAGTTTCGAAGGAAAAGGCCTCCTCGCCTTTTGGTGAGCGTCTGAATGGTCCTCTAGGCCTAACAAACTCTTTGGTTTTGGACAGCTCCTCAAGTTCGGGAATGTTCGCTCTCTCTGCACACTCTTTCACAAATGAAGCAAATTCAGAGAAGGTAGGGTAAGTACCATTTCCTTTTGAGACTCTACACTGTTGTACTATTCCTCTCCACTTATTCTGAATTTGAAATGGCAACTTGTTTAGAGTTTTAACGTTCTCCTTCGCAAAGTCTAAGACAGCAAGACTAGGAGTAGTTTCTCTGGCGGCAATTATCTTTTGCAGGAAGTCAGAAAGATCTCTTAGGGCCTCCGCATCTCTTACGCCAATCTTAGGCCAGTTCTCCAGTTTGTTCATAAAGGCTGTCCCTACTACATTGCAGTTACCATACCTTTCCTTTAACAACTTTCTCGCAGACTGATAGGCATCTTCAGTACCAATTAACATATACTGATCAACAACTTGTTTGGGCTTTCCTGAGATGTACTGATGTAGGAAGTTCAATTTTGTCTGCGCGTCCATTGGTTTGGAATCAATAAGGGCACTGAAGGAACTGTTCCATGTAGGATACTCCAAAGGATCTCCACTAAAAACTGGGATTGAAATCTTAGGCAGTTGCCCTGAGATTGCTAGTTGCCTGTTCACTAGGTTCTGCTCCATAGTAGCTGCCACCAACATACTACTTGTTTCCACTAATTTGTCCATACACTTTTCTAAGACGACAGAGTGTGGTTGAAAGGGTGTGGCACTGGGGCTTAACGTACTGTGCACTCCATTTTCTACACGCGGAAGACTGAAAGTGGGTTGGGCTCCACTTAACTGAGTTGAAGAGTAGATAGGTTCTTGCTGACCAGGAGAGAGATCACTCTTACTTGTGACTGGAATTGAATTAAGGAATTTGTCCATGTCCTTGACTTTATCAGCGGGGGGAATCGAGTTTAGATCCTGATCATCAAACAGTTCTACTTTATCTGCTGACATGCATACATTAAGCTTTGCTTGATTCTGAGCAAGTTCACTTTGTAATCTTAGCTCTTCCAACTTTCTTTCTTGTTCTAATTTGGTCAACTCAGTCTTTCTGTGTTCTAATCTCAGTAACCGTTCCTTCTCTATATAGGCCAGTTTAGCCTTTAAGGCAGCTTCCTCCTTTTGTAACTGAAACCTATCTTCTTCAACATTATCATTGGAACTTATTTTTGACCTACTACTTTTCTTGGATGCTCGACTGGACCTTTTGGATGCTTCAGAGATTGAATCATCCACGTGGTGTTCGACAAATTCCAGAAACTTTATCTCTGATCTAATGTCACACTCAAAATTTGACCATTCTCTGCCAACTTGATCAACCATTCTTTCAATATTTTCCACATTCTCATCTGGGTTCGCAAAAACCTTAATCTCTTCAACCATGTCTTGAAATTCGCAATACAAAATCTGAGCTTCGCTGAATTCTTTCTTAAATTCTACTAGTTTAGTTGACTGACCTCGCTTCAGTAGAGTACCTCTCATTCGCTTCACCAGTTCACATTTCTTAGTTTTCAAGTTACTTGTTTTCAAGTTGAGTTGATACGTATACCCTTTCTCCGTCAGGAAACGCTTCCTTGATTCATCAGTTTCTTCTTCCAGCGCCACATTGACCTGGTCTTCGGGTCTTGCTTCTTTGTTGACGGACATGACTGCTACACGAAGATCGTCAAACGATTGTTATTGTGGCTGGCCTCCCGTAGTACATACAACAAGAGGAGTTGCTAACAATCAACACGAACGTCCCAAACGTAGTTTATTCACAGGTCCTCGGTACAACACATTCTTTTTACTCCTTAGTTCTTGGATCCTGAGTCCCGAGATAACAATCTGACATGACAAATACATGATAGGCTAAATACGTGATTCGTAAGTACTAAACTTCAAAATGTCGTGTGAAATACTCTCTTGGGATTTTCCGTAAAATGTTCTTTTAACAGTTCTACCGTTTAGGCCGTATAATGTCCGATGGATGGCGATAACTATCCAAAAACTTGAACAACACGAGAAAGGGCTAACATGGCGGCCGCTTACTAAAATCTGGTGCGGCTGCTAAGCTTTTACAACATACCGCTGACTGCGCAGCGCTGCAGTCACAATAAGACAGGAAGTTTGTTAAAGGGGTGCATATAATGCAGTTTCCTCAAAAAATAAATACTTCTGCTAAAGGACCCAAATGAGCTGGGATGCGACAACAAACATGACACAAATGGATGGATGAATTTGTGTGTTATTAATGTTTCTGTTGAGAGCTTTTTACTGTATCCAGATGAACCCTTATGTAAGTGGTAGATCATGGAAGAATTATCAAGCAGAAACTGATGCATAAAACAAGAATGTGGTTCAATACAGAGGAGAAGCTGGTCTCAGTCAACAACCATCGTGAATGGATTGTCTCACAAATTAGCATATCAAGAAATGTAGTATCCACAAAATGGTATCATTTAGGAATAAATGCGATTTTTTTGCAACAGAAACGAGGATTTATTTAAAAGATGTATTGATAACGTTTTATTTCGTGCTATTTTGGGGTTGGGGAGTTAGGCTAGATTTTCTTTAAAGCGCCAAAATGTTATATTTATTTGCATAGTAAAATGTAAACAAACAGTGTACCATCAACATAAGGTGGAAAAAATCAGAATTCAAACCGATTGCTGTAATTTTTTTCCTTTGTATCACTTAATGATAGAATATTCTTATTTTCAAAACACAATCTTACTGGCATCATTATATTGATTTAAATTTATAGTTGAAGTGCGTGTATTTTATTTCTCAAAGAAGACGTACCGGAGAAGAAAACTAAAATTACTGTAGAAGGCGATTTTTCACAGCCTTCATCAAAGCGCCATTCATTCGCGGAAGTATTCTTAGTTTCATTAATCATTAACTTCATCTGGGGAGAAAGACAAGATTTCGAGATAAACAAGCCTATAGAAAGGGTGAAAACAGTTTCACGGCAGAATGGACACTTAATTAACCACTTTATTCCTCAAACGGTTAAGTTCGATTTTAGAGTTTTACTATTAAGAAGAATTAAGTATCTATAGCATAATTGTTTAACAAAAGACTATCATACTGACCTTTTCCTCCTGCTCAAAAAATGTGCTCGAAATGTTAGGTGGAAAGAACATTCAGCCGCCATCTTGTCTTCGATGTACTGTTTTACGAAAGGAAAGACTGTCCTCTCAAGGGCGACAGCGAGGCTGCAATAAATTCACTTTCATCGAACAAATAAAACGATACCTTAAAGAACATGTTTGCGGAACGTAGCACCAAGTACACGTCATTCAGCTCCAGAAAACAGCCTGCAAATGCTGGTAATGAACGTAAACAATTCACAGAAAATGCCTCTGTGGCACTTCAACAGCCCATATTGACGCATGCGCATACAAAATGCCCTCCTGTTGGTTCCACTAATTTTGCCTTGTTCAGGGTTGTTAACAAAAATATTAACGATAAGAGTGGCTTAGTTATTGCGAACGCGTGCTGGTTTATCAATAGTTGGAATGAGATAATAGATCAATGTTAAAATCTCCTAAAATAGAAAGTTGTTTTCCTGTTCAAGTACGTTTCTCTATAGTTTCTTCAAAATAACTTTGAAAACGGTCTGGAGAATTGTGTTGTCTGTTAATGACACGGCATATAACATCTTAATTCTAAACAAAAGATATTTCAATCCATAGCGCTCGAAATGCTTCATTAGAGGTTTTTGCTATGACTTTATAATTCAATGTTTCATCAATAAACATTCCAACACCTCCAGAGGCAAGAGATGTGGGAACGTATTCAGATTTATAGCCTTGAACTGTAGGGCGGCAAGCAGGATTTAAACTGGTAGTTTTAGTTTCAGTGACTCCATAATATTGAACTGGAAATTACGTTCATCCAAAACATGAGTTTGTAGGTTTTCTAAATTTCAATTTATACTTAAAATATTGTTAAGTATACAATAATATACAAAAACCACTCAACCAAAAAAAGAACACTCGTACAAAAAACACTCATTTACTTATCAAGTTTCTCTGAATTAGTGAAAGTACCTCTTATAAAAGAGTTTTAAAACACAGCCTTTTAAATATTTACAGCAGCATTCCTTGGATTGAATATTTGTCTACCTCTTGAATTAATTGGTAAGGTTTTTGTTCTAAATGGAAAAAAAAAGATCTTTTGACAAACATTACCAATGCTTTGTTTCAAGCATTACACATATCAAGGATAAGCAATATCAAGAGATTGCGATAGACTAATCTCTTTGCTACATAGGAGAAATACCAACTCAACAAGAGCTTAAATTGTGAGCTCATTGCTTTTTGCTATTTTCCAGCAAAGCTATAAACACCTTATTTTGTTGTGCAAGCATTACTTGTAAGTTCTGTTGCCGTAGCTGTTTCTGTTCTTGCACTTGATTCATGAGACCAGTGAACATAGCTCACGATGGTCAGAAATAGGTGTTTTTCCTCCCACATAGGTCACAGAGACGTGAAGAATTTTCCAAATGGCATGAAACATGGCAGGATTGTTGCTTGAGAGATTCTACATTTTTGGGTGGCAGTTTGACAGTCTTGATGGACATTGTGACGTCACAAATAGCTTCCAAATTTGGTGCCAAAATTTAGAATTAAGAAAATCGTCAGAAAAGCCACATAGAGGTGTTCTGTGATCAGAGTGAAGCTTTCCAGTGAAAACACCGTTAAAATCCATTAAACGGGACAAAGTTACAAGCTATTTTGTGACTGACATTAAAAGAAGGAATTTAAAGAATTTAAAGAATTTAATTGTTTTATTACCTTGTATGGTAAAACTTTAGGGAGGTTTCCAGTTCAAGACAATAAATGGAAGTTAAAAGAAAAGTAGCGGATAACACACTTGAGAAAATTTGTAGTTTTTTGAATTTGGGACTCTATAGGTATTTTCACTTGTGGCGTCATCAACACGTAAATATGACGTCAACATGTTATGAAATGACGTAACATGCAACCTGACACCCAATGTCCCAAATTCAAAAATAACAAATTTGCTTTTATGCATGGTTCGCTTAGTTTCCTTACTGTTTAGTTTAATAAGCTGGAGTTTAAATACCCCTAAAGTTTGACCATATATGGTTAATTCCATACAATTGGCGGGAAATTTGAATTTCTTTAATTAGCTCTAGCTTTGCAACAATTTAACGGATTTAAGTGGGGTCTTCACCAGAAAGCTCCGTTTTTTTATAGATTTTATTTATAAAGTTATTTAGGTCAAATAATTAATTCCAAATTTTATTGCCATGTTTCAACGTCACTTATGACGTCATGCTGGCAATCAAAAGTATAAAACTACCATCAATACATGTGGACTTTCTTTTACTATGTTCCTGCCAAGTTTCGTCTCATTCGGAATATTTCATAATCATCTGTGTGTCTCTAATGAGCGATGTGGGAGGAAAAACACCCATTTCTGACCATCGTGGCTTGTTGTCGTCGCTGCTGCACATTTTCTCCCTGTCAGCTTTTGTCTTCTCTTCATCGGTTTTCCCCTCTTTAGGATGTCTTCTTACAGGGTATCTAATTCTGTTTGATCTTCGAAACAAACAAAAAATAGTCGCTATCAGAAATGGGAGGGAAACCCACGTCATTCATCACTGTGAAGAAACTTTCCCCTCGCACTTTTTCTGGTTATTTACGTCAGGTTCATCCTCCTCATCCAAAAGTGAATCATCAGGATAAAGAGATATTTCATCTTCCTCTGGCTCATAGGCTTGACATCTGCTTCTCTCAAAAGCACTCACACAAGCACAAACGAACTGGCTTTACACGGACTCAATTTATTCTAAAGCGGCCAAACCCTAATTATGTCATGCTCATGGTATTCTGCAGAATATAATTACTTAAGGTTAAACCGTTGCAGATAAAAATCGAGCTAGTCTATCCAAACACGTTCTGAAGTTTTGCGTATTCTTAAACTGAGTTTATAACAAATTAGCCCTGATCCCAAAAAGCATTTTCGTACAGATACTCATCACTATCATCACAGTCTCCCAGCTCTATGATGACCGAAGACTTTGCATTTCCTACCGCTGGAAGAGCATTAATGGTACTTCTATATGGCGACTTTTATTGACTACGTATGAGAACTTAGTGCTTTACTTATGTGTGTTGAAGCTTCCCGTGCTGCAGAGAGTTATTACAAGTTATTAGGTTAAAGCTTTTACGCTATCGGGTAGAACATAAACTAGCATTCAATATCTCTTCTTCTTTTAAGCCCTCTTTGTTGTTTCCCTCATCACTTACCCCTAACTCCAAGTCACCAAAAATAACAATAACAAAAACAGAACTACTGAAATTTAAAATTGTAGGGCGCAGCGTAAACATACTTGTGAATTTTCGTTGGCGTTGTTGGTAGAGGTTCAACGTATTCAGCTTGTGTGTTTGAATATTGACAAATTAAAGCACTCTTTGGAATAGGACAGACTATGATGCATCATGAATTTTCTGTCTTGGAATTAACACCAATATTCATTTGAAAAAACAAAATTAATATGTCTGCAAATTTAAAACGATGAGATTGTTATTTACTTTGTTGTTTCTTTACTGCTTTCTCTAGTAATGCTTCACATTATCCCCGTAGCCCAGTAGCTTGTCCCGGCTCGGGTGTTCCTGCTAAGTAGCAAAAGGCAATAATGTAATCCCAGTGCAAAATGAAATGACATTGACGGAAAATTTGATGAAATATTTGGCGCAGTTTGTCAACACCAGATTCAATTTAACTTGTGTAACTCTTAACATAATAACGTAAAATGAAAGGTCTACAGTAAAAGTGTGCTTAACCAAGAGCCATGGCTCCTGGCATGATATATATATTTAAGTTCGCTAAAAAAATTGGTGGGATATGAGGCTATAGGGGGAACTTATCAAGAAGGGCGAGCCCTTTTCTTTTTCAGTAACAAGGGAAAGGGTCGGGGCCTTGTTCTCTTTTATTTTTCTGTTTTTTAAGTGTGCAAGTCAGATTTTCTCGTAACAATCAACAAAATTCATATTTGAATCTTCATGTAGCGTCCACTCATAGCTACTTGAAACTGTACTTTAATCAGTTGTTCACTTGCTAGTTCGTTTCTAATCTGCACATAACTTGTATTCATTCCATTCACAAATTGCACGTGAAAGAGAAAGATTCGCTGAAATAACAACAACGCGACTATTACAAAGATGATATTGACCGAATAACCGAAAATACTGCATACTTACAAGTTATTGTGCCTTCTTAATGGAAAGGAAAACTTGTCCTAACGAAACGACAGTATAACTTCATAACAAAACATGTGCTTTTCGTGGGGAAGAGCGCCCGCGATATTTTGTGTGCGGTCACCGAAGACCACACCATATAACGTTTATTTTCTGTCTCTTACACTTCACATATTCTTCACATAGTAAATAATCGCATTGCGCCTCGAAACTAGCGGCTTTCTGCTCACTTTGCCTTTAACTGAAATGATGTAATGGTAATGGTGTAACCCACACATTTCTAGTGTTGACATGCGATAGCTTCATGTGACTCCATTAACTTCATTGTAGCATTGTATTGCTTTACTAGACCTATCAGTGTTAATCTGGAGGGGGAGGCCGGGAAAAGGCAGGGGATTTGAACTAGAAGCCTTTTTTAGGGTCAACCTACGCCAGAGACCCACCCTAATTTGTCAAAAGAGAACAAATTGCCCACCCCTCCCACGAAGATTAGAGGTGACATGTGTTTCATTGAAATAAGTAACATTCCAACATTTTGAGAAAGCCGCGTCAGTTCATTTTAACAACTGTCTCTAAAATGTTGTCAGTGTTTTAAACAGGCTCTCCAGTTTCGTCAACTTACTTTTATAGACCTACAACAAAAGCTGTGACCTCTCTTGCTCCACCACTAATGTTATACACCTATTTCAATTAAGGTTGCTCCCGTGAACCATGTTTCATAGCCTGCAGTGCACTATGGTAAACCCTTTTAATCTTGTTTACGTTCATTGAAATAATGGAGACTATTTGTAAAAAGGCGTTCAAGAGAGCTTTCAAGTCCAATGGCTGCTAAAATTCTTAAGCATGAGCGAGCTGAACATTTTCATTTTTAAAATCTCATAGTAAAAAATTAGTTATTACTAATTATTTCTTTTAACAACATTAAATGAATAGGCCCGCCTGATTAAGCTGCGTTTTTGCATGGGCGAGAATGTTGTTTATTTCAATAAATCAAATCAACGCTATTCTTTTTTTAATTCATTTTTTGCCTTTAAAACAGATAAACACGTAATGTTAAGTTATTTATTGTTGTTCAACAAACCCCTTGAATTTTATTTGATTTTTTTTTAAACTCCATCCAAAATTCCCACCTGCACGGAGCCAAGCAAACTCGTTGAAAATTTGCAGCATTTGCATAT
>NC_133201.1:20803797-20928797 GCF_958299795.1 Porites lutea
TGTCGAGAACGTTCAATCAGTCTATCAGCCATCCTCTTAGCTCAAACGTTAGAAAACGATTTGTCCAGCAAAGTCAAGAAGTAATTGGTCCACTGCCTTCTGTGACAAGTTAAGAAACATCATATTTCAAAAAATCAACAAACGTGAAGCAGTTGAAATTGTTTTTCCTTATGATGTACAACTGGTGAGAGTTCATGCCGATGTCCCCAGTTTAACTGACATGCTTGTAGCTCTCTCCATCATTAACAAAGTTGGAGAATTCAAATCGATGGGGCAATTTACCTTCTCCAACTTTCATTATCCCAAGGTCTATCACATACCCCAATTGTCTCTAGAAGCAATTTGTCTTTCATGCTTGCTGTAACCGAAGTCACGCGTATTAGTGTCCAACCGCTTTATTTTATAAATCACACTCCTACGGTACTGTACAACCAAAAATACAAAGAATACGAAATTACGAAAAATGTAGAAATCAGTACAAAATAACAAATACATCAAAGAAAACGGAAAAGCGTACAAATGGCGTATGACTAAAATTTACCTTAACGGTTTCTTGACTTAACGTTAAAAGGAATGAGCTGTTCTTGACCGATAAAAACTGTAAAAAACACTGACCGACAAGACTAGGTTTATACCAAAAAACTTGACAGATTACGTAACATTACGTAACGATGGTGACACCAAAAAGAAAGTAAACAATATAACAAAAGAAAACTATAAACAATTACAACTAATTGCAAGTAGACGCGAACAAAAAAAAACAAAGAAAACCCTAAGTTCTAGAAGTTTCGCTTTAACACTTGCAATCTTAAGAATTGTATCGTTTATGCAATCTGCCTCTTCATATGCTGATCTGACTAGGTCTTCTCCACTGTGGACATGGTGAAATCCGTACACCTTTTTTTCCTTCTCGGCAGATATCCCAGTAGACCTTACCAACCGCTACTTCATTCCCCCCTTTTCTGATTCACTTTCAGCTAAATTAAGAAGGGGTTTCATTTCATTTCTAGAGACCACCGTTTCTTTATTGTGCTTATTACTTTCCACTACTTTGTTTGAAAGTGTCTGTAAAACAGCATGTTTAACAGAAGCCTGTTTCTCAAGATGATACAAAAACTAGGTTCCTAACAACTTATCCTCCACACCCACATCTGCTAGAGGCATCTGTAACAGCTTTCTGAGTTTAAGATATGGTGTGTATGTTACGCCCAGGTTTCCTTGGCTTTTCCATAACTCAAAGTTCTGTTTAACAACTGATCGACATTTCCAGCAAAACATAACAATTTTTATCAGACAGCTCCGTATATTCCTGAATGAACTCCGGCGAAATGCCAGCATCACGAAGGAATAATTCTACCTGCAAAGTTAAACAAATTTGCAGCCGTGAAACAAGCGAATTTTCTTGCTTTCAAACTGGGGCAAAACAATTATATCATGTAGTCTTACTGAATAAGAGTTTACTTTTCTAAACAATAACATTGAACGCATGGATGTATTCATTTGAATAAGAATAGAGAGGATAGAAATGGATACCTTGTTACGTTTGTCTCCTCGGCCTCCATCTTGCACACGTCTACCCACAGATCCTTGTGGGAACCATGGCTGCAATCTTTGGTTACCAATCCCACTGGTAATACAAATGGTAACCGACTGGCAATCTGCAGGTCTTTTACAGCTTCCACTCCAAGATGGCGTCCACCCTGAGGACCAGGACGCATGTCATACATGAACCTTGTATATGGCCTAGCTTGCCACGAGGCCTTTGCAGCTCAGTGGTTAGAGCATCAGATCTGTTGCGAAAGGTCAGACGTTCAATTATTGTCGGGGACCCAGATTTTTTCTTTTGTCCCGCGTTCGTGACATGATGATCACCTCTTTTCTCATATGATGTCATTGTTTTTTTCGAATGACGTGCAGCATGTCCCCATTTAAACACACCACCACAACATATCTGTTGTTTTCCCTCCACCACTACCACAACTGCCACATTGCTTTGGTTTTCCAACAACACAACCATGATTTTAATGTTTTAGACGAGTTGGAGAGAAAATTTGTCCTGACGAATTGCGTAATTTATTTTGAGATCTTTGAAAACGACGCTTCGACATAAATTTAACGAAAAATTTTAGAGAAACAGAAAAAAAGGCAGACAGTACGCAATTTAGAAATAGTCCCTGTCTATATTTGGTGCATATGTTTAATTACGGTATTATTAAAAAAAAGCAAAATTACGCTTCAATAAAAAGGAAGTCGGTGATTATTTTAATCAATAAATGTTTATTTCCTTTCACCTTCCATAAACTGGTACAAGTATGAGAGACGTAGAAGCTATTCTTTTCCACTTTACGCAGCAACTTACTCCATTTCTGTGAGGGTCGTACAGGGGGAGGGGGGTAGACACGGTTCAAGGACCACAAAAATAACTAATCACGAATCACGGATAATAAAATTTCGCTTTCACGAATCACGATAATCAGCATGTGAAGCACTCCTTGATCTTGTTCTTAAGCAACGAAAAAAGTAACAAAGAGGTGTCTAAAAACACAGCAAAGGAGCGACAAAGAAAGCGAAGAAGACAAATTGCAAATTACAGTCCTTCATCACTCTTGAAAGATAATTCTAACCATTCGTCCACTACGTGTAGTGACGGCTAGAAGAAACATGAGATTTTTATCATCTCTGTCTGCCGTAGGATCGTCCGAGTCTGAATCTGTGTCGCACTCTTCCTCATCCTCCTCAACCCCTGCTTTATCCATTGCTTGCTCTTCAAGGCGTTTGTAACTATCTTCATGACTGCATATCGCCTGCATTGGGGCGGAGCGAATTGTTTTCCTTTGGGATGGTTAGACGCTCGGTACATGTTTAGTGGCAAGGTTCCCGATTTAAACGTTGTAGTCTCTTGCCTCACGCCCCTCTGTCGCACAGCTTTTCCATTGTTTGCCGCCCAATCCATCATGAGTTCTTTTCCCGGCTGTTAAGCTGTCTAATTGCCTTCAAATGCTCCAGTGTCGGGAAAACGCCTCGCTACCTTCTTTTCATTTTTCTAGACGCAAGAATTTTAGCTTAGTGCTTCGGCCAAGACCATGTATCTCGGCCTCTGCCTTTAATCGCCCGAATCGAGATTTTTTTCTGAACACTACTAGGGAAGAGTGTTCGCTTGTTAGAGGAAAAAGAAATTCTTTCCTTTCCAAGGATAGTCATTGAACCCAGTGAATTTGGGTCAACCTAAAACATTACGCATTGAATTGAAAATATATTACCTGTTTGCCCAGCCATGTTTGCAATGAGAATGATCTTCAATTTGTGCGATCGATTCCTTCGCGGACTTTACGAGTCTTCCGTTGTCTAGCAAGTATCTAGGAAGACTAGCGAAGTCCAGGTAAGAGTCATGCAAGATAGTTGTACGTTATTTTTATGATAATCGTCTCTTTTATGACAATCTTTATTTCATCTTTCGGAGGTCGGGACACTGAAAATCACGATAAAAATACGTACTAAAATCACTATTATCGATTGTCGATTCGAGATTTTGGTCACGAAACACGAGGAATATTTTTTTAAATTCACAATTCACAACAAATGAAACCGGCTAACCACGCATCACGAAAATACCCTTGTAAATACCCCTGTACGACCCTCTTTTATGTCCTTTAACTGTTAGAAGCCTTTTCTTGTGATCGAGCAACTTGTGACCTGAGGTGGAAAGGAAGTTAAAGAAAAACAGATTAAATCAGCAACAGAGAGAAGGCAGACAGTTTACTAAAACATTTATATAAAGTTGTCATGTCTGTTGTTTGCCGTCTCTAGTTGCAAATTAAAGTAGCGTTTTTTGCTTACAACTTTATTATGGTTTCGGATACACTGGAATCGTTAAGATCTCTGGCATAAACCCATGCCTACGGATGTTTATGACACCAGATTGGCAATACTATTCTTGCTTAGGGTGTTGTCCATTCATTTCAAGGAAAAAGGTGTCACGCTCAATTGTCACGAAAATTGCGAAAGGAAAATAAATAAGAGAAAAAATGAAACTAAATAAATTCTTCTGTTTTGTAAGCAAGGTACAATGACGCACGGGTAGACGGCTTATATTGAAACAGTAGCTCAAAAAAGCACAGAGATTTTTAATTACAATGACTGCACCTTGAAACGAAGAACGACTCCGTTGCATATAATTACATAATGCTAATTGTGAGAATCTCAATAAACGTCTATTTTTCAGGATTATAAGAGCCAAATTATAGCCCTTTTAAAGGGCCAATCTTTCTGAGATACTTTATGCAATTACCTAGAATTTTAAACCATTCATTCTACGTACCTATTAAGATAAATAAGTAAATAAATAAATAAATGAAGAGACTTTGTATTTTAGCCCGTGACGGGGGATGAGGGTGTTTATTCCAGGGGTTCACTTATTTGCTGCTAAGTATATTTGACAGGGGACTCTGCTTCAACAGTTACTGAATAAGGCTGAGTATGATATGAGGAATTATGCAGATCGAGGCCGTGGATAATATGATACTTCGTTGACTCTGTGTAGGTCCTGCACTAACCTTTGTTGTCTCGCCAGTTCTTCCTGCTTCTCCTCTTCCCTTTTCACCTCTATTGGAGATCGACATTGGGAAGGACTGGATCTTCCCATCAACATCTGCGGCCATAATTTGACTTTTTCAGTCAAATCAAACCAATTCTTAACATTTCCAAGTCCCTTGAAGCAAGAGGTTGCAATTTCTTGTATTTCCTGCGCATACAGCACTCTGTCCCAAAGGTTCAGTCCTGTGAGATAGTAATCTGTGATGAATTTATAACCGAATGTCAAAGTTCCACCACCGTCCAATTCATGGCCAATCAGGGTTTCGGATGCCTTCGTTTCACCATCAAGGTACTGCATGACTACTCCACTTTTGCCGGAAAATGAAACGCATATATGATGCCATTTTTTGTCTGCTAAATGAGGTTTTGTGAAAATACCGCTCTTGCTGTAAAAAAAAAAACAGAAAAAGTAATTATCTAATGGTTGAACTACGTTTAAAAAAAGTTAAAAATCATCACGGATGGTTTTCCTGGTATGTACAGTGGCTACTTAGGTGAAGTTAATATGAAGGCTAACTATTAAAAAAGGCCGACACGGGAACAAAGAGAACTATAATAAAAAATAAATTGTCAATAACCTTAAATAGTTTACTAGAAAGGAAGTCGAACGGACTAATAAATAAAATTTAATAAAATTTTAAACGATGAGGTCTTAGCCACTACTCCCGGCGGTAGATTTTCCTGGCTTACTTCAGCTTGTGACTTCCCTGCCCTTTCAAATTGCTAAAGCCTGAAAATGGTACCAATTTCGCGCGCAACCTCCCCGTATATGTCATTATAGGGAGTACCCTCCCCGGCGGGTTGGCTATGACAACAGTGATATCATTGCCAGTCAGTGTCACGGCGTGATTGTTGTCATCTCACTGCCCATACTACCAAAGTATACCATTTTGATTTTTCTTCAATAACGGTATAAAACTATTCAAAATCACTCCTTAGGACGACGAATTTTATGCCGATAACCAATAACAAGAAATCCGGTGGACAAGTGCGAGCCGGGCCAATTGAATCCACCCAAAGTGTAACTGTAAGTAAGGTAATGACCGAGCGCTGAATTTTCGCTAAGCAAATGAGGTATTCTCTTTTCCTACCTGCCAATCGTGTCTGTTGTTTTCACGTCTCCAGACGGGGTCCTCAGTCTTACATAAAATTTCGATGAAGCCGTGATAGGATGAAACACCCATCCCAGATACAAACCCTGCGTCTTGCTTCCAGTCACATTGTAGAATATCGTAGTCCATGGGAAAATAGAGTCAGACACCAAACGGTACCAAAAGCAAATGGTAACTTCTGGTAAGGGGGTGATAGGTCGGATCTGAATTCCACCGTTGAATAGTAGCTTAGGTCTTACGTCATACGTGGCTGATAATGAAAGTAGGCAAAAGATAAGAGCTCACGTGCAATATGAAAATCTCCAAATTTTCGCATGTTAGGCGTCAGAAGATGTTTTGTGTAGCTGAAAAGCACAAAAAAGACAGTCCCCATAGCCTCCATTGCTATAGAAAATGGAAACCCATCGAAGTAAGAAAATTTAAATTGACGGCAGCGTCCGCCTGTCTGCCCGTTTGCCTTTGCAGGCTGCAAGGGTAGGTTAGGGAAGATGAAGGGAGTACAAGAAATGCATCTTTCTTTTGTCTTGGCATATAACCAGTTTAAAGGGAACTAATAGATTTACTCAAGTAAAAATGTATGTTAAAGTTTGTTGCGTTTGACTTACCACAAAAAAGAAATCGAATATAAGATTTGAGGATTTGCTTTTTAATAGGTTGGTCACTCTTCAGGACCCATCTAAATCTCTGATTGGTCAAACTCTTGACAGGTGAACTCATGCGTTAATACTAGGCAGCATCGTGAAATTCAGCTCCTGTTTGTTTGACATCATGAAACGACTTTATACCACAACAATTGTGACCTGGAAATTTTTACGTGACTGACCCATAATGCAGTATTTGCGTAAACAGAGAAAGTGGGGGATAAACAGGATCCCTGTTACGTTGATCGTCGTACATGTAACTGTAGTAAAAACTGTTACAATATACGACATTGTCAATGGCAAAGAAAATGGAAAGTCAAAACACAATTACCTGATCTATCTATGCAGTATCTATCCTTTGTAAGGATGTTAGGTTCTTCACAGTCCGGCAGGCAAGTCCCAGTTTTTGAATCTTTGGCAACACGGCATACGTTGCATTCTGTAGGCAGCGGGTTCTTAGATGAGCTGGTTTGACAACCTTCAATTGATGTAAACATAAAATATTTAAATACTTAATTATTCTCCCAATCCGTGGATATCAGTTTGCTATTAACAAACGTGGTTGAGGCATACCCAAAATAACGTGACATTCACCCGGGGGCTTTTCACTTGAGAGCGCGAAATTCACTATTGATAACAGCGAGGGTAAAACAAACAAAAGTGAAATTTTAAATGAATTTTTTCTAATCAAAACTAATTGTTTTTTTAAACGAAAGGAATTATTTAATTTTAAATAGGATTTTAATAGTTGGCATTGTTATCAATAAAATATGTTCGATTCAAAATGGCCTCAGACGGCCTTCCGGCCTGCACACACAATACGTAGGTTTGCAACCTAACTATGTCGGTTTTGTTTTAGTCAGGATATGGCTTTTGTAGATAAAGTCTTAACAACGTTTGGAATAGCATGTCTTCCAAATTAGGTGAAGTTCATCGACGTCTTTTCTTACAGGTAATCCAAGCAAGACGAAGGACTGCATACCAGAACTTTTTATGTCTGGAGCACTTTCCATTTGTCAGAACTGACCAGCCAGACCATTGCCGAACCAGTCAGTTAGCAAATGAAATCGGCTTTTTCCAAAGGGTTTTTGCTGAAAAGCCATCTCCTTCGTGCGTACTATTTACGATTTGACTGATCTGGCTGGATAGTTTTGATTAAAAGTGAAATTTCTTATTAAGACGGAAATGGTCTGGTCGGGAAGTTGTGACAAATGGAAAGCGCCCTAAGAGTGGTTCCACTCCCCATAGAAGCAGATTGAGTGAAAGTAGCGTGAGACAAAGCGATGCATTTTATTTTGATTCGAGACGTCGACAAACCAGTCTGGGCGACAGTTTTGTTAGCCGGTACTTGGCTTTGTTCTAGGTAGACCTAAGTTCAAATCCTCGGCCCACTTATAATCTAGGCCAGCTGTTTAGTACGGATTCTTAACCCCAAGTTACTTCATTCATTACCTGGAAAGTGTCTTATACGAAGAAGGTAATTAAAGATTTCTAAAATACGTAAAGACCGTAAAAAAAAAACGTAAATACGTAATTGTAGTGCTAAAATACATTAAAAAAAAACGTAAATACGTAATTGTAGTGCCATGTTAGTATTACAACTTTTTAATCAGTAAAGCTTTTACTTACCATACAGTGGATCACAATCTTCGTGACATTTCTGCACACACAGCTTCGTTTCCAGGTCCATAAATGTATCCCCTTTGCAGTCTGCCAGGGTCATGTCACGTGACACAACCCGAGCGTCTATCACATCAACCTGTTTGTCACCGTTTCCGAAGGCGTAAAACCGCGTGTTTAAGCGATCACTTGTATCCAGCATGTTTAAATAAATTTCACCACTCTCGGTAGTTCCCAGTGTCTTACCGTATTCAATAAGAGACGTCGATTCTGTTTCAGTGATGCAAACGAAGAAAGACTGCATTAAGTTTGGGTCCCCAAGAGCTACCGCGTTTGGATCGGTAGTTGAAGTTTTCAGGTGGTTTCCCTTTAAAGAAAACACCGAAAAGCATAACTTAACTAAAAGAATTCAAGTTGATATAAATTAGATTAAAAGAGCAAAGTACGAAAAAGCGCAAGTCAAACTAAACCTACATGGCATTCACGTAACCAATAGACAAAATACCATGATGACCTCATCAAAACTCAAAATAGGGGCGAGAATTACAGTGTGTACTAACTTTTCAAAACTGATTTCAATGTATTTACTTGGGGAAGGGGACAAGAATATGTAAGTGATACCAGGTTTTAACTGAATTGTTCCAAATAATACTAAAAAGGTTACCCTTTATCTGCTTCTACCCTCAATTATGTTTAAACCTATCAAATTCTATGTTGGTTTCGTTACCTTGTACACAGCTATTATCTCAGGGGCTATTTCAACATAGTACCATGAGTTCTTATTCTTGGGGACTGTAGAAAACACCACGAACAAGCTTCCTTCGGTTGTCGCAGTAAAATGAATACACTTTCCTTTCTTGTCTGTAGGATCAAAACGTAGAGCATTTGACCATTTCACATTACACGGCTCTTTTGTCAGTGTTCTTTTACTTGGCATTTTAGTGGCAACATCCGCTTCTGAAACGACTTTTGCAAGAGTTTTTCCCACCAACAAGGGCGAAATATTTGGGAAAAAACTCTTGGAAGCTTCAAAATCTGGTGGAAGCAAGTCTAAACCTCCGCTGTTCTGATTATACGAGAGAATCAAACCAAATACAGACAACTTGTGTTTCTTCACATCACCACTGTCTCCGTTATTAAAGGCATTGTACAAGTGGAAAGAGCCATCTTGTTTCGCTGTCATCCATTTTCCATCAGTATATTTGATAATGCGACTCATGTTCGCAGGAATGTTCTTGTTTTCAGCGCCAATTATGTCTTTTTCCATGTCAAAGATAACACGAAACCCTTCCTGACCACTTGCTATTTTTTGCCAAGGTGGCAAGGACTTAGTGGTTTGTCTTTTTAGGCTGTCTTGAACAATCAGGTCACTAGAAGGTGCCGTGCATGCCGGCAGGTAAAAATCTGAAATGGAGTTAGGACCCTGGAATAGAACGCAAAAAGTTCCATAAAAATAACGCAAAAAGACTAGGAATGAATATTTTCGTATCATAATTAAATCATGACTACGCTGTTGTCCGCAGCTCGAATGATAACAGGAGCCTGCAGTTCTGACCATATAACACCTATGTTAAGGTGTTTCGATACAGTTTTTCAGAGGCCATACCGACATTTTTCAATCGCCTTAAAAGTGTTTTTTTCCTTGTCCGATCGCTATAAAATTTTCACCAGTAATTGGCTATGGATTGAAATTTGTGAAAATGTAGTTTTAAGTAAAATCGATATTACTATGACAACAATAAACAAAAAACTTTGAAACTGATAAAAGCCGAATACATACACCCATGACAAGTACATTTCAATGTGAGTATTGTCAATGTTTTATATTGAAAAGATGCGATAAATTCAAACTAAAATGTACTAGTCATGGAGGTATGTATAGTTCGCATTATTTTGGAATAATTAGCATAACGTCAAAACAGTGAATGTTGTAACGCAGATTTTTTACCTGTTCGTAGGATAGGTTTGTCTTGAAATTTCAAGGTGTTGCAGTGAATCAATCTTAATGAAAGTTTCAGATATTTTTATAAACATTATGAAGATTATGTGAAGAGATTTAAAAAAAATTCGTTCGAGTCGTTTCGGAGATATACAAGAAAGCGCTAAAAGTCCAGATTCTGAATGAAGTTACACTTATACAGGTGGTGAGAAAACGGGTTAGATTTCAAGATCGCATGAACGAAAGTACACCAAAATATCCCAGCATCAAAATATGATATTAAGCATCATTCTTATGCTACTTAAGAATAATTTGAGTCATTTATAACGTTTTCATTAAATAACCTATCACGGCTATTGAAAATTTAAGGTTTGAAATATATTTTCGTTTTAGTCGAATTCAAACATACAGAATTTTTTACTTCTTACGGAGATTGTTTGCTAAACACCATACTTTAAGTTCCTAGTGTTGGATTTTCAGTAGCAGGTCTAGATCATTCAAAATTCGGCTTTTATCAATTTCAAAGTTTTTTGTTTATTGTTGTCATAGTAATATCGATTTTACTTAAAACTACATTTCCACAAATTTCAATCTATAGCCAATTACTGGTGAAAATTTTATAGCGATCGGACAAGGAAAAAAACACTTTTAAGGCGATTGAAAAATGTCGGTATGGCCCCTGAAAAACTGTATCGAAACACCTTAAAGAGCCTACACTGGCTACTTTTGGAAGCAAGGGTTAACTTAAAGATTCTTTTTATCACATATAAAATCTTGAATCGACAATCTGCTGGTTTTTTAGAACCTCTCATTAAGGAATATCATCCATCAAGAGCACTACGATCATCATCCCGTTCGCTGTTATGCACCCCAGCCATAAAATTCAAAACATATGGAGGACACGCGTTTTCCACTGGAGCACCTCAGTTATGAAACACCATCCTAGAATGTGCCAAAAATGCAGAAAGTGTTGCTACATTTAAAACAAAACTTAAAAAATTTTTATTCAAGAAATATTTCCATTGATTTTTATTCTTAACATTTTTCTAGTGTTTTAAAGTGGCCCGAACCTATTTATATGCGCGTTGGTTATGTTTTTGAATCGTGTTTTTCGGCAGGAATGATTTAACTGATTTCCATGATTTTTGGTATCCTTTATTTTAAAATGTTAATTTATTTTCTTGTGGGTATAAAAACGTTTGCGATATCGACAAACGTTTAAAATCTCGTTTTCACAAAAAAATGTCAATAATTTCGAAACCCTAGGACAGATTTTTCTCTAACTTCGGCAAATGAACCTTAGAGCTCTCTAGTTTTATATCCGCAAGTTTGAAGTAAATCGTGACTGTAGAATTCGCTACACAAATAGCTGGTCAAATTTAACCTTAAAATGTAACGCTAACACATTTGCGAAAGTTGACGCGCGAGTAGAGGGAAACTGCCTGCGGACTATCTCCTATGCGCAAGGGTATTTTTGCCCAAAGCTTCAGTTGCAAGAAACTGAGTGATCAGAAACATACAGCGAATACAGTTCGCAATGCAAGAAGAACAACTTTATGCTGAATGCGGGGCAAGATAAAAGAATTGTTGTTTATCAAACTTACTTTGTTTTTGTTCCTCTCTTTTCGAAAACTATCTTAACTAGGCAAATTATATTATCTACGAAAAACTCTCAAGAGTTTTTAGCGTCGCAGGATTCCGTTTTGAGGAGAAATAAAGCGACAAACTCGAGTACTTCTAACCGTCCATTTTTCAGCTGCACTGAAAGCCCTTGTACTTGGTAATTTATTCAAGGTTTTTAGACTTGACATCACATTCGCACGGGAAGTTTGCCACTTGGGGATAAAGATGAAGAAATATGTCAATCGTCTTATTCTTTTCATTATCCCCAACAGCAAAATGCCCGTGCGAATGTGACGGCAAATCTTTCAAACTTGAATAAATTACCTTATACAAGGGTTTTCGTTGCAGCTGAAAATGGATCGGTTGGAGTACTGGAGTTGGTGGCTTTATTTCTCCTCAAGACGGGAACCTTCAGTGCTAAAAACTGGTAGGAGATTTCCGTACATGTTATATCGTGCTTTGTTGAGATTTTTTGCAAAAAGAGAAGGTTTTGGAACTCGGAAATGACCAATTGTTCGTTAAACAGGGAATCTTTAATATCATACCTCTTCCATGTAAACCTCAATAGCCTTCTGAAGACTTAACCTTCTTTGACGGATGGAATCTTCTAATCCTTTTCTACTATCAAACGAACAGTAATGTTTAACCGTTGTACCATTTGCGCCAACAGACTCATAAAAAGTGACAATTTCTCCGTTTGCGTTTGTCTCCGTTTTCAGGCTTGCAGCATTCCCTTCACAGCCCCAGTGGACTTTTTCTTCAGGAAACAAATCTCGCATTCGAAAGTTTAGCAGATCAGTGATAGAACCGATCTGGAAAAGAAAAGGCTTGGGGTATTTGGGTATAGAAACAAGCCATTCCTTGAACTCTGATTTAAAGGTGGGTGAGTAGGCGTCAGACAGGATGGAGGCAACCTCGTGACTTCCACCAAGTGCTATAACAGTTGTTGACGTAGTTTTGGATTGTTTTCTTTGAGATTCTCCTTTTGAAACGCTCGCCTTTGCGCCTACACTAGCAAATAACGATTTGTATTCCATCTCCATTTCCACAGCAAATTCTTTTTTACTTGAAACGTCACTTGCGTCCATGAACTTGCGAATTTGAAGCTGGCCTCCAAACTTGGATGACTTAATGTAATGCGTGCCCCATCTTAATATGAAATCCACTGCAGGGCAGAAAAAAAACATATATCGTGCCTTTCGAGTTTTTCTACTGATATGTCAAAACATCCTGCATGTTGCCCTCTTACATAAGTTTTTGTAGCCTGACTTGTACTTTCAATGAAAATACTGTACAATTTCCCCTGAGTTGGTTACCCACACCAACCTTTACTGCGATTATCAGTTGATTATGACATGAGGGAAGTTTCGCGCCTACGTTTGGTGTTGTCGGATACTAGTTTCCATTAGAAACGCCTTGTGTTATTGACGTCATCTAACGCCAGATCTTAGTCACTGAAGGCTTTTTTATATCGGTGTAGTACTATGCGTTGTCGCGTACGTGCTACGCTCGTTCAACCATGGAAAGGCATAATTCGGAAGGCAAAAGCTATACGAATTCCTGAAAGCCTCGCTCCTCGTTGTTTTTTAGATATAGCCAGTTGTCTTCATCGTCCAAGTAACGAAGTCTCAAGACTAAAAACTTGTGAACTCATCTACTCGTTATGTCTTGCACTAGAGACGGAAAGGAATAATAGCCGGAATTCTCCAACCCAGCTGGAATCATAAAGCTGATCCACCTCTGTTCATTTATTCTTTGATTTCCTGTATAGAGCTATTTCGAGAAAGGTTGTCGGAAAAAGTGCACGCGACAATCCCGAAAGGTATTGTGGGTGGTTTTTAGTTCACTGTTTTTTCAAAGAAACTGATATCAAAGAATGGCAAGAGGGGCCATGGACATAGGTAAGCGAGTGCTAAAGGAAAGCAACAAAAGTAGGGTCGACGGCTACAGTGTAAGGAACAGTGTATTGATCATATCCCATATTACCTTTCGGGATTGTCGCGTGCCAGGATGGCACCTGCGCGTGCACAGTTTTTCCGACAACCTTTCTAGAAATAGCTGTATTCAACTTTCACTTAATACTCCGCCATTCCTTCAAATAAATGTAAAGCGATTTCGCGCGCACAGACGACTGATAACGTCAAAACCACAGGATGGTTTCAATGAAAACTTCAAGATGGTTTCAATGGAAACTTTTAAAACTTAGGTGCAAAACTTCCTGCATGTCATGCTAAAGTGATAATCGTAGGCAAAAGGGAGAAAACAAAAGGGGAGGCAAAAGAAACAGTTATTTTTAGGTACTTGACCATTTCCCCATGACTTGGTTACCTACAGCATCCTTTTGGTTTGTACAAAAGGCATAGGGAAGGCAAAAGGAACAACAATTTTTAAACTGTTGCACTTTAAAGGTTGACGATATTGTGAGAACACCGTGGTAAAAGAGACTGGTAATGAAAGCTGGCAAAAATCAAATGTGAAAACAATGTTTCTGGAAGTTATGCTGCTGTTATTTGGTTCACACATGACTCAGTGGGACGTTTCATTGGTCAGTTAGTTCAAAGTGATAGCAATGCTTCTTTATGTTGCGCATGATGAAGCTTACAACTGAAAAAAAAAGAAGATGACAAAGACCCTTGACGAGCTATATAACTATTGCACTTTAAAAACTATACGGTCTCCAAATAAACCTGCTTTTTCTGTTGCAAAGTTATCGATACTTTCTGAAATGAATTAACATGAAAAATATCTTAAAGTGTTGAGGTACGATTACTGATATTGGTGTTTGAAGGGTGGATGTGATTTGGATCATATTAATTTATGTTTGAACACATAAGACTTTAAAAATGCCTAATGTGTCGACCACCGGGTTAATCATTACACATTTTGAAGATAATAACTCATGTAAAGAAAATAAATGAAAATCATTTGAAGAGAAATGCAGATCTTTAGTTGATCCTTTCTCAGTTGGTATCCCATGCCACTGAAGATGTACTTACGA
The DNA here is from genome assembly GCF_958299795.1 of Porites lutea. Taxonomy (NCBI): domain Eukaryota; kingdom Metazoa; phylum Cnidaria; class Anthozoa; order Scleractinia; family Poritidae; genus Porites; species Porites lutea. Next base: position 20,818,324 of record NC_133201.1, read on the forward strand.
AATCTAAGCGGCGCTCCTGCAGCAAAGTAAGTTGTCGGTAGCTCCATGAACTCTCTTAAAAATGACAAACTTAAGTCTTGGGGTTTGACCTCGTCCAGAAACACTTCATATCTGCAATTCACAATGTTAGTCACAGAAACGGTTAAAGGGTTATTTGGGTACGACTTGGTTTAAAACGAAAAGCGTTTCTCAAAATTCTTCGAATTTGTGCATTGCAGGCTTCTTTTGTAAAGGCTAGAAGGCGCAATATTTCATCAGGAAATCCAGCTGCCTGTTGATTTGTTAATTTTCTATTTGACTCTAACCTGATACAAATTTAAAATTTAAACTAAAATTTAAGAATTTAGGCCCAGTTTATGCGTCGTACTTTTGCCGTGTCGAACTCAATTGTTATTGTGTTCAACACAGAAGCACGGCAGAAGCGCGACTTTAATTAAGATGTCGTACCAGAGTCGAAAATAGGTTTTTATTGTGAACGCAGTATCAATCAAGTCAGCGCTTGACGCAGAAAAAGAATATACATTTCCAAAACATATCTCCTATCTCCTATATTTATGAATTTCGTTTGGCACGGCGCGCATGAGGAAGACGTTTGAATAACTGCCGTAACAGAGTCATGTAGCACGGCAGACCATTTCGAACGTCACTGCTCTGCCGAACCAAATTCAAAGCTTATCTGATTCAGACCTCATGGTTTTGTTGTGTTTTTGTCGAATTAAATTATTGAATTAACTTACGGCAGGAGCACGACCTATGAACCGGGCCTTACTCAAGTAAATCTGAGGAGATGTAAGGATTCGCTCTGGCGTCCTTGAGTTTATGGTTTTACCTGTTAATGTCGACGCTTAACAAAGCCATGTACGTTTGACTTGAACCTGATTTTGACTCGCCCCATGCCGATTTTACGCCTGCGTGGAATCCAAAATATGAACCTGATATACCAGCTTCCGCCTGCAGAAAGGACTGGAACTCGGAGCGGCTCTCAAAAGTCACCATACTTGCTTTAGTGTCGTAAATACCGTGTACGTTCATAGTGTCTGGAACGTCATAGTCATCATACCTAAAATCAGCAAAAGGCAAAGATTGATTATATCACTCTTTGCCTTTGTACACATGGAGTCTGTCAGGTGTGTAGTGGAATCCAGACTAATATCTCAAGAAACATGAATTTTTTCCTCTAAATTTCAGTAAAAAGCCCTGCATTTCCCCCATTAGTCTGAAAATGTTCTTATAACATTTAATATATAACTAGGGCATAAATTATGCTTGACTTTATACACTGTTATTGCTATCTCGTGCAGTTTACGGTTCAGCAGTGAGAGGAGTTTAGCCCTTACAATAATTTCATCGTATGCACTACTTTTATCACAACATACTGATCTTAGCGCCCTTTCTTGGAGTCTCTCAATCTTTCTGCTATCAGATTTTCTATAAACGTGGCAGACCGTCCGACAATAAGTTAATTCTCGCAAAATAAAAGATTTGTAAATTCTTAGCTTCGCTCATGTTGGTATTAAATTTTTCATTCTCATCAGGACTTGTCGAGGAGTTATTTCATAGGTAGGTGGAGTAGGATCGTTCGGGTGAACGTAGTCCTGAATAGGATCCTGTTCGCGACTATCTTCATCCGGACGGTCATACTCAACCTACTAACGAAACCTCTAATGCTTATTAAAAGTGACACACAATAGCTTCATTTCTGGGCCACTTTCTGCATATTTGTCGAGGACTTTGATCGTCGTCTTTCCTCTGGTAACATACTTTTCATGGTCATCTGCGTACATCTTGATGCTGCTTTTGCCATTGTTGTAGAGCAGGTCGTTTTGGAAAACATTCAGTGAGGGAGGCCAAAAATTTGAGCCTTGGAGGCATTCTCTAAACATTTCTTTCCATTCGCTAGAAGTCTCAGTTCCAATTCTAACCCCATTCTGAGAAGTACGATCTTAACAGTCCGATATCTTCGTCGGTGAAACCATATGCGCTCGGCTTCGTCAATAATAGCAGCGGGTGTAGTACAGTTGTAGTGAATCGAAGGCTTTTGATAAGTCAGTTGTTGAAACCCCGAGTACCTTTTGGTCATGCAGTGACCTTTTCCAGTCCTCTGCTAGTTTTGTTATTGTTGTCTGGCAGCTGTTCCTTTTCATATATGGCTCAATGTATTGTGTAACAGCGATAACTCTTTTTGGGGTAACTAACAACAAACTGAGGATTTTGCTGTTTCATTTGTACCAAAAACAATGAAAGCATCACCGTAGCAGTACAAATGTACAGCGGCACGTTAAACGGTGCATAAAAATTAGAGAATTCTTACGTTGCTTTTCCAGCGCAACTCCGTTGTACGAGGCTCATTTTCCTTGATTCAGGGCTGTACTCACCACGCCCGTCAAAACCCACTCCCATGAAGGCTGCACCATCAATCATGTTCTGTCGGAAAAGGGAATATTAGCTAGTAATTCATACCTACGCGACTCTTATTTGGTTTCACGGCCGGATTGTGTTAGAATTAAATAAAGGAAGATCATCGCAGGTATACATGCTACTTTTGCAGTTCGTCAAAAAAGAAAGCCTGAAACGATTCAGGTTTGTACGGATTCGAGCCCGCGGCCTCTAAAAAATTGGTGCAGCGGTCTACCGTTTAAGCAAACAAGCCAATTTTCGCACCTCTTAAAAGCCTCTTATTTCATTAGATACCAATACCCTGCGATACGGGTGCAGTGCTCTAACCAGCCGAGGTAACATGCCAACTGGGAGCTCGGTGCTCGCTTCAGACAGCTATAACTAAAAGAAGAATGCAAAATTTGTATGTTTAAAGGGGCCACGTCACGCTATTTGGTGTCTTGTTAAAAAGCTAAAACTTGACTTCTCATCATTTTAATTCCAAAAAAACGTTCGAGTTTGGTTATTTAAGACTATATTTAGACATTGAAACTGTCTCTTGTCGTCTTTTAGAGCAAGGATATACATTGATTGTAACTTGAAAAAGTTAGGTCAACCTCTTTCAGGTTTTAAGCTATACCTGCAAAAATCAACAAAAAAAATAGTATAGTAGGTTCTTCATGATGAAATTTGTTTGTGATCTTCGTAATGCCATCACTATAGCAATGTCCTCGTGACATAGTCCATTTAAACCTGAAAACTGCAGGACAACTTCTTAATAGACGACAGAGAATCGCGTTTATAAACACAACTTAAGTAGTTTCTGATGAAGCCTGAGAGCTGGCCCCACTCATTTTGAATTCCTTATTTTAGATTTTTCACTTCGTTGATCAAAAACACATCCCCGTATTTTTGTATTCAAAAACAGTGTTATTTTTTCACTGAATAAGATAAAGTCAAAGGTTTATAGCTCCGCTGCATAGCGTTCATACCAAACAGGCGTCTAAAGTCCACTTTGCCACATAGCAAGGATCTCCTTCCTTGTACCCAGTCCCATAGCATCCATTCATTAAGACGTTCCCGAGACCTGCTGGGTAGTTAAATGCTGCTGGTTCAGGTTCTGCTGGGGACCCAGCGTCATCTTTTATTGATGCATCCATGTGAAATCCCGCGGGTACAAACATATCTTCTGATTTCCAGCCTTTCTCAGGTATAATATCCAGCTTAATCTATAATCGAGATAAACACTGAATCACTCTACCACGACAAAATTACTGAAAAATGCACTCTACAACCAAGGTGGTAGTTGGTAACGAATGCCAGAAGTGTAATATAGCGAAGAACAGGATATCTAACTCAAATAGTAGCAGAGAAGTATTGCTAAGCAAGAGAGAATCTCTTTTGTGCTAAGTGGACACTGCGTTGGAATCACCATTTGGAGGCCCAGGTTCAAGCATAAGATCTGTCCACTAGCTGCGATCATGCTTGTCATACGAAGAATCAAATTCAGCGAGGGACCAACCTCTACAACTTAAGTCCAAAATATATTTCAATTATGCTGGGATAACAACTACCCACCTCTTTCTTTAAGAAATCTTCTGCCTTCTGTTGTGCTTCATCAATTATCTGTAATTGTTTATCAACCATTTTACCCATGACTTCAACCCCTTTCTCTACCACAGCACCTTGCACATCAGCTACAGCTGCGGCAGCGATTGGAGAATTTAGCCTTACTGGCAGTGCTGACCTCTTAGAGCCTGGCATCGGAGATGGGGCAATACTATTCCTGGAACCTGGCATCAACGTTTTGGAAATATCATCTGGTTCTAAAAAGAACAGTTACATTTGAAACAGAAACTGCCTCGCATAGTCTGAAGTGAAAGTGAGGATGGCCTCAGTTTTGTTACTAGACTTCTTTGAACGTACCTGCCTCTTCAACCTTGTCTTCAGCTCGATGCCCTTCTACCATTTGTGAAATTTTAATTCCACTCGAACCCTGGACATTACTGGAAAGTGACTGGTGTGTTGTAGATACCTCAGGATGATTCGTTTCGTCGTTGGTTCTTTCATAGTTCCGGGTCATATAAGATGCAGGTCTCTGTCCATTCACAGGAAGAACGTTGTTGGCACCGTGACCAATCGACGCTGGTTTTCTAGATATTAAATCCTTATACCTAGTATTAAAGGACATAGCACTTGGCGAAGAAACATACTGCATCTGCTGGGTGTCAAAACCGTTGCGGTTAAATTCAATTCTTTGCCGCTTTTCTTTTGGGAGGAACGATCTCCGTCGCCTTGTCCGGCGGGTAGTGCCGACGACTAAAGGTAAGTAAAAAACGAAAATTAATAATCAATAGAGAGGAGAAGTCGTTACTACGGTTACGTTGCCATGGTAGCAAAATTTCTGGATGAGAACAAACCGAAAACATCACTTAAAAAAGTGAATTTGCACTGTTTCAGTCTTCGACGATCTTATTCAATTTCATTTAATCTGTGAAATGTTGGCGAAGTTTTCTGGGGTAAATCCGAAAGGACCGTAGAAAAAGAAAAAGAAAATTTTTGCGTTGTGCTCACCTATTTCGTAAAGCGGGTGCGTGAAATTAAGAAGTTTCAAGTCGCAGCCGTGCAACGACGGCTAAGAAACGTACAAAAAAGAGTGACGCACGTGTAGAGTTGTTGTCCGCTTGCCGATATAAACCTGTTGCTTTTTTACAGTTCTCTCTCCCTTCGCCGGGGTGGTTGCTTAAGCTCCCTCTCTATTGTGTGATCCAGAAATTTTGCTACCATGGTAACGTGACGTCACACTTCTCCTCTCTATTATGAAGACACTAAAGACCGGTTATTTAAACTTATACAGCGTTTTAAGGACAATGAGTTCACTTCCACAGCTGTTTCGGAATGTCTTATTCATGTTGTTTATACGTTTCCTTAACCTGCCCAATGTATTTTTTTGATAAAAGCATTAACTGAAATAATCAAAGTCGAGGTAAGTGTTACACATACTTTCCATTAATGGAGGAATGCAAGTCGTTTCGATGAAGAATAACCAGTTGTTTTCGATGGTGAAACCAGTAACTGCGACGATTTTTGTTGGCGTCGACGGAAATTTTGTTATCCAGTATAGTGCAAAAGTGAATGAATGAAATGTGTTTCCCAACCCGAATAATGTTTGTTTTATATTAAGCCTTTCCAAGAAAATGATAGTTGAACCAACTATAGTACAAATCTGTCGGAAGTATTCAGATTAAAACGAAACCTTCTAAAACAAATTAACATGGATTTTAAGAGAAACAGGATAATCGATAAGTCACCACAGCAAGACTCTAAGAAGGACTTAGGTCTTGAAATGAGTCTAAAAAAACCTGGACTTCACCTTGTTCTTATTATCCTCGTCTCGATATCTGGATATTGGATAAAAACTGGTTCGTGTTTGATACACTTAAGCAATCGTTTAAACATTAGCCAGACATAGCTAACGGCCAAACAAGCCAGTTAGTGATGACATTTAGGTAACGATAAAATTATGTTAATTTTCTTGATTCTATATGCACTCGATGCGGCTACCTCAATTTTACGACCTTTGACGGACGCATTTTGTGACCTTTATGTCATGATTTTGTTGCAACAGACATCGAGTTATAACGTTTCAGAGGACACTAAAGACAATTTAAGCCCTTTGTTTTATTTGTTGTTGTTGTTTTTTTCAGTAGCCCACCAATCGAAACTCCGGCACTTCCCGGTTGTCTTTTTAAGGACAACTTGCCGTCTCGCTTCCATGAATAAATTTGTTTATAGTTCACTACAACACCTCTAGCGCCGCATCAGGAATCTAAATGTCAACCCTTTTTCTGCTTAGACCCAGGCCGGTTCACTGTCCTTTTGCGTGTTGCTACGAGATTAGAGAGAAGTGTTCATCTTACCTATCCCAACAATGAGAAAGATAGTTATAACTGTTACTTTCATTTATCTCCTGGAAATGGCTGCTGATATTGAAAAAAAGGAAAAGCGATTTCTTTCTTCAAACGGGCCGGTGAATGGAGACCAGTTAAACTGTTTTTCTTCAGTCGTCTGAAACACTGTGAACTAGTTTACATTAGCCACGTCTTTCAATGAATTTGAATGGAATGAAGGTTATGCTGGTGCAAGAGACCTTTTAAACAGGTGTCTTGTGAACGCTTATTGATTTTCTTTAAACCAGGAATTACTTTCCATTCTGATCTCTCATAAGTATAATAATTAACGAGAACAAATAATACGAACTTTAGTTACTGCTAGTAACACCCCCAAAACGATCTAATAAACAATTTTTATTTGTCGTTTGTTATAGTTTTCTTTCACAAGACATGCCTTTTTGAAAGATTTATATACCTCACACTGTGGTATTATGCGATCTCTTTAACCCTTCTAGTTGTCTTAACATTAAGTACAGGTGGTGAACGGAGGGGCGTTTCCAAATCACTTCACATCGACAATAGAACGGTCATTTCCTGATTACAGTCCAACTTTTCCTTTGGCCGCCTCACATACATACTTCATTGTCTCTTCCCCAAAGCGGCTTTTCAAAACTTGAACAGAATAGCTTAAGTTTAGAGAAGGTTCTATGGTTCCAGAGGTTAATAGTCCTCTTGTCTGTTCTTTATCTGGAGGCTTCTCTGAAAAGAGAGATATTTTGCTTTTGGCTACTCCGAGTTGTTCGTTTGCTAACTCAATCACGGGGAATAAATTGATTAGGACACGGGATATTTAGGGGCGTCACCGGTAAACAGTACAAAAAACCTCCCAAGCTATAGGCCTCTGTTTTAAAGATGGTTGTCTTTGTTGTCTAAAAGATATTGACTTCATACAATCCCTATCTCCATAGTATGGAAATATATCTATCTACGATGCTTGGGTATGGCACTGTCTCAAGGCGCTTTAATTTTACTGCAATTTGCTGCCATTTTGCAGCTTACGGATTCGATACTTTACTTTGATATTTTACTTAACTTTTCGTTATGTTATGTTATGCGGTTACGTTACATTGTTTTGTTCCGTTATTTTAGGTTAGGTTATCAGTTTTATGTTGTGATCCTTCGCGATATTAGTACACATCACGCACTGAAATAGAATTTTTATCCAGCAGAGAATGTTTATTTTTAAAATCCAAATAAAACCGATATAGCAATACACTATTTATTCCGTATACAGAGAAATCCATTGAAAATTAACCCATTATTCAGTGGACTTTAGACTTGACAAGCCTTTGGGACTATTCCATATTGTCTCTAAGATACAACAAACTATAGCAAGGGTCTTGTACACAGGTATTCAGATAAAGCGCAGCGAGTGCCGAGTGAAATATTGTTTTTGCCACGAGAAAATAAAATTCATATCTTCAAGCCGCCGTGTAAAAAAAAGACATCGATAAAATAATGGATTTTAATTCGCCAAAAAGTAATTGTGACAGCTCAGATTTACGATACAGCAATATAAGACATTGGTTACAATAATCTTGAGAAATAACACTGAGCTGAATAGGGCTCTACAATGACAAAATAAAAGCAAAACTTTGAAAAATGTGTAAGTAAAATTCAAAAGACGCAAGACGCCTACAAATTTCGAAGGAAAATTACCAAAATTATGTTATCGGAAAAATCACGTGTGAGATTATGGAAAATAAGCCTTTTGGGTCCCGGATGTAGTTTTTATGAATTTTACGAGTGGTATATTTTCCAGTAAAACACTCGTGCCTATATAATAAAAACGATATATTTCCAGAAGATTTAGGTGTGGTTTTAAGAGTCGACTATTTCTATTATATATATAGCGTCTTGAACAGGGCGTTGTTTTAGACCGAAAACCTGTGAAGATTGTGCAGGCTGGTGGTGGTCAGATAGTCCACATGTGTGCTACCAACAAATGTTTTGGACATAAATCTAAGAATTTTTTGGTCTGTTGGTTTGAGAACGCCAAAAATGCGAGTTTACCTGACTATAATCGGTAAAATGACCAGTCAAAACAATCACAGAGAGGATTTTAAAATACTCTAAAATGTCCTGTCTACAAATTGTACTCTTAGCGGTCTGTCAGGAATAGTCACCCCCCTGTTATATGGCTGTACATCATCAGCATCAGGGGGGTAACGGATGTCAAACTGCTGCACGATTCTGGCCAATAAAAGATGGAGCTCCAGCTCAGCTATACGGCGACCGAGACACATACGGGTACCAAACCCGAACGGAATAGAAGAGAATACCTCTTTGGAATCAATGAACTTGCTGCTATGTGGTTCCTTGTCGCGAAGCCATCTTTCTGGTTGGAATTTATGGGCATCTTTGAAAATACTTTCATCTCGGCTCATGTAATAGGCCAAGACATTAACTTGAGTGCCTGCGGGGATGTGATACCCGCTAAGAACCATATCTGTGGGCAAAATTCGGAACAATGCTGATAAAACAGGATACAATCGCAACGTTTCGCGAACCCAGGCTTTCAGATAAGGCATTTGTGAAAGTTCAGTGGGGCTGGCAATCGTTTCATTTCCGAGGACAGAAATGACTTCGTGGCGTAGAATGTCTTGTCTGTTTGGGTGTTTGGCCATCATATATAAAACCCACTGCATCGTGTTGGAGGTTGTGTCAACTCCAGCGAACAGAACGTCTATCACACACGCAAGCAGATCTGCGATAGTGAGCTTTCCACTTGAAAGAAGATACTCGAAGAAACCTGCTTTGTCATCCTCCAGTCTTGTCGAGTCAAGAGGCTTGGCTTTAAGCTCCTTTATCCTTCTCTCAATAAACAATTCAGCGTATTTGTACATGATGTCGAAATTATTACTGAACTCTTTGAACTGTTGGGTCTCATAGATCTTATAGAACCATACTGGTAAGAACCCTACCACGACTGCATTGTGGAGAAAATCTCCGACCGCTTTAATAAAGATCTGGGCTTCTTCGTTCACTTGTGGTTCAAGACAACCAAATCTCTTGTCAAAGAGCATCTCTGCAACAGACTCAAATGACCACTTGAATAACTCGTTATCAAGTTCACTAACCTCGTAAGCATGGGCTGATTCTTTAGGCTCACGAACTGAGCGTAATCTGTAAACAAAGTCAGTTATAATGTCGTTAAAACCCGAAGCGTAATCAGCCACTTGTTTGGGTCGAAGCATGCGTTTGCTTAAAACACTGCGAAGTTTGTACCACTCAGGGCCATCTGCAAAGAACACGCCAGGAATCTTTTGCCGTTTTTCGCGATAATAATCAAGAATAGGAAACTCGAATCGTTGTGGATACTTCGCCTCGGATCGCAGTACTTTTGTGACATCCGCGGGATCCGCAATTTCAACCATGGTATGACCAGCAAGGCTTTGTTTGAGGATATTGCCGTACTTATTAACATGGTCTCTCTGTACCGACAGTATCCGCTTTCCGAGTGACTCGCCTTTCTTTCCAACCAAAACGCTCCAGGATGTTCCTACAACTGGAAGATTGACGGGTCCGGGAAGGTCAGCAAATGACTTGACGGTATCATTACCCGATAAAACTACAGAAGACACCGGAAGAGCGATCGCTCGGTTCCATTTATTGAAGATGATGGTTTGCTGCTTGTAATGCGCCCAAGACAACCTGGAAGGTTTGAGATTTCGCACAAAAGCCATCAGTATTGCTTTAAGATCATACTTGCCATTCTTCTTGTGAGATGCAACAGCATTTTTTTAAAGCAATTTGTTTTTAGCCTTGGCTTTGTTGCATAACCTATTTGAAGGTCGTTGTCGGTACGCGAGGCAGAGGCAGACAGAAATTTACATAACCGACCAGGTTATGTAATGTGTCATGGGCTCCTGATTGTGTGCCTGGATTGTGTGATTCGTCATGCGTAATTGAGTACATCAATGAAAGGCCGAATGGGGAGTCGAGAATGATAACCATAGATAATCCGGTTATTGTTTGTAAGCGAATCAAATCTTGGGCTAGGCCTTGGCTCGCAAATTTCTTTTGATTCGATATAAAACAGTAGTTGAATAAATAATCGCACTAAAATTTGGTATGAATCCGCTTACTAAGGTTTGTAGTACAGTGGAACCCTGCCTTGCGGTCACCTCGGCGATACGGTCACATTCTTATTACGGCCAGATTTTTTCGGCCTAACAAAACATCCATATATATAAAAAAAATCCCGTTAATGCGGTCACCCGTTAATACGGCCAACGGCCACATTTTAAATCCCAAACCAGTGGCGGATCCAGACCTTAAGATAAGAGGGGGGGGGGAGGGGGGCTGTCATCCAGACCCTGAGGTAAGGGGAGGGGACCGGTCTCCCAAAAAATTTTTTTCGGCCCTCATTTTGGTCGAAAAATAAGGGGGGGGGGGGGGGGCGGGCCCCACGGGCCCCTCCCCTGGATCCGCCACTGCAAACAGTAAAATCTCTTATAATTTCATCTCTTGTTCGAAATTTAGAAAATTAGAATGCCTGTGACATGTCAATTCTATTGACTTAGTAATCTGAGCTTTCTTGTACTGTTTTTAACTCGTGGGAACGCGCCAGCGTACCAGGAGTCATTACAGGGACAGAGATATGCAAATGAGTCACTCGCTCACTCCCAGTAGACGGACTTCGTAATTAATCGGGTCCGAACTCGAAAGTGCGAAGATCTGTCGTTTCCGAAAAAGCACGCGCTCTCCGAAGCTCGGTGGGATTCTTCGCTGAGAGCGTGCATCGTTCGGCGTTCGCTGCTCAGCCTCCGAGTTTTCTTTGTGGCCAATTTTACTACAGCACGGTTAGAGGTATTACCAAAGTTAAGACATGAAGGAGTCTTTCAAATGAGTACGATGGTTAACTTGGGGATTGGATTTCAAGAGCCTTTGACTCGTCCAGGCGTTAAACTTGACGAGAAAATGAGCACTTACGCTTCTGACTTCGGAAGATCACGGGGGATATACAAATTCCAGCTTGCTGGAAAGTGATCTGAAAGTGAGAAAATGTCATGTTATGCTGTTCTTAAGAACCTGTATGAGCCGAAAATGGATGTGATTTTGACCATTCGCTTAAAAATAACAGCAGAAATCGAGATAAGAAAACATATGTTTTGCGTCCTACTTCGCTGACGAGGTGTATCGGCTTTGTAAAGCATATGTTATTTTATTCATTCGTTGCCATGAAATGCGTTTACATTGTTTTTTTACTGTTAATAGCTCAGTTAATGCGGCTCGATCATACTGACAAGTTTGCTGGTGGAAGTTCCATGGATAACGCATTAAATTTTAATTTATGCTATTTATGCTACTTTACTTTACCACTACAACCCCAAGGCTGATTACATAACTATGGTGAAAACTCTTTAAAAGAGTTTTCACCATAGTTATGTAATCAGCCTTGGGGTTGTAGTGGTAAAGTAAAGTAGCATACAGCCGAAGGTGCCGGGTGCAAATTCGGCTTTTTATCCTTTTTTTACCTTCTTTCTTTCTTGTTTTTCCGCTCTTTGTTTTGTTTGCTTATTTGTTTTGTTGTTTTTCTATAAATATATACCTAAATAACTGTTATTTAAAAATGCAATAAACAAAAAGAAAAGTATTGTGTTTCCAGAGCAAAGATAGTATATTAAATATATTGTACATGGATAAACAATCTGAATTTCTATCATTTCCTACAATTTACTGTGGGAAAACCAGAGTTGATAACCATTTGATCATTTACGTTCCCACGAGTTGACGATAGTCTTTCTTTGATTAGACTACATTACACTTAAAATGCACCTGTGGCGATTTATAGCCGACTTTTAAAAGAGTTTCATGACCTGAAGAAAAAATTTAAGTAGTTTTTTAAATTACTATACTATGTCTACATTCCGGTTGTTTATTGATGAGAACAGTACGGTGAATGCGATGTACGGTGTATTTGTCATTACGGCCCTCAAATTATGAGATTTGAGCCTGCCCCGGTAATACGCGTATACGGCCACGACCTGGTTAATACGGCCAAATTTTTTTTATAGAAAAATATGAAAGGGCAAACTGATCCTGACCGGTGATTGTTCGTTTTTTGAGATTTCCAGAACGTGAGCTGGTTTTTCGAAGAGTGTGCGAGCTGGCAAGGGGCGCTTTCCATTTAGGTAAAAAATCCGGAAATTTCAGAGGGAACAAAAATGGATCAGTTCCCCACAGGTAAAAAGTTGTTCCCTGAACGGCTCCGAGCCCGTTACCCGATGGGACACCAAGATGGCTGCCGAGTTGGTAACAATTGAAACTGGTATAAAGTACAAGAAACGTGTAAATGGAACACGAAATTCCTTTCGGAAAATTCCAACAGGGAAACGGGCCTACCTTTTTAGATTTTCCACTTTTTCCGGGAATTTTCCAGTGGGACGAACCGACGAAACGTTTTCCATTTTCTATCGAACCGAAATTTCCGAAAATTTTGACTAAATGGAAAGCGCCCAAGGTCTACGCGGATTTTCCTAAAGAAATAAGCTAAAGAAGAAAAAAGCAGTGGCCACGTCTTAAAAAAGCAAGAGAGGACGGAAAGATTGCTTTCTTTAGCAAACCAGAACCTTATAACTTATTTATCGATGGACGATTTGTTCCCTTATAGACAAATCTAGGTTTTGGACCCAGTTTATTTTAATTGACTTGCTTATACTTTTCATCAGGCTGTTTTTGTAACCGGAGGGGTATGTGTAGTATTGTATCATTTTCAAAGTTACTGAAGCTTTGATCTTGGATGCAAACAAGGGAAACACAAAACAACTTTTCGGGCGCGAAAAGTTAAGGGCACTTTCGACAAACGAAACGATTAAAAAAATAATTGAGTCATGCTCTTAAAGTATTATTGGTCATGACAACAACACTTAATTTATTTTTGGTGGCCACTTGCAGTCAGCTGAAATTCCCAAGAATTAGGCTGAAAAAAAAAGCGGGCGCAATACAATAAAATTAGCAAAGAAAATATTAGGTGGATACTGTATTCACTCGAATAAACGCTGCTCTTAAATAATCGCCGCATCAAGTCAAAAGAATGCGGCGTTCATTCTATGATTACAAAAAACTCGGTATATATAATTGTAAGGCCTAGGCCAAACGTCGAACTTTTCGTGAGACGAACCAAATTTTGTGAGTTAAATTCATAACAAAGTTCGACGTCTGACTCAATTACGTTCGTCGAGTGAGTTTGGATCGTTCAACGCGGTCTATCCGTCTGAAGATCGTAGATCTTCACATGCGACGAACTAAACTAATAATTTATAAATTTGTATGATAATGTATATTTAGCCTTGTTCGGGAGAAATATATTTCTAAAATTGCTTTTGGCAAGATACAGTCAATTGGTTCATCGTCTGACCAAATACACGATTCTTAACTTTATTTAGGTCGACCCAAATTAGAGTTTGGTTCGTGTCATGAGAAGTTCGACGTTTGGCCTAGGCCTAAGGTTACGATTGTATCTCGGCAACCAAGGCGAGTCTGTGGAACTTTAAGCAACTGTTTAATTTAACGAAACATGTAAGTTAGCGAAATTGTTGACAGTGCCTTTAAGAAATGGTATTGAAATAAACGCCGCCCTGAAATAAAGGCCCTATAAGAAAAGCTTAAAACTAACACAACGCCGCGGCGTTTTATCAAGTAAATACGGGAATTGTATGTTATAAGGCTTATTATTTCTTGTTAAAAAAATTGGAAAGCGTCCGTTTGAAACCCGCGTTTGGGAGTTGGCCAATTCCCTCTTAATTGAAATCTTAACTTAATTCTTTCAGTTCCTTTGAATATAATCTTTCTATTGGACCCAGTTGCTTTCTGCAACTTCAGAATTTGCACAGCGCATGCACAATTAAGAAGTTATATATTTAAGCTAAAAGATATCTATGAATTAAAAAATGGGCTAAAAAATTCGAATAGCATGTGAAACATAAGATATTGATTACTTAAATCTATTTCCTTGGCACTGTCTCTGGAATCTTCAGTGGTAGATAATAAAGCCTGGTTTTCTTGTAGGCATAAGCATAAGAATCTTTTGTGAGGTAAAAACGGTCGCAGACGGAATAGAATGTTCACAGTCCCCTGTTTTCTCGTGGTAGACTTGACACTCACCTAATATGGCTGTCCGTATAACGCAGTCTTCGATCTCGACGATCTTACAGAAAAATAGGGGACTGTTAACAGTCTACAGAAGAAAGGGCAAACTGAGAGACAGGCCGAACGTTCGAGGCTAGGCAACAGCATACACACAAGAGCAAGAAACGGAAAAAATTGTGCTTATATGAGCGCTTATACGTGCCTCTAGGTCGTTTTCTCGATGAAACAAAGATCTTGTTTCTTGCCCTTTGTTTACACCACTAGTGAAAACCTGTTAAACCTGCCATCTGGCGGTCCCAATTTCGCGCTCACCCGGAAAAAAAGAACGCCTGATCGCTGGTTAGTTAGCCTGCGTAGCTGGCGGTATTGTGTAGTAGTCGAGTGAGATTTGACGGCGGAGCCGGGCTACTGGTTAGTGAAAAAATCCAGCTAATATATTAATATCGGCCAGAAATCCAAGACGAACCGCGCCTATAAACCAACTGACTGTCTTCCAGTTGCATTTTCAAGACCAATAAACGCTTAATACATACAGTATTCCAAAAGCTAAATCTAGCACGGCTATCTTCTGAGGCAGCGTAAAATACTCTCCTTCAAAACACGACACACTTAAACTCAGAGCAAATGGCAAGGTTGCCGAAGGTATGTAAATGAATGGTGATAAAGCCGCGCCAAGGAGGACGATCACTACATACGGGAACAACAGAAAGAACGCGTGAAGGTAACAAGATGCCTGTTGTCCAACTAGTACTGCAAGGGTCTTGATGCCGGCTTTCCTGTCCGTCTGTATGTCACGAGTGTTCTGGCTGAAGAAAGAAACAAAGAAAAAAATCTTATTGTTGAAAGCTATAGCCTGCGAGTAAGCTCTCATTTCGAGTAGCGCGGAAAGCGAGCCGCGAGAGATCGCCACGAGGGGCTTTCTTTTCCAGGGCCGCTCTCTTTCGCGTTCCTCTTTTCATTATCGTCCCAAACTTCTCGACGAACTTGCGCGGAAACTATTGCTACGCAGGCTACTCTTGCCTATCTTTTCGCTTGCCGTTCGCGCACCGTGACTTCTCACGATAACACTCGGCTCCTGATTTTAAGTGGAAGACTATGGATATTCATTCTTGAACGATTAAAACAATATTTAACTAACATAAATAGACTCGGCTCAAAGGTTTATTTAGCACCCAAAATTTCGACAGCATTTTTTGCTGTCAGAGGCATATAACTGTACTGCGGGCTCAAGTTGCAGCCTGGATGGATGTTTTTTTCGATTGTAAACAAAGGCTTTTATAAATTCGCACTTTCGCATTGCCCATAATATGCCAAAATTTGGCATAAGCATTGTTTTAAATTTCCCCTGGTAAAAGTGTAACCAGAAAAATTGGAACCAATACTCGTTTACCATTTAATTTACATGGGCAAACCGGCTGCCTCATGGTTAGGGTAAATTCGCCACTTAAAAAAGGAGAGGGAAATTGAGCCGAGTGAACTTTCTCAAAGACTTCTGGCATCTTTACTGGAAACGCGCACGCGCCAGTCAGCAGGAGATAGCCCCCTGATTTGCACAAATCAGTTCTATTTACATGGAGCGTCCCAAAACAATGGCCGCTAAGGTCTAAAACTGGTATCAAAGATATAAGATGGCTTGAAGAAATGGAACCATTTGAAGATTCCGTCCGGAAAAACAGGACTACCTTGTAAGATGTTCCGTAGCTCCCGGAAATTTTCCGCAGAAACGGACCAAAAAGTCGTGTTCCATTTATTATCAAACCGAATTTTCCGGAAACTTTTTGTAAATGATAAACAACCAATAGTTATGCACAATTTGGACGGGGGCAAACAAATTGTATTGTAGGCAATGGAAGAGCGAATGCGATATAATTTACGGAGTTTTGAATAGAAAGAAAATGTAATCAACGAAAAAAAACTCTCAGAAACGTAAACACCTTGTTTAATCCTGCTGTAATGAGTCGCAGGTGGTATATTTAAGGAGACCACAACACAAACACTGAGGATGGTAAGGATGTGTACACACAGCTTAAGTGTAAGTTACACTGTAGTCTGTAGTTTTTTTGGTTTGTAGTCTATATGGTTACTAATTGTTTTTAGGGATTCTTCTGATTCCTTATTCATAGACAAAGCTACGTTTTAGTAAAACTCGGCTGAATAATAAAGTCCCAACGACCTCAAGAAAATGGTATGTTTCGTTGGAACTTGCCCTTGCATGCCAAACAG
Source organism: Porites lutea (assembly GCF_958299795.1). Taxonomy (NCBI): domain Eukaryota; kingdom Metazoa; phylum Cnidaria; class Anthozoa; order Scleractinia; family Poritidae; genus Porites; species Porites lutea. The sequence continues at coordinate 20,834,970 of NC_133201.1, forward strand.
CACAGCTATTCTCAAGTCATCTGAATAGGAGCTGCGGGCCACAAGCCCACGAAAAAAGTAATGGGGTTCAAGCGGTTTACAAAATCCGTCTGTTTCACTGTTTCCTCTACAAGTTAGCGTTGCTCTTGGAGAAATTCATGTTCGCGCTTATAGTCCTCGTAAAGCTCCGTTATGATCTAACCTCAAAAGACATTAACCTGCGATCAGGCTTTCTTTTTTCGGGGGTAGCGGCACGAAAGTCGGCGGACGGGGAAACGGGTAAAAAAGTCTGATACATTTATTTCACGCGCTGTTGCCGCTCTCTGATTAATGTATCTGTCAAAATTTGCGTCTTTTCCCCCTCGTCTTCCAAAACATGGGAACAAGGACACCTGATCGCAGGTTATAAAGACATATGACGTGATCACGCGCCAGTTTAGCCGAGAATCTCGTGGGCAAACCACCTGCTATTTTGGCTGACTCGTCCCCAGTTGTCTCTTATCATTGTAGGCGGCTGGGGAACGGTCGCGGGAGACATTGCGGCAAAAGAGACAACTGGGGACGCAGCAGTTTTTCCTGGATTAGTAGCTAAATATTGTGAAAACTCTTAAATATTCTGCCTTGCCACCAAATTTATTCGTCTAACAACCCTGTCATAATCTCAGACCCGAGGCACTGACATAATAATCCTTCTAGAAGCGCGTGGAATGCCAAAAAACCCAATCTTACGCGTCGGTATTGTAAAAATCAGAGAGTTAGCAATTACTACAGGAAAAATTACAGAAATTTACATGATAACGTGGACGTATTTTTCGATGAAAAGAATACTTCTCAGAGCTAAATAATTAGATAAACGCATCACACAAGGCTATTAACAAAACACAACAAGCTTTTGTTATGCGTAGTCGACATGACATACAATTATTCATATTTAATAAATCGTTATTTTAAGCATAGATAAAGCTATGTAAATAATCTGACGATAGGATAACATACCTGTGAAGGATAGCTTCTGTAAATAATATAAAAGGAATGGAGTATGTGGCTATCCAGGCGTTCGACAGCTGTCGATTAGTAGTTCCAACTTGCTCTATATAGGCAAAGATAACAGACACAGGACCGAATATTCCGCACGCCAGCACATCGCCTAGCACTATGTTCTTTAATCCACCACCATGGAGCAAAGACGCAAGAAAACCAGTGGCATAGAATCCAAATTCTTGTCTAAATTCCGCTTCCGAGATGAAAGCCAAGTAGGTGAAAGCAGCGCCTCCAAGAAGGTAGCTCCATAATGCCCACTGCGTATTCAGTTCAAGTGTTCTGGTTCGCGCGGCAGGCGAAACGAAGTATCTTCTGCTCTGAGCTTCATAGAAAGAGTTGACAAAATTCCCCGCTGAGTGCGTTAGCAAGATCACACAGCCCGTCAGGACAAAGTTCAGAAGGTGGAACTTATCGTCATGTTTCCAAGCTAGGGAAGTTCCGAGAAGAAAAGACAAAATCGACGCTGGAAATGTCCATGGTTTGAGCGAACGCGTGAAAATGGTGAAGGTGTTGTTGAAGTTGCGAGTCTTGGTGTAGAAGGACATGACCGACCCAATCGACGTCACGCTAATAAACTTCCATGAACTGTCAGTACGGGAGTATGTTTTCGTTTGTGATAAAATTAGTTTTTGAGTAGTTTGATGTGAAAATCAGCAAATAGCAGACACCGTTGTTAAGGCGTAAGTAATCAAATATGCGTTAAAAATTCAAAACATGCGTATGCTAATAACAGCCTGTCACACAATGTAAAGGCCTTATACTCACAGAGGCCACACCCATCACGCGTCTCCCTTGTGTGCGTACGTAACAATGTTCATCTCGTTCTCGCGTGACCGGTCTGATCCATTTACAGTGGAACCCGGTTAATACGGACACCAAGGGGACATGCCATAGTGTCCGTATTATCCGGGTGTCCGTATTAAGCGGGCTCTCAGAGAAAACGTCAGGAACACATGTTTTATCGATATAAAGACCAAAGCAGACAGGTTTACGAACCAAGGATCTGTAGAAGTGTGTGGAAAGGCAGTAAATCGGGGTGGTGGTCTTGGTATGGAAATACCATGTGTTAACATTTTTGATGGTCCTTGGAAACACGTGGATTTACTTGAACAATTACTAGACGTTAGCAAAGAACCCAGCAATACAAGCGGAGGATGATCCTGGTACAGCTCGCAGCAAGCTAACAGTGTCAAAGAGGAAGAAGGTTAAGAGCAATGACTGCAACTCAAAAGCCAAGGGAGTGAAACGTGTGTAACAGGAGGCAGAAACCTTTATCAAAGGACTATACCGAGTACAAGAGTCAAACACCGAAAGAAAGACAGACTGTTCAAAATAAAATATGTCACGCTACTTTGTTACTGTTTTTTTTTTTTTAGTACTACACCAATAAAATTTTATTCACCTGTAAAAATCTGTCATTATTTGAACAGGGCACAATGTCTACAATTATCACATAACTGTGACAATGAAAATGGACAGTGTGCAGATAACCAGTGTCCGTAAAGCGGGGTTGACAATATATGAGAGTTTGTGACTCAGGACACAGAAAAGTGGCCATTGTCCGTATTAACCGGTGTCCGTATAAAGCGGCTTAATTTTAGAGAAAATATATGAGCTTTTTGTCGGGACAAACGAAACTGTCCGTATAAAGCGGGTGTCCGTATTAAGCGGGTGTCCGTAGAGCGGGGTTCCGCTGTACTCGGCACACATAGACATTTAAGAATGGTAGCTGTTTACAACTCTTAGGATAGTTTTACAAACGCAATAACAGAAATGCATTTCATTTAATTTATTGTTGACGTGGTAAGCCGCTGAACAATTCATTACAGAGGACAGGCTCCTGCAGAGGGCTATCCTCCGGACACAAATAGAGGGACGAGGATGGTCTAACTGTGGTATTACAACAGGTAGACCACTCTGAGAATATGGTCCTAAACCCTCTCTATAGACGGACTATACAAATGGTTTAGACGAGTGCGTGGGCCGGCTTGCAACGTAGGCTACCTGAAAGCTTGCTTTCTGCACAAGCTCCAGGTCGTCGCTAGTCATGGTAAACAGGAGATGCGTGGCGGAATGCTGTTGCGTAACATTCAAGAACCGCTATCCCATGTGCGGTATCAAACTAATAACATTTACGGCTGAAGCGTCAGCCTGCTTAAACTGAAAAGCGAAAGGAAGCAAAGCAAGGAGAAAATAAAAGAGGAAAAATCGGCATATTAGCTAATTTTACTTTTTGTGCAATACTTGGTACTTAAGGCCCAGTAAAGACTGATGAGTGTTCTTCAGCGGTAAATAATAACAGAAGGCCCGCTGGCTGTCTAGAAAAAACGAGAAATTCAGACACTACACAAAGCGTAACTGGCATGGGTGCAGTACGAAGAAATTGGAGTTTATTTTTCTTCAACTCGTCAAGTAAGTGCATTTAATTGCTAGCAAATCACTGTTATATTCCAAGTGGGTGCTTTGCATCGCAAAAAAACTACAAATTCTACAAGAAAAACAACATACAGTAGATGTCGAATGTTCCAGCTGAGTGCCTTGCATCGCAAAAAAAGCAGCAAAAAGTATTACAGCGGCGTGAAAGAACACACTGAAATAACCTTTCAAAAGAAAGGTAAAGTATAAATATAAGTTAATGTAAAGTTTAAGCACTCTTTAAGGAGCTGTTTAAGATTCACTGAGAGGGATATAGCCTACGTTGTAGTTGGCCCACAAATCATCTAAAGCATTAGTATATAGGAAAAAATCATTTTGAAATCTCGTTCCCAGGGACAAGTTTCGGCCGTTTGGACCTTTGGCTCGTGTGCGCTTACATTGTAGTTGTAGTCAACAGGGTTCATACAAAATATTGCAACCATTTTTCAAGGCCTTTTCAAGGGCCACATTAGATTTTCAAGGACCACCTACTAGGAATATAATTTCACAAATAGTCCATAAATGCACAATTTCCCAGTCTATTCTGATAAGACTTTAAGGCTTGAACTGTTTGCTTCACCGACTTCTCTAAATTTTCGGTTCACTAGTCTTAAATTAATAGTTAATTATTGCATAAAACATAGACCACTTTATGTAAATAACCTTTAAATTCTCTGAGCTATGATTTATATTGTCTTGGAAAACCAAAAAGCCTCAAAAAACTCTTTCGAGGCCACTACATTCAAAGTTGAAGAAAATTCAAGGACTTTTAAAGGAAAAATGGAATTCAAGGACTTTTCAAGGACTTCCCCTAAAATTCAAGGACCATGGCCCATTCAGCAGCACACCAAACAAGTCTCACACGTACTTCAAAATAGGTAACTAAACGGACACTTTGAATTAAGTACACACCAGCCTTAGTAAGGCCCACAATTTTATTGCCATGGCTGAAACTTTCACAGTGGGTATCCACTCCATATAGGAAATATTATATGTCAACAATACTATGTTACTATGTTACATTGCAATAAATACAGTATCTAGGAAACCTTAGGGCCATTTAAATATTCTGCTGGAATACACCAATACCCTTAAATTAGATTAAAATTGCTGTCAGCAAGCATGAAATTGCCCTGATAAATAACATTGAGTAACAACTATAAAAACCCTTCACTAGAATAAGGTCAATGAGAAAATAGTCTTTACATCAGACGATACGATGGGCTTATAACATACGATACACTTGGTAAACTGAACTTAGCAAGAAAATATGCGGTTTTTCGCCGATCAATCACAAATACTAACGGCATAGGTTGTTTTTCTTTTGAGGATTATATTCTCACATCTCTGATGTAAAAAATAATAATTTGGTGAGAAATATAAAGTGCTTAAAAGCATCAACAAAAGTGGTCCGAGTTTCTCGAGACAGCAATCAGAGGTAGCTAAAAAAATTTGTTCATATCGAACAAAACTGACGGTTTAATACCTTAAAAACGATCAAATCAAAGAAAGGCATGATGTAATGACTAAAATTCATTCAATAAGCTTGATTTACTCAAGACCAGTTAATCTGTTGTTTAGACACACTAGAAAATATTATCATGATCTTTCAAAAACTCTTCCTTTTCTCATATTTCCGTTACATGTAAATGCTGAACGCACAGGGAAAATTGACAGAAAACTGAATGCAAGTTTAAAACAGTGTGAAAGTAAAATGAAACTTAAGTGCCAAAGGGGATTCGCAAAGGATTGCCTAATCCTTGTATGCGCTCACCGTTTCTCGCGTTCTTTTCTCACCTGATGAGAAAATAAATCGGTTTTAAAAAGTCTACGAATCTTCTAGTTTCGTTAATTCACCATACTCGAGTTGTTCAAAAGGTAAATATCCCTATCCACTTGAGAAATCTCTATCCAGTGGATAATGCAATTGGTTTCCTTAATAGAAAGTCTGATATCCGTAGGATAGTGATTTATCCAGTGGACATAAACGATCGGGGCCAACTGGTTATGGAGAGGAGAAGTCGTTACGTCACATTGCTATGGTAGCAAAATTTCTGGATCTTAACAAACCGTTGCCCTGCAAATATGGCAGAAAAAAATGGAGATACATGACTTTCCTTTACAGGATTACACTCAGGAGCAAAAAGGTAGCCCACACTTTTCTTCCATCGTCTGACAATGCAAATGGCCGTCTCTGACAAGAACAATTGCTGTGATCCAGAAATTTTTACTACCACGGTAACGTGCCGTCACACTTTTTCCATCTATTGAGGTGAACATTTACTGTCGGTAAATGAGCTTTGTCAAGGTGCAAGAGCCAATCCCGTTAGGTAAAGGAAGCCAAATAAAAGATTTAGCTGAGCAGTGCCTTGTGGAATCAACACCAGATCACCGCGGAAACATTTGGCCGAGAGACCAACGGCAAGTGGGACTGTTACCAAGGGAAGAAGCAACGTCCAAGAAGAATTGAAGGCCAGGAAACCAAGCACAGCATACGGGATCATCAACAGTAGACAATAGAGAATACATGCGTTTCTCTTTCCCAGCAAAATAGCTAATGTAATACCCCCAGCTGACTTGTCACTTTCAAGGTCACGTGTGTTGTTCCTGAAGAAAGAGAGAGCATAAGCAAATGATTTTGCGATAAAAAAAGTTCAAATGCAATAGGTTTTTTTTTTCTGAACTGAGCATTAAAATTCATTTTAATAGCAAGGACTAACAGACTGAATAAAAACGTTTATTAACCCTTTAAACCCTACGATCAAAATTTGAATTCTCATTTGTTGCTGCTATTCAGTTCCTACAAAAGTAGTGGGGAGAAGTTGATAAAATATCAAGCAAATTCATCTTGTGTGATCATGTCTGTAATTCTCATGACCACTCTGTTTTACAAAGCACTATATTACAAGGAGAAATTTGATGCTGATCACTGTTAGAACTTAAAGGGTTAATGCCCTCTAGAGACCTCTAGAGGCACTCATAAATAAGGACTTTCAACTCACACCCTTACATTATTAGGGCTAACGCTGACATTATATAATGGTGTGATTTTTCAAGACTGATCTCAAATCACATCTGACGGCATAACCCATAAGAAATTTCATAATAAATAACAAAAACATTGCACAATCTGCACCAAAATAACAAACTGGTATGCTAATTCAAGGCTAAATTAAGCGAAATTATCTTTAAAACGTCAGGCAGAATCTCTCAGATGTTCTGATTTTGTTGCAAATCCAATGAATTTAAGCTTTCTATAGCTAATAATCACTAAAGAAATCACAGACATCATATAATCTGCTACATAAATCAATAACAGACATTTTTGTCACATGATGTGACCTCCTGAAAATTTCACATTATCTCCTAACATTTTTCTTACTCTACCAAGAAGATCTACTCTATTTCAGACCAAAATACATGATTTCCCTACCCTATCTCAAACCAAAATTGTTGTTCACATAAGACAAATCATTTTTTGTAAAAATTTAAAAAAAAGAAACACCAGCCAATTCCAGAAAGTACAAAACCTTACCCCATTTTAGATGGACATGACTGAACTCTATAATCAATTTTGGACAAAAAGGAACCATCAAACCACACCTTTTAGCCTTACACGTACCTACAATCAGCAACAAAATTGTTGAGACATTGAACTCAAATTGGGTCCCCCTCCCCTCCATTCAAAGTTGGGGCGTTTGTTGTTTTCTATACGTAGCTCGCACAGCAGCACAACATTGCATGGAGAGGATGGGGTAGGAAAAGCTTTATTTTTCCCTTTTGAAGTCAGTAAAACATCAGGAAGCCCCTTCAGGGCGAAAGTTTGTTGCCGATTGTATACACGTCACATAACTTTTTAACTCCTACAGTGAATGGAGGAGTTAAAGGCAAATCAAACTTTTGAGTGTATGGATGAAATCCTATTGTGTTATCATTCAAATGAAACCTCTTAAGCAGTATTTCACATGGTACTATTTATTTAGTATGGAGTTCTAACTTTTTAATTCCAGGGATGAAATCCTTTAGTGTTACAATTTAATATATTTTCAGCTGATGTCAAACAGTTCCACTTCTCAGTGCATATCATACAATATAGACAGGGAAATGGTAAATTTCTGTAAAGTTTTTTACTTTAATCTTGTAAATACACTTATTATAATCAAGGCTCCTAAGAACTGGAAGAATGAAATTGTAAGCTTACTTAATGTTAAGATCTCATGGTTACTTAAGGTTAAATTATCCATAAAAACTAGTCTAAAGTCTGGCACTGATTTTGGAAAACTTAAGTTATGTCTATGGCATGAGTTTTTGAGGAAAATTAGCTGTCGTCTGACCAGGCACTTTCATCAGTAGTTAAGCATGCAGTAAAACAGGCAAAATACGAGTATTTATTTCCTAGCGCCTGCTACGCAGGCTATCAGAATTTTTTTTCTACAAAACACTTGCAAAGTAAGCAACTCTTTAGCAGCTTGAAGCATCTGACTTGTTTTGTTCAACAAAATATTATTGCAAGTGTTTTTAGACAGCAATACTAAGTTTTGCAGTTCTAAAACTCCAAAAGACTAATTCTTAAAAGCAATCAATCGTTCTGTTTCTGAATGAGAAATATTCGTGAAAGTAAAGGGAAAAAAATCTGTTATGTAAATTAAGTGAACAGCTGTTGTAAACAGTTTTGTCAGTTGCATATGATTTTTTTGCCTTTGTATTTTAACTACCATGAGACAGTAATCAACATTCATTTTAAATAGACAATTTCAGTCTTTGATTTGAAAGTGGAATTTTGAATCCAATAATGAAATTTCTTCCCAATCAATGAAAGACATCCCTAAAAAATGAGTTGAGTGCGCTGATTTTAAACATAAACAACTTTAACCTTTGGCACAACAGTTTGCTTTCACAGCTGTCAAACTTAAAATGTTAGTGGGGAAACATGTCACACCAAACGAGAGCCACATGCAACTGGAGAGGGGATTTCAAAAATCTCATGGGGTTGTCTGACATCAGGCTGATGTTCTCTCTGCCTTCCTTATCTTGTCCCCATCCCCCAAATATTTTTTTGTTTGACCTCTTATATTATGAAACAGAATTGAAAAAACACACCAAAAAAAAAGACTTCATCCTATGCAGGCTATATAATGAATTTTTAAAATTCATACTTGGCTCCAAGGTTGAGGGGTAGAAGGGTTGAAAACAAAAGAAATACCATAGAATTGACATTCAAGGATAATTTAACATTCCCATCACAGCCAAGTGTGTATTGTTTAACAATGTATCCACTATACCTGCCATTTTTGCACCTGTTTAAGCACTGATTCAATAAAAGCAATGTCGCGTGGTTTCTCAGGGGGTAAACAAGCGAAAAAAATTGCCAGTAGAAGAAATCGCAGTCAAGTTCATTTATTCTAGACAGCAGGAAATAGAGACCTTTTCATCTTAAAGGGACACAGTCAGCTGAGGCACATGTGCATTAGATACCACATCTTAGCTGATTTGCATGTCACAAGATGCGTGTAAAACAAAGGCATATCCAGAATACTCTAAACAAACCCTAAAGAGTTGAACTAGTTACAAGCCGAAATCGTGATTGTAGGTCCTAAGCCATATCAGAGCACTCATTTTTATATACCATTGAGAATTTGCAGATGGATTTTTCCAGGGAAAGCAATAAACATAGATGAATACTTCCGAATTCGAACATCATTGGAGGTGAGAAATTGCACAAAGTCTGAATCATTGTCGAATGTTCATGGTCGAGAAAGCATGATTTTCTTAATATATAAAAATATATATGAACCTCCATTGATTTTCCAAATATATATAGCAATTATTTGCTCATCAATTTTTAACTGATTCATTTCTCTTGTTATTTTGGTAAACAAAGGCAATTTCTCCTGCCTGGCACCTACGCGTTTCTGACCACTTCTGTTCATGTTCCTTTGAATACTCAGTTTTTAACCAAATATGATAAAATAATGTAATAGGATGAGTAAAAGTTTGCTCAGAAAGAGATTTTCAGTAAAAGATTGAAGATCGAATGAAACACTAGGCAGGATTGAAGCGGATTTCTAGATGTATGCGATGCGTAGATTTGATTTTGGGTTGAGGTAAATGCTTTTCAAACTGGCAAAAATAGTGTCCAGGTCAGTGCAGTCACGTAGCTGACTGTGTCTCTTTAAAGATGATAACGTCAAAATATGGGTGGAAGTGATCATTACTACTTTTTTGTATGCAGTACCGACGGTAGATGTCCTCATGGCAAACAGTAATGACGTAAATCTTGCCAAAACTTGATAGGTACATTTTGCACGACTATGAAATCGTCGTCTTGTTTTGACAGAATAAATAAACTCGACCGCGATTGCTCGTATTGGAAAATTTTATCACTCGTTTGCCCCCTGAAATGCCATGTGACATACACATAGCTTTTATCCCATCGATCCTAGAGCACGTGCAAAGATGGCAGGTATCGTAAATAAGGTCTATTCCAAACTGGCTTATTATACCTGGCCCTCGGTCCTTTGTCCTAAGTCCACAGTCCACAAACCATCGCCCGGTATTCGTTGCTGAATAAAAGATATCGGGTTGTGTTTCGTATACCGGAATCTCAAATAGTAGATGTTGGACATGAATACAGCTGTAACAATGTAGATTGAAAACAATGGATTCCGGTATGTGAAAGTCTACCCAAGATCACGGTATAAATCCAAAATATTTCAATTTTCCAAAAAAAAGAAAAAAAAACTAAACAAATTTGGAGAGGAGGGGGGCGGAATGAAGCTCCTTCGTTTGATACTTAATGTGGGAATCACTATCAATTACGCTGAGCTAATTTTGCACTCACCCATGAAGTATAGCTTCTGTGTTTAGTGCCATCGGTAAAGCGTAGCTAATTATCTCCATTGACAATTTTCCAGTGTGAGCAAAATAGGCGAACGCTGTCGTTAGAAAGCCAAAGGTCAAGAAAATCAGAACATCTCCGAACGCGATGTATTTCAAACCAATTCCTCCGGTGTAAACAAAAGAACTGAGAACGCCACTTAAGAAAAGACAAACCAACGAGATATTGTTTACCTCTGAATGGAGATAAACCACAAGAAACGATAGCATTCCCAAGAAATAAAACTCCCCAATACAAGCGGCAATTTCTTTGGGAGTAAGGTCTCTCTTTACCAGCGTTTTATCGTCAGAATCTTTGGTATCGAATCCATTGGCGAAGTCGTAGTAGGTGTTCACTAAATTCCCAGCGCCATGAATGAACAAAATTGAAGCTGTCGTGAATAGCACTTGAATGGAGTCGATTGCACCATTGAATTTCCACGCGAGTAAATATCCGAGAAACGTGCTAGTGATTGAAGCAGAGAATGACCAAGGCCGAATAGCGATAAATATTGTTTTCAATTTGTTCGACAAACGCTTGCCGGAGAAGTAATCCATGTCCAAACCTGACGAGAATCGAGGATTGATGATTATCTCCTTGGTTATGCGCTGTTGATTTCTTATTTATATTCCGCCCGGCCACTGAATCCGGTGCTTGGACACGTGGCCGTATTTGGTACGCGCGCGGGAAATAATCAGACGAAGAATTTTTTAAGGAGTTTTTTTCCCAAAAGTTGGAGAAAAGCTTTTTACTTTGTTTGATTTAGAGGTGTACGTATCATAGCTCGATGTAGAAGAGTTTTTTCACTCTAGGTCTGTTTAAAGGAGTTATTTTTCCTAAAATCTTACAAAAACCCTTTTCCTAAATAGTGTGACGGAAGGCCCATAAAGTCAAAGATAGATTTGCAGCCTTTGTTACAATGGCTAAAAGTTGGGAAAACAAATCTATTGATGTAGTGGTTTCCAGTATTACAAGGATAACGGTCAGTTTTGACGGTTGAAGGTTAAATTTTAGAGCTTTTGACGTTTGACGGTTACTTTAAAAGTGCAAATTATTTAGTCCAAGAGTTTAAGTAAATATTAAATTCTGTAAGAATTTATATTAATTCTGGTGTTTTGGAGGATATCTTGGCCTTTCACTAATAAAATTTCCAAATGTTTTCAGATATAAACAAGTTGTAAGGTTTTGCTATGTCTAGAGAGAGTGTTTTTGACAACACGGGAACTGGTTTTTCCATTTAAGAGTTTCTTCAGCAGCCAGAAGTCGGTGAAAATCACCCGTGAGTGAGATTTGAAATACCATGAAACTTTTTGACGGTTAACATTAATCTGCAATTTTGATAACCCCCCCTGGGTACTAGAGGTTTTTCCTGGGGGGGTACTCCTGAGAATTCTTGGTGGGGGTGTGCCGCCCGGTTCTGCAAATCCTGACCCGATTTCAGACCAAAAAATGTCATTTCAGACCTGGCCCCTAAAATCCATACCCATTTTCAGACTTAGGGCCTCTTCATATGAGCCCGGTTGACCGGGCTGGCCCGGTTTCCGAGATCCCGCCTCACCTCTAAATCCTTTGTAAAATTTTCGATGTGTTCATATGAGAGCGCGGGCTGGCTCGGTTCCCGAGATCTCGGTTTTTCCAACCGAGATCTCGGTAAGCGGGCTGGAAATTTTGCCATATGAACACTTCATCCCGGTTACCGGGATGAACAGCGGGATGAATTCTGGCGGTCCGGATGGCATCGTCTTGCATTGCCTGCTGTATTTTCCACATCATAAACATCCCATTTAACTGCAGTGATACAGCTTTAAGAGTTACCGATGCTAAGATAGTCCCAAAAGTTAAAATTTTTGTGTTTTGCTATGTTTGCTTTGTTTCCTAAATTTGGCGCCAGAACTCGTACCCAGGATCTTTGACCTTTTCTCATCTCGGAAACCGGGCTGAAATTTCTCATATGAACCCAAAGCAAAATTCATCCCGGTAACCGAGCCAGCCCGGTCAACCGGGCTCATATGAAGAGGCCCTTAGACTAGAACGCCAACATAAAGATTTCTTAAAATCCAGTTCGAATTCGCATATTAATCTTTTCTTTCTTTTTTATTTGGAATTGAAATGACACTGATACGTTTATACACTCCCGTAGCTCTCTCGAAAACCTATCTGATTCCAGACCAAAATGGGCAAAGTGTATATCCGTTTTCAGACCCAAACAGCGCAAAAACCCTACCCGGTGGGGCGGCACATACCTATATGGCTTAAAAGGGAGCACCCCCTCGAGGGCTTTTCATGCGCCTTTTCTGGTTTCGGCTATAGGTCTAAAAAGTGACCCGCGCTGCTCGTGTCTTCGGCCTGCGAGGCCGACAAAGTTCCTCGTCGCAGGCAGGAAAAAACCTCTGGTATCCAGGGTACACTTTTGACGGTTGACAATAAAAAATTGCCTTTTTTGATGGCTGACGGTTAACCCCACTGACCCTCCTATGGCGAGGTTAGCGTATTACAACTGTGGTGATACATGGTTACCTATTGGCAAGAGCTGTGTTTTGTCGGAAGTTGTTCAATGACAGTTTTCCAAGTGAATGTTTTTTGGCAAGTAGCTAAAACATGCATACTGCTCCATCAACGTTTTAGTACCCACTCGAGTCTCGACCCCAGCAGGCCCGGTTACTCAAAGACCGATTAGCGCCAACCCGGGGTGAAATATTAATCTTGGTGTTTTTTTTCTTCTAATAAAACATTTTCTCGAATTTGTCTAGTTTCTCTATGCTTTTTAGAGCAACCAATTAACAAGTAGTAGGAAAAAAAAGAAGCAATCTAAATTGGCTTTTTTGATCCTGGGCCTTGAACAACCTCGTTCCCAGGTTCTCTCTCCTACCCGTCTCTCTCTATCTCTCTCTCGCTCCGTAGGGACGTTTAGCAGAGAACCCTGGGAACGAGGTTGGGCTTTGAACAACCTTGCCCACAATCTCGTTCCGCTGGACAAGGGTAACGTGGACTCTGAGAACGAGGTTGCCAGGCCAAGATCTCTTCTCTACTGCGCATGCTGCTTGCGCGTGGCACGCGCAAAGTCAAAAGCGTGAGCTCAGGGGCCGAGAAACCGCATGAAGTCAAGCCTGGGGCGGGGGAACTGTTGTGACTGAGATTATGCAGCCAATAGGAACTGATCTTCGTCGCGCGTCGGATTTTTTCCTGTAAATCAGCGGACTTAGTCTTGCTTTAGCTAAGAAAATTTTGCGTGGAAATGGCGAAGCGCATATCAGTGTTTGGAGCGACTGGCGGTCAAGGTGGTGGAGTCGTCTCAGCTCTTCTCAAAGCCATAAAAAGAGGAGAAAATTACGCTGTGCGTGCACTCACAAGAAACCCAGATGGTGCTAAGGGGCAAGAACTGAAGAGCAAGGGATGTGAAGTTGTCAAGTGTGATCTAGATGATAAAGAATCTGTGGAGAAGGTGATTCATGGCTCTTACGGAGTTTTCTTGGTCACGAATTACTGGGAGCATTTTAGCAAGGAGAAAGAAATTGAACAGGGCAAACGAGTGATTGACGTGTGCGAGGCGCTGGAAGTGAATCACTTGATTTACAGTGGCTTGGAACATGTAAAGAAGGTGATTGGAATTGAATGTGGTAAGTTTTATTTATCTAGATGTTTCCAGCATTTCGTGACCTAATTCATGTATTCAAGTGATGCCCAAATATTGATGTGATGACTTGAAGAAATCCTAGTTCACTGTTATCAAACGAAGATTTGAGTAAGGTTAAGAGAACACCGAAAACGAAGAGGAAAGCTCATCACGTAATGGCGCCGTTGTCCCGGGGCTTTGACTTCAATTCCTTCCAGTAACTGAGTTGGACCACAGGCACCCCAAGCTCACGAGTGAGTTGCATAACAGAATTGTTATAATAGTTTGTGTGGAAAATTCATAGATCGTTGCTCTCTCTATGTATGCGATAATTATTTGTATAAAATTCGCGAAAATCGCAATGAAACGGCCAGAAATGCTGAGAACATACCACAAACAAGACAAGCAGACAAGGCTGACAAGGTAGGGAGTTTTGATGTATTTTTATTTCTATTTTAAGGCCCTAAATATTTGTCGATAAATTTTCCATACAAACTCTTATAATATTTCTGTTACGTAACCCATTCTCCTTCTGACGGATATATTAACGAAACAAAGTAACGCAGTGAAGAGTAACGGAGTAATGGAGAAACAAGTGACGGGGTAAAAAATTCCGGGGGCTTGATTTTTTTCTCCTTTTTTACTAGGTTAAAAAAGAATTAAAATGACAAAAAAATAGTAAGTTCTGGTACTGCTATGTGTTTGATGTACTCCGCAGAAGGTTATCACAAAAATATGACCAGTCAGGTATGCGAACAGTCGGATAATTCTTTACCAAATATTACCTCATCAGCTGTTGAAGTACAAGTGTCACGTATCTCTGACGGTTTTTCCGTTTTAATTCATTGTCACACATTGACATTATTTCAGAAGTCTTACATGAGGTACAGACCAACAAAAATCGCTTTTTATGACTAGAAATGAAATAAGGCCCGACAGTGATGAAATACAGGCAAATGCAGCAGAAACGGTATAATGAAAAGGAAATATTTTGAAATTTGCGGGGAGAATTGGGCTTAAATCCAAACTTAAGTACTGAAAAGTTCGAAAATCGATTTTAATCGGGAGATTAGGTGACCCGTCAGGAAGACAGGAAGATTCGTGCTGCATCCGGGAGAGTTGGCATACAGTGGAACCTCGCTAAATACGGACACCCGCGTAATGCGGACAGTCGTATATAACGAAAAGTTTCATTTGTCCTGACGTATTTTCTCCAAAATTGACCCACTTAATACGGACACCGGTTGATAGAGTGTTTTCACTCACGTGGCCAGCATCTATGCAAATTTATTGGTACAAATAAAAGCGTTTGCATAAGAAAAGAGTTCAACTCCCACATGCCAGGAGTCAGTCTGGTTTGGGACAACAACATGGCCGCCGTTTCATTGTTTTGGGACACCAATATGGCCGCCGTGACGTCATGTGAAAATACTATTTAAGGACAACAGACACTTCTCTGTGTCCCGAGTCACAAACTCTGATATATCGTCAACCCCGCTTTACACTGATACTGAATACCCACGCACTATTTACTTTCCTTGTCACTATCATGTACTAAAAACGGTAACAAAATAGCGTAACATGTTTGGTTTGATCGGCCCGTCTTTCTTTCCTTGTGTTTGACCCACCCTTGTACTGTAGCCGTTTGATGAGGTTTTATCCCTGCAGTTACTGTTTTTACCTTTCTTTCTCTTGACTGCTACATGTGTCCGTGACCAATTTTCCGACAGCTCACTTAATACAGACACCCGGATGAAGTGGACACTGTGGTATGTCCCCTTGGTGTCGGTATAAACGGGGTTCCACTTTATGTGTAAGAGTACCATTCAAAAGGATAGCATTTGATCTGTCCGGTCATCATGTCCAACTGCAGGTAGGATTAGTTTTCGTCAGACATCGTAACAGTTGGACATCGTCCGATGACCAACTGTTATTTGCAGCTCTGCATGAGGACCCCTACTTTCGGGGGACAAGCGAAGAAAACTTGGCGCCTGTAATGTATCCTCTTCCCGCCATCGCTCAAATGTCATCCTTCTGCTCATGCGTAAACAGATCCTTTCATACTCGACCCCAGGGTCCTTCTTTTCTTTTGGTGACGTGGTCTTAGCCAAGTGGCTCTGAGGACAAGAAGAAGGGTTTGTTTGGTTGCTATGCCATTAAATCACTGCTTGATTTAATCTTGTGAGACTAACAACATTCTTTTTCAACTCTTTTTCCTCAAGCACATTTTGACAGCAAAGGCATAGTTGAAGAATACCTCCACACGAAGAAACCGAAAGATAAACTGAATTTCACCATCGTTCGCTTCCCAGGCTACTTCGATAATTTCATGACCAGGCCACGCAGATTAGACGAGAACACGTTTGTCTACGACATTCCAATGGAGGGGGCTCCCGTGGATGCGATTGACGTCAAACAAGGAGGAGAATGTGTTTATGGTGTGTTACCAAATATAGTGTTAAAATAATCATACTCCTGTAACGGAAGTTTCCTCCCACCACTTCATCGAGTTGCCCTTTGAATGGAGGTATTTTCGAGGCTGTTACCCACGGTATAATCTTAGCATCTTTCAATAAGACAGAGGATTAAAGCAAATCTGAAACGGAGAAATATTTTAAGGGAACAATAACAGCACTGAAAAGTTTTTAACATCCTATTTGTATATTTCGATTCTGTAGGCATATTGAAAGACCCTGATTGTTTTCGCTTTAAAACTATTGGTCTGAGCGCCGACCAACTGACTATTCAGCAGTACTGTGACATATTATCAGAACATCTGAGCCCTAAGACATTCCAGGTTAGTTGACAAACTACTTAAATCCTAGCTGGACCTCTCCTTAACTAGTGTCTTTGTTGAGTCATTAGGGACCATAGTAGCAAAACAACAACTTTGCATGTGCATCACGCTTTTTTGTACATCTCTTTGCCGTCATTGCGCGACTACAACGTGAAAGTGCCTAATTTCTTCCTTTATTCACGTTTTATCGAGGACGGAAACACAAGACAACAACTTTCTTTTTCTTTTCTTGAACGTTAATACAGGACGGCAGAGAGAAGAGGATGGTGAAGCGTTTGCGTGTGACAAACGTGATAGGGCTTATTACTTGTGTGTTTTGTCGTGATCTTCACTTAACATTAATCAGTTTGTTTTGGTGTTTTACAAAGATGTGCTTCAGTAAAATAAGTTGAAGCTTAGAGGGAAGTTTTCTTTCAAACTTTCAAACATGGTTATTGTCATGCTTGACACACAAGGTTTGCCGTTTTCTTTCCTCTAGTCTTGTCGGGTCCGGGGGGGGGGGTACTCCCGCGAATTTTGGATAGGGGTGCGCCGCGAAGGTTCGTGAACCCTAACCCTATTTAAGGACTAAGAAAGCGAAAACTGAAGCCGACAAATGACACCCTATTCAAGGAAAAAACGAAATTATTAATAGCATGAAAAGGAAAACTTTATTTCTTTTCTGTAACATTGGATGTATAGCATCAAGCATAAAATACTAGAAATAGCATAGTTTAAAAAAAATGTTTGTTTAGGCGGGCGTTTTCACACTCCAGTATTAGATAATACAATTAAGCTACCCTATCTAAGGGCCACACCAGGGACACAGAAACAAAAGGGTCAAACAAGATACCCTATTTAAGGACCGAGAACCTAAAAAACCATACCCTATTTCGCGGCACGTACTTATATAGCCCATATGAGGGAGTATCCCCGCCTCCGGGTGTCGGGTAAGTTCATTATTTACACTGGAAATACCTCCCTGTACATCCTTTAATTTCCTTCACATGTGTCCCTCTTAAAATACGAAAGCCTCAGTCTTATTTTTCTTTTTAACGCTAAACTTGTCAAATGCAAGGTTGAGGGACGAGGCGTATAATATCTTTACTGTTTTCTTAACCTTAAAACGTCAATGAAAACGT
Organism: Porites lutea; assembly: GCF_958299795.1. Lineage (NCBI taxonomy): Eukaryota > Metazoa > Cnidaria > Anthozoa > Scleractinia > Poritidae > Porites > Porites lutea. The sequence continues at coordinate 20,852,813 of NC_133201.1, forward strand.
TCCTGTTTTATTCTTGAAGGATTCTAAAATCACCTTGGATCAGTTTAGAGCTCTTGGCTTTCCCGGAGCAGTGGAACTTGGAAATATGTTCGAGTATTATAAGCGAGGAAACCCGGACTGCGATATCGAGTTGACAAAGAAGCTGAATCCAGATCTTCAAGGGTTTGAGGCGTGGGTGAAGGCCAACAAGGAAATGCTTGAAAACAACTTTAACTCGTTGAACATAGAGTCTTAAATTTAAAGCATTTTGGAGGAGGTCGACAGTTCTATCATTTTTGAGTAGTGTATGATAGCAAACTGCTTAATTTCTAGTCAAGTGCTGTTATTGATACCCCTAAAAAGTTACAGTCAAACCTCGATAAATACGGGCACTAAGGGGGCCATAGAAAGTGTCCGTAATAAACGGGTTGAATTTAGAGGGAATGTAAGGGCCTCCTTTCCCCAGGGACAAAGCAAACTGTCCGAAATAAGGAGTGTCCCTATTAAGCGGGGTTTGACTGTACCACCAAGCGTTATGCGGTTCCGTGTGTAGGATTTTAGTTTTCAGTTACCATCAGATCTATGGTTTTTGTGATCTAAAAAATTTTTTGCTGGAAGAATTTTTTGTTGTTGTAATTCTACTAAAACTCTTCAAAGCAATTTCAACGGCGCATTATGACATTTTTTTTTTGTACAGGTTATATTAAGTTTAATTCCAAAAGTGCCCTTGACTTATCAATAGAAGAACCTGTCTCGTGAAATAATACAACCGAACTAAATGCTGGTATGCATGGTTTATATCAAGAGACTATAAAGGGGACAGAGAGGCCATCCCCCATATACACCCTATTCTATAGGTAATTCGTCTCGAGTTATTTTTAGAATTGGGATAAAGTTACCTCGCGCGAGGCGTGGATGTTTCGTGGAGGTTTCGCATGGTGCAAAACATGTCGGGCGAGGGGCAATGAAAGCGTAAAAAGATCGAGAGCATTCCTGAATATTGAAGCGAAATGAGTCGGCGCTCAGCTGGGAAAAAAGAATCGCTGGACTCTTTGACAACCCGTGAAATCAGTTTAACTCGAAGTTGTCGTAACCTCAGTGCTTTAATAGAATGAGAAATTTCGCCGGTCTATTGAAACCGGTGTTTGTACAATTTAGGGAGTTTAAGATCCAACGACGCGGACGACAAATAGAACGTCAAAAAAACAATAGGTTTAATTAGCAAAACAACAACTTCGCACGTGCAACACACTTTTTTGTTCATTTCTTTCCCGTTTTTGCACGACTACGACGTGAAAATGCCTAATTTCGCGTTTTATGGAGGACGTAAATAAGCAACGACGAGGGTTCGCCTACAGTTGACAAAGTAGGTAGGTAGGAATAATCGCTATAAAGACTGAAAAAAAATAAACATCAAACCAGAAATTGCTGTCTTCAAACTGTAAATTATAAATGATCCTGAGAGAATATTCAGTGTGTTAAGGATTTCCCTGCTCTACTGTTAGCTCTATACAAGAGAGGAAGGGCGATTCTTTTTTAATTTCGGTTTCCCTGACACAGCTTTCGCAGAAATCTCGCTGTAGTCGTTTTCGTCGACAAAAGGAATAGCAAAATCGCTCTCCGCGTCTTCCACCATTTCGTTCTGCGTCATTTCGTGAAGGACGCGTGGCTCTCACCGTGGGTCATCCACGCGGAACACATTCGCGCTATGTGATTGGCTGTTGTCTAATCCCCCTTGAGATCTGTGGTGTTAAAAATAACTCGAGACGAATTACCTATGGAATAGGGTGTATATGGGGGATGCCCTCCCTGTCCCCTTTATAGTCTCTTGTTTATATCTATTGTCATCACAGTCGTGCCTGTTAAAATGCCTTTACTAAAGCATCCTGATTCTTACAATTTGGCGGGCGACAAGAGGAGCCCACACTCATAATCCTCAGGTTGCTATTACGCATGCTTGGCACGTGTGTGACCTGCATTCCATTCTCGTCCCCAGAGCCACTCGTTTCAAGACCACGTGACCAAGGCAAAACATAGCGTTGGAGCAAGAGCATTTTGATTTTCGATCAGAAGCCTGAATCTCCTCTGCACTCCCAAATCTTTTGTTATTAGAAGTATCAGACATAATCAGTCTCTTCTTATTAAAACGTCTTCCAGCGAGACAATAACAATCAAAGTTTTGGAAAAAAAGGTTAATTTCATGCACTTGTCCGAAAACAGTAGAGAGAATAGATCATTTCTCTTGGAAAAACTTGCAATTGTTTGTATTGGGATGCCTCAGTGGTGAAATACGTTGCGTGTTAACTGTCACTATACATCAATGAGAAACATTTTGTCACGTCTTTTGGTACTAAAATTCACTGTAAATTGTTTTTTCTTTGTATTAAATTTCTTCGTAAATAAGCTTTACTCTTCTTAAAACAAATGATTAAAAAAAGGAATCAGTGCTGCCAAATGTTTCCTTAGCGACCACATTGGCAGGGAATTCATAAAATGGATCGCGACTAAAGGTGGTCGTTCTTTGCTAAAAGGCTCTTTGGCTCTTGTAAGCAACTTTGAAGTAAACATTAAGGGCAGTCGCTTACGAGAGCTTTTACCAAGACATTTTTGACATTGATAATCAGGGGTATCAAATGGATCTTTTCCTCAAAATGTCCGTTCTTCAGGCAAATTTTTTTCTGGCTGGGAGATTGCGAAAAAGTAATCTGTCCTTAGGAGGAAAATGTTGCTGGGAAATGGGCAAATAAGGATGTTTGAGGGGATTTTGAGCCGCGCACGTCAACTGGAAGTGGGATTTTTTCCTTTTTACATGTAACATCTCTAAACGCTGCCAAATTTGTATTGCTAGGTGTTTTTGCTCCAATAGAAACGATTTGCCAGAAATTTTTGTGAAACCACTGCCTAAAGGCCTGTTTACGTGGTGGAGGGAGACCCCAGACAGGTGAGGTAACATGTGGCGGTTAACCCCCCCCCCCGATCATGTAAACGTGATCAAATTAAAATGACAGATTTTATGGACAGGCGGATTACCCCCCCCCCCCCCCCCCCTGCCCCCACCTCCATGTAAACAGGCCCTAAGTATGCAAAACGTCCACTTGCTGTTGATACAGTCCTCTTGGGCTTTGTCACGTACGTGTCGTAAATCACGTGACCAATCTTGGGACGACAAGGTATTGAAATAACCCCACGAATTTTAAGCTGATTTTACTTGCAAATAAGTCCAATACACCACCAGCGTGTATCAATACAGGCATTGAGCTTCCATATCATTTATCAAAGTTTATAGCTACGTAAATTTTGCATTAACATGCCAAAGGTCATAACAGTATTTGGAGCGACTGGCGGACAGGGTGGTGGAGTTGTCTCAGCTCTCCTCAAAGCCATCAACGACGATGGAAAAGAGTACGCTGTTCGTGCAATTACGAGAAAACCAGAAGGAGCTAAGGGGCAGGAACTGAAGAGCAAGGGATGTGAAGTCGTCAAGTGTGATATGGATGACAAAGAGTCCGTGGAACAAGCAATCCGTGGCTCCTACGGAGTTTTCTTGGTCACGAATTACTGGGAGCATTTTAGCAAGGAGAAAGAAATTGAACAGGGCAAGCGAGTGATTGACGTGTGCGAGGCGCTGGGAGTGAATCACTTGATTTACAGCGGGTTGGAAAATGTAAAGAAGGCGATTGGAATTGAATGTGGTAAGTTTTAATTTTCGTGACCTAATTGCATTTAAGTGGAACGCGAACGCTGGTGCGATGGGTGCGATGATGACTCTGCAAATTCCATCTTCAGTGCGACATTGTCTAATATTATGAGACCAAAATTCTACTAAAGTTACCAAAGGAACCCCCCGCATACGTACAGGACAGTTTTTCTTATAGGTACCATTGCAACTTTTCAAGTCAATCGAGTGGCTTAAAAAATCGAATTCATCGAATTTAGTTGCATCCAATCAAACCTTTTGACCCTGAACAACCGTGACTGACTCATCAATAAATATTGTAGATTTTGAATTTTAATTAAATGAACAGGGCACGGAAGAAGGTCTGAAAATGGTGCAATTTACTGTGCTTTCGCACGGCAGTAATTCATTAAAATCATACGCGCTATTTTCATTATTTATTTTGTAAGTGGACATGAAATCTGCCAAAGTTTTCCTATGTAAACAGATTTGGGGCCAACATCAATCATCTGACATGTATACCTGCATAATGTACCGCCCTTTATCGTTTATGTGCGAGATTGACTGCATAAATTATGTGTTTGACTCAATTAACAAAAGCAGATTAAAAATATGCACGTTCGGTCCTCCTGTTCGTGACAGAAAAACTCGCACAGTTAACTTATCTACAGTACAGTCCAAGAGTTGAAAGCCAAATCTATTGTACAACTGTATTCTCGTTTTCTCAGCTAAAAAGAATACTTGAAGATGATAAAAATCACCTTGCGTCCGTTCAATTGTCTTTTCCATTCCTAAACCTCCTATTTTATTGTTTTACGCAAGCCAACGATGGGCTGTTTTCAAAAGAAGTAATCTCTTTAGCTCTGTGCTTATTGTTATTTTTTCGAGTAGGGTTTAGAATTTTTATTGTGAATTCTAGACGTGTTTTTACTACACAAATGACATGTGAAGTCCTTACAACATTAAACAAAGGATATAAGTCATTTTACAAACTCTTCGATTCTTTGTTAGCTTTTGTTCTTGCTATCAAACCACAGAAAAAACTGACGTCTACTTCTGGGTGCTGCCAAGAGCCACAAAGTTTGATTTGATTAAGGCTACGTTCCATTCCGATTAGAGGCCTTCCGTTCACGCACAAAAAAAGTGATTTCGGCGTGATTTCTGTACAGCTTTCCGTGTCGCCACGAAAGGTTTTCAGGGAGCTTGAGCAACAACGACAGCAACGGCTACAAAAACATCACTTAAGAAGTGAATTCGCTCTGTTTCAAACTCGATCGCGTTTCTCGTTCAATTTGACAAATGTTAGCGAATTTTTCTGTAGATGAGTTCCCAAGGACTGTATGGAAGCTCAGGGAAAGAAAACGATAGCCATTCTCTTAAGTTCATGCCCTCCACAAAACGTGAAGTTAGGCGGTTTCACGTCGTATTCCTGCAGTGACGACAAAGAAATGTACAAAAGACGGTGATCCACGCGCAAAGTTGTTGTTTTGCTAATCCAAACTTGTTGCTATTTTGTCTGTTGTCCTCACCGTCGGCGTTGCTTAAGCTCCCTGAGGATTGGCTGAGCGTCACAGGCGAGCTTTTTTGGCTCAGTCAATTCAAAGCGCGCCATTCTGTTTTCTGGGCATTTGTCTTCTTTTTCGTTAGAAACCTGCAAATTCCCAACGGTGGTGCCAGCAGATTTCTACAAAAAACCCCACCCCAGAGCCAAAGAAATTTTGTATAATTGCAACACCTCAAGGACAAAGCAAAGCTTGAGAAAAGCTAAATATCTCAAATCCGTGTAGCTTTTGGAACATTTATGGTGTGCAGCCTATGTTTTAAGTCTAACAACATTCCTTTTTTCCTCAGCACATTTTGACAGCAAGGGTATAGTAGAGGAATACCTTCACACGAAGAAACTCAAAGAGAAGCTGAATTTCACCATAGTTCGTTTCTCTTATTATTTCAATAACTTCACCTCGTTTTCCACGCCCCGAAGGTTAAACGAAAACGAGTTTGTCTTCGACATTCCCATGGAGGGGGCACCCATGGATGGGATTGATGTCACACAGGGCGGAGAATGTGTATATGGTATGTATTGCAGGTGAACCGCGCTACAATAAACGTCCAAGGCTTTGGGACCGAAGTAAATGTCCCAAGGAGGATCAAGGAGAGGGGATAAAACTAGAGTGATATATGTTTGTAGCCTGCGTGCCACCGTCCCCCTCCCATCAGAGAAAACATCAGATGCTTATTTACCGCAGCAGGACTAGCTCAGTAGCTAGAGCGCTCGACTGCAGAGTGGAAGATTATGGGTTCGATCCCCTGGACCGGGCCAACTCAGCGTCTTAAAAAAACTGAGAAATGAAGAAACTGCTCTTGTACTGGATGATCACGAAAAATAGCCGTCTCGTTTTCAGTAAGAGTCGTAAAAATAATGTCCTCAATTAGTATTTTTGTGCCAAGTACATTGACACTTAAATAGAGTGCGTTAATCTTTTTTCTTGAGAGGAGTGGAGGGCTTTGCGGCACACTGGTTATTTCTTTTCGCAACTGCAAAAGTTGCGTCTATAACTGAGATGATCTTCTTTCATATCATTCTTCACTCCGCAGATCACATATATGATTTTCATATATTCATAACTTCACACTGGCCATTATTACAGCTGACAGGACAAAGGAGGGTAGCAGTGTGTGGAGAAAGAATTTTTCTTTAGTTTCGAATAAGAATACCAAAGCTTCCTATCAACTCCTCCTCTAACCAAACGTTTTGGAAAGTTAAAGTACACGAGCCTTTTTGCAACAAAAAGAAATAAACTTCAGGACGCTTTCAACCCAATCAGACCTCAAAATGCATATATTGAAGTCAAACTCCAGAAACAGATTTAATATACTCCCAGAAGTACGTAGAAAAGGAAAAGGTTCGGCGAGTTTTTTTCAACGTTCGCCAAAACCATATTAACTCTTTAAAATATTTTTCAATTTTTCTGTTAATTTTTCAGGAATATCACAGAAATCGTGGAAACAATTAAGTGTTTATATGGTTTTGGGGGACTTTCTCACAAAATTACAGACGTTTCTACGGGTCTTTAACCGTGTCAGTTTTAAGAGTCATAACTTGATCCCTGTTCAACTTTAGAGCACCAAACTTGGTCAAATAACCAATCTCAACATGGCCTTTTATATGAGTTATATGGTGGTGTCAGTTTATCGATTAGTTTAAATTTGAAACTCGCCCCAGTTCCCTACGCAACTCCAAAAGTCGGAAAATTTGCTTCGACTAATCGGAAGCACTACCTAGATCTGTGTAGTGTTGCGTCATTAGCATGAAATTTCTGCGCTCGTTCCTCATACAAACCATTGTCAGATGTCATTGTCGGGGTGGGGGGGGGGGGGGGGGGGGAAATCCAGTGGTGGCTTCGCGAACTGCGGTTGTTTTCCCAGGCTAGTTTTTTACCCGGTTAAAAATAGATCTGTGCTTTCTTGACTTTATGATTAATTATTGAAGTCATCCACTTCTTCCTCTTTGATTCTGTAGGGATTTTAGAGTCACCTGATTGCTACCGCTACAAAACAGTTGGTTTGAGCGCCTCCAAGTTCACAATTCAGCAATACTGCGAAAAATTGTCCAAGCATCTTAGTCCATTGACGTTCAAGGTTCGTTGATGTAAATATAGTATAAAGTGCATAGTATTTAACAAATACAGGGTGTTTCAAAAGTTCGTTCCGATTTTAAATCGTATTTTGCGCAAAGCATTTAATGCTTCTTTAGGCAAATGTAAACTGATTCAGGTAAGAAATTTATCTAAATAACCGTTGAAAGCAATTTCAAACTAAAATTTGAAGAAATTATAATTATTTTTTAATTTTTGCCTCAACTGTACACGTCCGCGAGGTTTTTCCCGCCATACTTTTCCTGCCCATTTTGTAGGTTTTCTATTTTGTCTGTTTATCTTTGTCTTTCATTTTCTCTACTCGTTCATGAAAATGAAGGCCTACACTGTTTGGGCTAGAGCTCAGGCATCTATTTTTATGGTCTTCTGGCCATTCAGTCCAAAAAAATCGTCAAATTGTTGAAGAAGTCTGAACGATGACCGAACAAGTGGTCAAAAGTAAAGACCTTAGAAGACAAACCAAGGAGTGCATGGCCGTTTTTTCACAAACTGTGTGAGAAATATTATCGAAAAAGCTGTAAGTATACGCTTAATAATTCCACAAAACGGAGAGGTAAAAAAATTTCAACTTCACATTATCGATCAAAGTTTCGAGCACAACGGTAAGGGGATAAGTTACCAAAAATAGTTGGAGAGCCTTGAAGAGGGAAAGGCGGTGCACACTTCATGCAAGCATGGTGTCAGAAGGATTTGCCAACTTTATACCAAGGGAGGACCAGCCGGCAAACTCATGTAATGTGAACCCCCTAGAGACCATCTGGATTACCGTAGACGAGACAAAATACAAAGATCCAGCCCCCAAAACACTGGACGAGCTAAGACAGTGACTACGCTTCGCCTGGAAGAATGTGACTTTCGACACGCCTTGGGAACTCGTACATTCTATACCTCACCGCTTAGAAAATGTCAGAAAACATACAGGAAGACATCCTCGTTACTAATATTTTAGTTATTCAATGTTAAATAAATATTGAATAACATACTAAGTTTTACAAAAGGTTTTTTTTAAAATAATTAGTGAAATTTAAGGGAATAAAAAATCGGAACGAACTTTTGAAACACCCTGTAGATTCAATATTTCCATGCTCCTGTTCAATAGAGACATTACGATAGGACAACGGCGACGGCAACTGCGAAGTTAAGGGACTGGGTCAAGGTCGTCTGTTGCCGTCCGCGTTCCCGCCAAAAGTCATAGATCAAAAATAGGGACTTTAAGATCCAACGACGCGGACGACAACGAGAACGTCAAAAAAACAATTGGTTTATTTAGCAAAACAACAACTTCGCACGTGCATCACACTCTTTTTGTACATTTCTTTCCCGTTTTTGCCCGACTACGACGTGAAAATGCCTAATTTCGCGTTTTATGGAGGACGTAAACAAGCAACGACGAAATTTTATTTCTCTTTCTAAGCTTGAATTTGGTCCCTTGAAATTCAGCTTCAGGAGGGTTCGCCTACAATTGACAAAGTAAGTGGGTAGGAATAATCGCTATAAAGACTGAAAAAACTCAAATTCACTTTTTAAGCGACGTTCTTGTAGCCGTCGCGACGTTGCATCTTAAAGTCCCTAATGACGTCAAATTGTGGTAGGAACTAAAAGGAGGGGGGCCGGGGGAGGTAGTGTGTTACTGATGTCATGTAAAGCCAAGAGAGAATGATCATTCTCTCTTGGTAAAGCTTATATAAAGGGGGTAATCTTGTGGGCCAAATTTGTGGAAAACGCGTAAAAAAGACATTTTGCAATCTTCGGAAAGAGGCAAAGTGGCGCGATTTACATTTTTATCCAATGACGTACTTCTTAACTTTACGATAGAGATGTCTAATGCCTTATGAAAACTTTATGGTCGCTAAGAGGTCTGTCAATGCTTTTTGGTGGCGCTTATGTTAGCCAAGCCGCCCCGACGAACTCTTCTTGTTTGTTTGTTTTTTCTTCCTAAAGGACTCTCAGATCACCTTTGATCAGTACAGGGCTCTGGGATTTGACGGTGCAGTAGAAATTGGAAATATGTTCGAGTTTTACAAGCGTGGTAACCCAGACCGCAATATTGAATTGACAAGGAAGCTAAATCCAGGGCTTCAACGGTTTGATGTGTGGGTACAAGAGAACAAGGAAAAGCTTGTACAAAGCTTCAAATCCATTGAAATACAGTCTTCATGAGTTTTCACAAATTGTCGTTAGGCTTTCTTACGCCCGCAATGCGAAACGCTGGCCTTACGCATGTTTCTATCGTTTAAGATTTGTTTACATACTCCAAACAGACCTTGGACACATTATGATGTCCACACAAAGCAAATCCTTATAGAGGAGGGACCGCTTGTTTTCCGCTGCTTTCTCGAGTCCGTGGCTCGTTTCTCGAAAGGCCCGGTACTTTTCGGGACCAAAGGCAAATTCTAATATCAAAGCCTTTCGAATAGTAGCACAGTTCCTAGCTCACAAACCGGTCAATTTTGCTTGTTAACGGATGGTTTTATTGTATCATTTTTTCAATTATCGAAACTTTGATCTTGAATTCGAACACGGTAAACATAAGACAACGTTCCGGGCCCGAAAAGCTATCGGGCTTTCGAGAAACGGGCTCCTGGTCCGAGTTCCTGAGAAGGCGGGCTCATTTCCCAAAAAGCGGCTTGTAATCGAGGCTTAAAGCGTTGAAAAAAGTGATCACGGTTAAGCAATGAGAACAGTGATTGGGGTTAACCACTGACAAAACTTATTAGTGTTAAGCACTGTGAATAGTGATTAGGGTTAAGCACTGGCTCGAAATGTTTAGTTTTCATTTACTGTTAAGGATGTCACTATAAATCTGTAAATCAATGTTGAACTAGCCAGCAAACCCATCATGGTGTAGCACTATGGTCACTGGAATGGACTACAGTTTCTGCGCCTTTGGATCGATACTTTCTCTTTTGTTTTTCTTCTGAAGAGACGTAGAAAATTCTGATAAGTGTAAGTGAGATGAAGGTCAGTTTGGAGTCTGGAAACTTTGAACCGTTTTCATCTTATGTATTCTCTGTAAAGGTGTAGATGGTTAGTAAAGAAAACCAGTTAATGCAATAAAAAGCTCTTCTTGCAGGTACTGTGTATTTTTAGTTGTTACTTTTAATTTTGTGACTTGGAAAACAAGATTTAAAGCTACATTTAGTTTTACTAATTGTCATAGGGCGGTTTTCATTTGAGTGTCGAAAAGTAATTGGTTTTGCACTTTCTACACGATGCGATTGGCTTAAAAGATTCGCGCCACTTTTTCATCCAATCAGAAGTAAAACCAAAGCCAACTGTGACGCGCTCGCATGCATTTTCCCGCGCTTTGCGTCAGCCACATGTAATTACTTCGAGTTATGATTGGTTCAATGTATTGTCTGTGTCCTATGTGATTGGCCAGAGTAATTACTTTGGTTTTGGTTTTACGACACTCAAACGAAAACCACTCTATGCAGCAAAACTATGTTAATTCAAAACTATGTTAATTCGAAGCATTCGTATTCATAATTTTAGAGCACTTTTTCCCGCGAAAATAGACTCCCCACCATGTTTATGAGCGCATTTTAAGTATAAGATATCAGAAAGGAAAACTAAACGTTATTGAAAGGCAAAAAAATCACAATTTTAAGTCTGTAGGTTTTGCTGACTGGTTTTTGGAATTTAAAGATAATCAAAACTCGCGCCAAAACTGTTCTAAAAATAAACTGGTCCGTGAAAACGCCGTGAGACGAGCGCATGGAAGTTGCTCGCTTCGGGTTATGGGCTCCTGCATTACATTGTAAAAAAGAAAAAAAGAAATTGTCAAAAAAAGTAACACATATAAATTGTTAAATGCTATGATTTCATGCCCAAGTTATATGTGGGCGATCAGAATCAAAGCTCCTTATCTTATTCTTATATAAATAACATTGTCTTTTTTTCCACTAAACACGAACCATAGTAGTAAACTAGAACAAATTGGTAAGAACAAGGTTAGGTTGAATTAAATGGTTCGGGCACATGGCGAGAATGGCACCAACCTTCTGGCACTGCAAGCATACAGAACTATAATTTCAGGTTATAAAGCAAGAGGACGTCTCCGAACTCTTGGATTAAGGGCGTCAAAGGGATGCCTAAATTTACACAAAGTTCTCCTCGTCAAAGCCTCAAGGCTCGAGGCTGATCGAAAGCTTCAGCTCCCTGGTACACCTATGGTTTTAGCGGATGGACAAAATGTTTGGTAGGTAAGGTACCAGTCGACTGTCATCCCTGTTTAACGGTACAAGTCAGGGTACGATTGGTACTTATGGACCAAAACTGAGGCCAATGGTGCACTCATTATACCCCCCTCTCGCCATCAGTGCTCCGCTTTAAAAGTATTTTAAGGTAGTTAAATCTTAAAGGAAAGGAAAGAACTCGAAACAGGGGTGCGTTCGATCGGGAAATCTGGAGTTAGATTTTAAAATCTGCATTTCGGATTTGCAATCCAACGCGAAATCCGAAAACGGATTTCAACGCTGAGATATCTGTTCTTGGATTTCCTTTCTTTCCCTTTTTTTTGGGTAATCCGAAAAAGGATTTGAAAAACAGTTCTTAAGAAAAGCGATCTTGCACGCGCAAGCAAAATCAACAAAAAGAAGACCACTGTTCAAAAGAATAGTTTTGCAAATCCTTTTTCGGATTTCCCAATCGAACGGTAAAGATGGAAATCCATGAAATCGGATTTGAGTTTCTTAATTGAAATCCACACTGAAGACGGATTTCTCGAAAGTGAAATCCGTTTTCGGATTTCGCGTTCGATTGCAAAATCCAAAATCCGGATTTCAAAAATCAAAATCCGGATATCCCAATCGAATGCAGCCAGGGGTTTCTTGGGTTCACACCTTGGAATCAAAACCTTCCGCACAGAAGGCCGCGCACTAACTGACTGTGCTTATCCTTGCTTGTTTTTCATTTGTATCGATCAATCGTACCATTGGTACCAATGTACTTCCAGAATCCCCCTGTACCCATTTGTACTATTGGTAACTATCGTAAGAATTTTGACTCCCACTTCACTGCTTCGATACTCGGAAGTATATAAAAGAATACGGAAATCTGTGGTTTCGGTCTGTAAAAAGACCTTAAAGGGCTAGAAAACGCATTTTATGGCTGTGAAAAAAAAAACAAGAAAAATTCCCAGTTTAGTGATTGATTCCTATTTAAAAGACGGTGCATTTACAGCAGTTAAAAGGGATGCAACGTTCTATACTAGGTATGTGAAAGGGGTACCATTTGTCAATAGAAGGTATACGAGCGGAGTACCTTTTCCGTCAAAATAAAGGGTAAGGGGTTGAACCTCAGGGCGGAGCCTCCCCGTATAAAAGCCCCCCCCCGGGGCCCTTTGCTCTCCCCAACAACACAAATTATATAAGTATGTTTTAGAATTTTATTTTTGCACAGGATGACAACATACGTAAAGGTACTGTTTTGTGTCTATGACAGACAAAAGACATTGTCGACACTTCCTGTTTGGCCACTCACTTAGACTGTATTTCTATGGAATCGAAGCTTTTGGAAAGCATTTCTTTGTTCTCTTGCACCCACTCCTTAAACTCTTGAAGTCCTGGATTCAACTTCTTCGTCAGTGCAATATCGCGGTCTGGGTTTCCACGCTTGTAAAACTCGAACATATTTCCAAGTTCTACTGCACCGGGGAATCCTAGAGCCCTGTATTGATCCAAAGTGATCTGAGAATCCTTTAGGAATGAAACAAGAAGAGTTTTACGTATTGGCTTAAGATAGGTCAAGGAAAAAGTATTTTCGGAGCTCTTGGCTACCAAAGAGGCATCAGACATATCAGTTGCCTAGTTAAGCCTCAAAGCCACAATATCCATAGACAAATACTCCACATATACATTTCCTCACACAGTCATTTAAAGGAATTTCATTAAGGATCAAAGCGTTTTCCCTATGGAGATCTTGCTATTCATTCTCATAACCTTGACTTTTTTCTTGATTATGTATTGATATTATTAGGAGAAATTGATGTTGGTCAGGCTTGGGACTTAATGTTAAGCGCCACATTGCCACTTTGAAAAGGTGACGACGTCTTTTTATACGTGATTTCCGAAAATGTAAGGCTGCACGATATCCGGGGAGGTAATTCCTTACAAGAGCTGTATAAATATGTGCAGCCCAAAAGGGTGTAATTATTGATAACCTTTTTGGTAAAAAATAGGGTAAGGTTTTGTTTTATGTGGAACTGGAACTGGGATATGATTATCTTTTGGAAACAGCGGTAGCTGGTGATTCAGGTCCGAAACAGTAAAACAAATATCAGAGTTGTGATTGGAAATAGGTCACAGAACGCATGCGGCACATCCCAATCCCTATCCGAATTTTCAAGGAGAATCTCGCGAGAAATTTTCCCTTCCTCCTCGGCCTCCTCATATAAATTCTTTAAAAGGGCGTCCTTGATTTTCATGGCGACGTCCGATTCACTTCTATAGCAACGGCAATGACCTGCTGGTTCTGTGGAAAGGTGCATTCAATCGCGTAAGGCCTTCTCTCCTGGGCCAAAAAAATAATGAACTCGTACTACGCGCTAGGTCATTACTTTTGAGAAGGCCGAGGGGAGAAACGTTAGGAAGCTCAAGTAAAGACGTTTTTGAGCAACGCACGTCAACAAGAAGTGGACTTCTTGCATTCTCCGGCAGTGGTTTTGCTGTAATTTTTGGGCAAATTGTCTCTATAAGAGTAAAGACACTCATCAATACAAATTTGGTCGCGTCAAGGCGTATTAAAGGGGAATATTAAAAAGGCTCACTTTCGATTGACGAGCGTCTTTTTCAAATGCGTTTGCTTAAGTTGTCTTTTGTCCTATATCTAACCTTTCTCTTTTAAGAGAGGGAAAATTCCCATACTCTTGTAATGCGGACTGCTCAGCTGAATTCATTTGGCTTTCGTATTAACATATTTATGTCAAATAACCTTGAACGTCATTGGACTCAGCTGCTTGGTCAATTCTTCACAGTACTGTTCCATTGTAAACTTGTCGGCGCTCAGTCCAATTGTTTTATAGCGGTAGCTATCAGGTTCCTCCAGTATGCCTACAGAATCAAAGAAGAAAGACAAAAAAAGTAAAAAAAAAACGTCTAAAAAGATACATTCATTGTGGAAATTACCCAATGGAAAGAGATTTCATCATTAGATTTAAACTGAATGCAAGGGCGAATATTTTTTTTGCGAAAATTCTAGTCTTCTTGAATGCGGTTTCAATACTGTCTACGCATTCTTCAAAACATTTCCAAAATATCTAGGAAATCTAGAAAATGGTAGAAAATTTTAGTTTGCCAGAGATGTCGAAAGCCGAATATTCGAAATTCTTGCTGATCTAAACAGAAATTTACCGAAATCACTGTCCCCTCCCTGAATAGTCGCCCACTTTGGTCGCGAGCAAAGGCGAGCGCGAAACACGACAGACTGGTCGCGAAATGCAAGGGACCACGGGATTTGCGCGAGAATTTACATAGAGAGAGAGAGGTCTGGGAACGAGGCAGTATCGGCAGCGTTTTTCAAAAATCACCGGAACCTTTCATTACAGCCAATCTACAAACGAACACAAAAGGTGCATTCATCCTTGTTTTAACCCATTTATATATAGCCTCTAAGCCCAAGGTAGCCTTCGTCAAGTACGGCTCAATTGCAATACATACCATATACACATTCACCTCCCTGTTTGACTTCAACCCCATCCATTGGTGCCCCCTCCATTGGAATGTCAAAGATAAAAGTGTTCTTGTCCATCCTTCGAGGCTTAAAAAACCCGGCAAAATTATTGAAATAAGCAGAGAAGCGAACTATAGTGAAATTCAATTTCTCTTCCGGTTTCTTCGTGTGAAGGTATTCCTCTACTATACCCTTGCTGTCAAAATGTTCTAAAAAAGAAAAGGCGTGTGAGTATGTATAATGAAATGGTGACGAGTGAAATTGGGGAATAATTTAACGCGCTTTTTGTCCAAATCCTAATAATTGACGCAAGTGAAATTATTTCACGAGTATACCATTTGATGACCTATTAATTAGCCTCCCACGGAGACGTTCTTAGGGGTTCGTCACGCATGACGAACCCCTAAGAAGTATGCTACCTATTAATATATTATGGGTGACGAATTACTTTTGCAATCATGGATTTTTGACTTGTTCATCCTGGTTTCAACGTATCGATCGAGAACTCCACGCTCTCGAATATTTTGCACTTAAATTTTCAGAATTTTTTCGACTTGAATACAACAAAGGTCTGTCAGAATCCTTCTTGATGTGCTCTTTCGTGTGTTTAGTTTTTTAAAGCGTCTTTGAATGCCCTGACATCAATAAAATTTTAAAACTTCGTCGCCATCTTGGCACTAAGACGTACGGAAGGTTGCCATGGAAATTTCGTAATTTCACACGTGAAGTATTTATAAACTAACACTGAAATGTCGCGCCAACTTAAGTAATAAGTCGTCACCCATGATCAGTTATAAGTGTTTTTACTGTATTAGCGTGTTATCTGTTATACGGTTATTGTTCAAATTAACAACCAGTGCAGTTGTGCCCCAAAGCACTATGCGTGCCGTACTGTTTTCTTAGCTATCAAAGTAGCGTTATTTTCTTGGAGAAAGTTCACTTTTGCGTTGTTTTTTTCATGGCAAAATCTCCCTCAGGTTTCGTTCGAAATATCGGGAAAACTTCTCCGGTTTGCCGAGATTACACATTGTGGTTGACTACCATCAAGCACTCTGTTGCTGTTGAACATTTGTGAAGTTGATACTGTTCCGTCTTTTCGCTCGGAAATTGGGAGGGGCAGAAAAAAGTCCAGGGGGGAGGGGGTACTCCGGATTTCAAGTTACAGGGATGATCGAATGGGGGCAAAAATGAAAACCCCAAAAAATACCTTGGGTTTTAAACAAAACCCAAAAAAATCCCTCGACCAAAATTTAATCCCCCAAAAATCCCATGCCGAATTTCCGAGCCATAAAAATTTCCAGAGGAACTACGCAGCCGGGGTATGCGGGAACTATCACGAATCTTCAGATTGTTTTGAATACCCAAATAAATCCCTACTTAAATCAAGTTACCTAAACAATAATACAATACTATACTTGCCAAAGTTTTCCTACCACTTGAAATCCGGAGTGACCCCCCCCCCCCGGAGGGGAAAGGCCCCCTTCTTCTTTTGTCAGTTGCGTCAAACACATAACTTATGGTTTTGACTTCACAAAAAACGGAAAGGACAGTATAAATATAAGTACCTTTTAAATGTAAGATGCATCAATAATCATGGACAAGCTGTTGTTATGGCATATTAAAAGTTTCGTAGATTTTCAGGGCGCATGCGAAGTTCAAATAAAAATAACTCGTCTTATCGTAAAGATTTGTTAAGGAATACAGCTCTGTGGATTTTAAAATTTTAACCTTCTCGTGTGCTCTGTTCATTGATATCAATTTAAATGATGAGTCATGGTTTTTAGATGATCGGGCCAATATTGGTCCAGTTGTTTGCAACGTTGAATCCAAAACCATTGGGTTGACTTGAAAAGTTGCTGACCGAATATGACCTTTCCTTTTAGTTTTTAGTGTTTCCTTCTAAGACTTCAGCCGATCAGCCAATGTGGAATGTGGAATTAGCTAAGTCATCGCACCAGTGTTCGTGTTGCAGTTACGTAATTGCAATTACATAATCAGGTCACAAAAATAATTACTGGGGAATTATCGAGAAATAAAAACTTACCACATTCGATTCCAATCACCTTCTTTACATGTTCCAACCCGCTGTAAATCAAATGCTTCACTCCCAGTGCCTCGCACACGTCAATCACTCGTTTGCCCTGTTCGATTTCTTTCTCCTTGCTGAAATGCTCCCAGTAATTCGTGACCAAGAAAACTCCGTAGGAGCCACGGATTGCTTTCTCCACAGATTCTTTATCATCCAGATCACACTTGACAACTTCACATCCCTTGCTCTTCAGTTCTTGCCCCTTAGCTCCATCTGGGTTTCTAGTAATTGCACGAACAGCATAATCTTTTCTCTCGCTGTTGATGGCTTTAAGGAGAGCTGAGACTACTCCACCACCCTGTCCGCCAGTCGCTCCAAACACTGTTATGACCTTTGGCATTTTAATGAGAAATTTACGCAGTTTAAACCCCTTCGGTGCCGGTGAATGTTCTGGACGCACAACGCCTCTTCGCTGTGGAAATACAGTCAAGTATTGGTTAAATGTGGATGTTTTCAATTATGCAAATAAAACGTAGGGATTATCATATCTTACCTTCCCAAGCACGTGCCCGCTTCGTCACGCGATGCTTACGACACGACCCCTCCCCTTGGCCTCTCCTCCCCGCTCCTTCCCTATGGCCTTTCGACGTATGCATCGCAGGCTACCATGAACCCCATCAAATCCAGCGAAGATTGTCGAAAACTACGACAAACCAACCAGGCATCGAACAAATACCGATTCCAACTTCGCAAACCTCATTCCCAGAAGGCGAAGGGAAAGGCGCTTTAGTTTCATCAAGGCATCGCACTTGCTTATCGATGAAAGATCGTTGTAACCACGAATGTTTCCTGGCCTTTACAAATCTTTCGATAAATGAACTTACTCGTTCATTTACTCACACAACATGACGATACAGTTCGCATCAAAGCCTACCAAGCTGATGTCACAAAAAAGAAAATAGTACCTGGATTACAAAATGTCAAACCTCGCGTAGGGGCTCCACCGGCCTCGAGTGCTCCCTCTAGGGGCCCCTCAGGGGGAGCTCTATCTCCCATATAAGCCCTTGGAGTCAACCCGTTTCGAGTAGATTTTTAAAATAGGGCGGTTCCCGGGGAAGGCTTCGCACGCCCTCCTGACCCCTCCCATTTGGGTGTTTTCTTGAGGAGTACTATTTTCTTAGGTAACGTCAATTTATGGGGCAAGAAAACTTCATGAATATATTTCTGTTCAGTTGTTCGAGACTGGTACGTAGAAACCAACAGAACGTTAGAGCCGACTTGGTTGATATCTTGGGACAACCTTTTCAACGGTACTCGGACGTGGAAAATTCAATTTTCAAACGTTTGAAGACTGACAGTCACCGAAAGAAAAAAGACTGCTAGATCTGAGAATTTTCACGGTTAAAAAAAACTATTAGCAGTAATGATCATTGTATGTTTCTATCGTTAAACCCACATAAAGAGAAGAGACTCAAGAGACTCGGTCATTTGGGCGAATAGGAGAATTCCCAGCTTATTCCCCGACCTCCTGGCTTCCATAGACTGGATGATTTTGAAACTCCACTGTTCACAGGAGCACTTACTTTGTACAGAAGTTTATATTCATAGTGACATTTGCTCTGAGACTTTGCTAGAAACAGGACACGACGCCTCATGCAACTTAATGTGGCCTGAGTATGCAGCAGGTCTCCAGCAGGCGCTTGAAAGTAACATGAGCGGGACGCACGAGGGAGACACGAATCCCATATTCAACCTCGTTCCCAGGCCTTTTCCCAAATAAGCTTTGGGAACGAGGCTGTCCCATATTGCTTCCAAGCGTCAGGGCCCACTTGTTCGAAGGCCGATTAGTGCTAACCCGGAGTTAAATTTTCATCTTGTTTCCTTTTTCTTTTGTTTAAATGCATTTTCTGAGATAATTTTCTCTGTTCTTTCTAGAAAATCCAATTACCAATTATATTCAAAAGGAATGATACTGAATTTGCATTTTTAGCCTTCATGTCTGAAATCAAAATTCGCGCTAACCCTGGGTTATCTTAATCCTGTTTGAACAACCATCCCCTGAAGTCTAGTTAAGGCGTGTTCGATTGAGTGTAAGCTAGTGTATACCGGAATAGGAAAAAGTAGTATAAACTTTACAAATCACGTGTTTGTCATTCATTGCTTTGCAATATCTAAAAGCAGCTTGAAAATAAGATATCATGTTGGATGTATGTATCATTAAGTGGTCCAAACATTACGGTAGAAGAGATCTGTAACAAAACCGTTAGAATACAGTGTTCGTCTTCCGGAATACGATCAATGGAACGCACCCTTAAAGTGAACACTGGCTCACAAGTCACAGAAAAGCTAACATAATGCCAGTAAAGGATCTCAAGAGAATTGAAGGGAGCGACCTGCCCATGGAAACTATGGATTTATAATGTGCAACCAGAAACTGGTCAGCCGCTACTTAGATTGAAGATCATCAGTTTCATATTAAAATAACCATAAAATCATTGTGTAAAATAACCTATCGTAAAATTCCGAAAATAAGCCCAGGGGTTTATATTTTTCAAAGGCCCTTTTTGAGGGGCTTATATTCGGGGGGCTTATATATGGAGGGAAATTTGCGTTTTAAAATCGATTGGGCTAGCCTTATAGTTGGTAGTAAATTTACCCTTTTTTGTATTTGAGGGCAATTTCCAAGTACAAGCCCCTGGGGGGCTTATATTTGGAGGGGCTATACATGGAGGGGGTTATTTTCGGAATTTTGCGGTATTAGATCTAAGTCAGTTGTTGATCAGGAGTAAACACTCCATGTAGCGATCAGCAGCGTGAATCGACACCCACGGCTCATTGGAGAATGCAAGTACGCAAAGAAAGAAAGAAAAGGAAAAAATGAAGAAAGAAGTGGGTAAGAAGTGAAATTCACTACAAAACGTTCAGAAAGTTTTTAAGTACTGAAGAAACTATGATTTCTTTAAATGCTTAAAAGTATTTCTTTCAATGCATTTGATATGAATTTTCAAGCCAAGTAATTGATACGAAAAGAGCATCTTTTGAAGTCAAAAGTTGTATATAAAAGTGTAAGGGGTACAAAACGCTGTTTTAATAGTAGCCACCCATCCCCATACCAGCCTACCAGGTGTAAGCGTATCGTCAGATGAAGCTGTGCGGTGTTAAAACAAAGAAACTGATTGAGCTGAAACTTAGCTCTTACATTCTATGTTAACTTTTATGCAACCATCTCTATCTTCTCAATGAAGGAATGCTTGGCGGTTTTTCTTTCACTTATAAATTTCTTAACTACTAGACCACAGGATTCCCAGTCCTCCTCAATCCTCTTTCTGGTGTACGCTGTTTTTTTTTTCGCGAAAAAAAATAAAAAACTAAGAGTTACTAAGTATTTATCTGAACTGACTCTTTAATATCATTTTATTGGTTTTCAATGTTTTATTGCAAGAAATAAATGGTGTGTTTGTGCATTAAACATTGCTCTAACTGCTTTAATAAAGAAGTCATTCTTTTGATTCTGTTGGCTTCCGTTTTCAGCTTTGTTTAGCTAACTAGACTCAAATAGCACGGCGGAAACTTGAAGCGTCTGTATTCGGTCATTTCTGAGAATGAAACGTGCGTAAAGATTTCCAAAGATTGATAGATTCCACTTGAATGTCAATAGTTCATTGACGTTTGTTCTCGCACAATCATTTTTCAATCATCACTTTGCTAAAGGAGATGAATAATCCACCTTACTGTACACGTACACTGTGAATCTGATATTTTATCGGCAAAATGTTATGGTGATTGGCTCACTGTAGTAGGCTTTTGCCGTGAGCAAGAAAATTGTTTGACTTGTTTGACAAATATCGAATTTTTCCTTAAATTTTTCAGTACAAAACACTGTTGTCCAGGGTAGAGTGGAGGTTATTTTGTCAGGTTTAAAGCGAGGCTGGCGTCTCAAGTTTCGCCAGTGACCTCGGCTGTCACACAAAAATAAAATATGGCGGATATAAACAACGATCAAGAAAAGAAGACAACAGTCGCCTCTCCCACAAAGGAGCGAAAGCTCTCTTTAACAGCCATGGAAGCTATGGCAGAGGTTGACAAGCTTAAAGAGCGGGTCCGTTCGTTGTCTTTTAGCAGCACCGTTTCAGGAGAAAGTTCTTGCAGTGATAGTGGAAGTTCTGGCACACGACCGCTCGTGAAAAAACAAGACGATTTGATAAACTGCTTAAGTGTTATGCGGCGATTAATGGAACAGGCGGAAAGCGAGAGTAAAAGAATGAGAGAGGAAAAAGTCGTCATTGCTTCCAAAATTAATAGTTCTCTTAATGCTGTTAATCGGGAGGTGGAGTATCTAAAAGCCGAACTTCGCGATCAAGACAAGAGACTGTCAGATTTGGCCAACAGCAAACTTTCGGAACGTGAAACAAAATTGAACGAAGCTGGAGCGTCGAAGGGTAAGGTAGAAATTTACAAAGAAGATAATGAAAGATTGCGTTGCGAAAACGAATTTTTGACCAGAGAACTTAACGAATGGAGACATGGAAACACAGATTTGGATCAGCTTCGAGAGCGGCTTCATTCCTGTGAGCACGAAATCTCGAGAGCTAAAGAAACGATTTCTTGCATGAAAATAGAAAGAAAACGCTTAAAAACAGAGAAGATGAATTTACTTCATCAAATGAAGGAAGTTTATGGCATTTTGGAAGTCAAGGAAGCGGAATTAAGGGAATTTATTCAAAATTATGAACAACGGATGTTGGAAGGCGAAGAAAAGGTAAAACGCCTGGAGACCGAAAAGCGAGTTTGGGAACAAGAACGAAGTGGCTTGTCGAAGGAATCAGAAAGCTTAAAATCACAATTAGAAATAAAAGACGTACGGTTGAAAGAGCTGGAAAATGAGCTTTTCGACATTAAACAACGTTTCTCTTCGCTTGAATCTTCGTTTCGTGAAAACAACTCGCAACTGCTTTTCAAATCAAACAATTTAAATGTGGACTCGACAGGAGGGAAGCATATATCGAACGCGTGCAACAACAGGAGAACAAATTCTCTTCAAAATCTAGAAAATTCACCGAGATTGCCTCTTGAAAACGCTGGTAAGTTTGCGTGATTTCGCTCACATGTGTTGTAATGTGCATTTCACTGTTTGTTGACCCAGATAGGTTTCTATTTTGAGCGAGGAAAGCGGAAAAAAAATTTAATGTGTTTAATTTTTCATGAACCCGAACAACTGCTTATTCAGGAAATAACTCTTTGAGAATTAGAGCATAATCCGCCAACTATCTCATTTAGAATCAAAGGTAAATCCGATTGCGTTACAATTCTAGACAGACTATTGATTTCACCTCCGATCTTTTTCACAAGTGTTTTGACAAACACGCCTACTAGCTAAAGTTATTGCTTTCGCTGTCAAAACCTCGTTTATTTTACTACCAACTGTTCAGGTGTACGTTCCTTATTTAATTTAAGGGAAAATATTCTGTCTTTTTACGGATCGCAAATCATGAGAGGAGGATGTTTGTTTCTCCACACTCCCACGTTTACTTTAAGATATTGATCGACCGGAAACTGTACATCAAGGCGGCTTACAGCTGCTTTTTTCAGTTGAGTGACTCTAACTGACTTGAGTATACTTTCCGTTGATCGTATCTCCATTCACCTTTAGCGCACATCATCATTTGTCAATTCTTTTGTACTAATAATTATATCACTTGCACTTGTAGATTCTATAAATGTCTCTTGTCTTCTGTGCATTTCCATTGGGTCATTATTCTGCTCTCTTATGTCCGTTAAAACCGTTTGAAATGTCCTTAGTACACGATTTCACACACTGAGATCTTTGACTTTCATAGTGGGTTTGTAATCAGACAAACGGTTTGCAGACGTCTTTGTTATAACCAAACAAAGATCTTAATGTGACAAACTAACTAGTTCTCCCAAGGGGTGCACAAGTTAAACAATTGCTTTTTTGTTTCTGAGCATCTAGGTGAAACTAAACAGTTCCAAAGAAAATTGGTCCTTTTATCAGTTGTTAACTCCAATGAGCATCATTTGTCCTGCATGCGAGGGCCAGCTACATGTGTATATAGCTTTAGGGCAAAAAATCAAACCAAAGGAGGCCTTAAATTAATTTTGCAGTGAGCTTATTGCCTAGGGGTTGGGTGGGGGCATTTGTCTCCCTTATAGAAATTGTATTGTACTTGTACATTTTTTTTATAAGAATTATTTTATTAGCCTGTATGCAGAGGCCCCCTTCCCTTGAGGGGGCATGTGTACACACACAGGTTATATTTTGTAAGGATATTGAGGTTGAAATGTGTAAGAGTGTATTTGCTATTCTGGAGTTATTAAATAGGGGTATGTTATCCTAGGGTTTCAATATTAAGGTATATTGTGGAAACTCAGTACAACAAAACTCTTTGTAACAAAGTCCTTCTGTGTAATGGATATCACCTCAGCTTTACAAAAAATAATGTATGAAATAGGACCTCATTATGTTATGCTTGTTTCTTCTGTCCCTTGGCAAAATAGATTAGATTCCTTACTTACTCAGGACAGGATATCTGATTAAAAGTTTAAAGCAAATGAAAAACAGATACATAGTATACATGTCCTCAAATATCCTGGTTGACCCTAACCATACATGTATGTAACAGAGAAGTTTATAAGTATCTCCTCAATACATTTTATTCAATGCCTCACAGAGTGGGTAAAATCTTCCTTATTTGACAGTATGGCATGTGAGTTACTGACATTATTTATTTATTTATTTTTACACCCAGCTCTGTTATTAATTGGACTTAACATTTTACACCCCCATAATTGGGTGATCCCTATTTTCACTAAAAATACATAACCTGAGTCGTCTGATTGATAGCTTTGTAAGCTAATGCAATTTTGATAAGATAAGGAATCAGTCTGTGATATGTTATTTCCATGTGAATGGCTTGTTTCCAGCTCTGTTACTTGAACTCCTGAGTTTGGATCACACATGACCTTCAATGTCTAAACCATTTTAGATATTAAAAAACGTGATCAGATAACATGACTTCTCCATTTTCCGTTGGTAATAAAGGAAGTGTTTGTCATATTTGTTGTCACCTGATAAAAGTGCAGTCACACTTCATAGGTGCCATCTGTTAAGAAAGCACCCACCCACCTTAATAAGGTCACAGGTTGTACCTGGGGTTTATCAGTACGTGCATAAAATTTCAAGAAAAATTGGACAAAATACTCTTTTTATGTAACTTTGAGGAATCTTTAAACATTGATGTTGTTTACTTTGCGATTTGTCCATAAATTTATTAATAGCTTTTTCATTTTTTTTATTAGATAAGAATTGTGACCGTCTTCCTACCTTGCTAATCTCACCAGTTGGATCAGCTTCCTCTGGTTCCCAGTCAGATGTGAGTCAAGCTTGTTCACCCCCTGATGTAGAAGTGTTTGACTTTAGCGTTCATAACAACCTAGAAACACTTGACTCAGGAAAAAAGAAAAAGGAACGCCCCTCCTCGCTATCACGGTTCTTCACAAGAGGGAAACAAAGAAAAAGTCTTGTATTTTCACCAGTTGTTAGAGGTAAGTACATGTGAAAAAGAAAATCTTTTTGCCTAATGCACATGTCTGATATTTGCAATTGGTTGCCAAATAAGGAAGTGCCTCTTCCCAGGCTTTCTGTGCCACCCTTTCATGGGTAGGGAGGGGGAGGAAAGGTATGTACTGTATGTCTCTGGTCTGACATTTTAAAATGCTTAATTGTTTCACCTATCATCCTGTCAGTATTTTGCTATTGTATTTTGTATAATTTGTCATTGTAACAGTTTCTTTGCTCATTTAATTTGTTACCATTTCATCTGTCACAAGTCTCTTATTCTCCCATGAGGCTTGACAGAATTTACAAATTAATATCACTGCTGGCAATAGAGTACCAGTGTGATGTCACAAATGATATTGAATTTTTTAACTCATGGGATCATTTGTATGGATTTTTAGAAAGAGGAAGACTGATGAAGTTTTTGAATCTTTTTTATAACTGTCTAGAGTTACAGTTTCAGGTGGAAATCAGGCTGGAGTCGATTTTGTTTTGATACAACCCTTCCTGCTTTATTATGTTAATCCAAGTTGTTCTAATGCTAACTAGTGTTTGTAGAATAATTTTCATAAGAAAAGAAAAGAGTTTTGTATAAAAACAAGGTCAACCTCAGCATCACATTCACTCAGAGGCTAGCGTACTAAGCTCATAACTGTAAAATGGTCTATTGCAGAGTTACAGTTTCCCTTCCATTTTTAATATTGTTTTTTTTTTTCATTTTTTCAACATTCCAACACAACTATGTCAACCAGGCCAACAGTTCCTACAATGGCTGGTTGTTTTTGACCTTTTTGATTGTTTTCTAACTTGGAATTAATTTGAAATATTCTTTTAATTTGATCATTTTTTCTTAGTTTTTATTTTGTCCCTTGAAAGTGTCATGGTGACATTGAATCAGTGTTTTTTTAACTATTTTGGCTAATATTTATTCTTAAATGTTTTAATTCAATTTTATTGAAAAACCTTTAAGAATGTGACAGTGCGATTTGTTGCTAATGTAGCAAGAGACAAGCAGATTCAGAAACAAGCAACATATAGCCCATACTGAGCTTTAGGATCAATTGTCAAAAGCTCGCTGAAGTCCCTTATATAAAATATATTGTTTCTTAAAATGAAATTAAATTCTGTTATGTAAATAAAAGCAATCATCTATTTTATGAATGGCAATATAAGAAATGATTCTTGTGTCAGCCATTTCATATTTTGTCGATTCATCTCATTTCCATCATCGGGTACATACATTACAAACTCTCTATGGCCTGCTCTCCAGTTGGCTTGATTAGCTTTATGGATAGAGCTTTGAGTCTAGTCATGGCAAAGGTCAAAGTTCAATTCCCGGTCAAGCCTGAATTGTTTTCAGGTTCTTTTTCAACACTTGAATTGTTTATTTGACTGCAAGGATCATTTCCATGTTGACATCTATTTTATATCATTTTTGGTTTATAATGGAATATCCAGATGTTGATAATACAAGCACTAGCTTTGCTGAAAAGAAGCGAGTATGGGAATTGCACAAAGACATTCCTATGGTGTGTTGGAAAGCCAACATGGTTCTAGCATGGCTTGAGGTAGAATGTCAGATGTCTGTTTACTCACAAATGTGCTATGAGAACATCAAAAGTGGGAAAGTGCTTTTGGAACTCAGTGATTCTGAGCTTGAAGCTGGACTTGGGATCATGAATACAATGCACAGACGTAAACTTAGACTGGCCATTGAGGAATACAGGGATCCAGCTGCAAGGTACATTACTAGCTATACCCTTGAACCTCCCCTAAAGCAACCACCCAAAATGCATAGATTTAGCGGTCGCCTCCAGGAGCAGGTCGCTTATGAGAATCATCAGCGCATCTACCTTTTGGTGAAAGGTTTATTGCATGCAATAGTCCTTTTTACTGATACTGCGGCCATATTGAATTTATTAGATTTAAGGAGTATTATGGAATGCCCAGGGGGCATGAGCACCATCCGATATACTCGCTCAGGATATCTATGCGCGCTTTTCGGGCCAATTTTTCTTTAAGTTTTCCTACGAAAAAATTTTAATGGGTATTGGGAAGAAAGATCATTGTGCCATGTTTGGATGTAATAATGATAGCGTTTTTCCTGAGAAATATACAGTGAAGTTCTCTTTTCGCCAGAAAAGCAAGGGTAAACACTGGGCGAGTGCCCCCTGGACATCCTATAATACTCCTTAAATCTAATAAATTCAATATGGCCGCGGTATCAATAAAAAGGTCTATTTAAGTTATTTGTAAGTGTAGTTCCATGTTGTCATTATTGGTTCATCGTATACTCTGAGTGGTGCACTACATACAGTAAACACAAACCACATCAAGCTTGAATTGTGGAAAAACTAAGGAAAATAATACATTATTGGTATTTAATTTTGCGGGTCTTTAATTTCATGTTTTTTGCGATTGTGAAAAAAATTTCGAAATTAAAGACCTGCAAAAAGTGAAATTTAAGCACATGAAATTTAATACCCAAATAGAAAATTCACAACAGAATAAACTTGTATTATAGAAACAACATATTCAGGATGTATGGACAAACACCATATTGCTAACCGGTTTTACTGATAATAATGATAATAATTAATAATTTATGAACTAATTGTGAGTAACTTAACATAAGAATGATCAGCTGAATATTACAACTGCATTACTTTACAAGAAACAGATAAAAGATTATATGGTAATCTACATTTTAACATTAGTTTGGAAAGATTTTACACGTTTCTTGTTCCAGTTTATCTAAAATTTTTTAAAGGTTCATACTTTGAAAAAAAAAATAAAGTGAAGTTGAGATCGCTTAAAATCACAAAAATAAAACCCTGTGAAATACTGTCTCATCAAAATTGCAAAATTAAGTATCCACAAAATTAATAAGGTACAACCATTGTGTCCAAAAGTAGTCACTGTCGCTTATGAGAGGTTCTGATTGTGAGGATTTGAATGGGAAGATTTTAGTGTTTTGCTGGGATAGGTTGTCACTTATGTGAGGTGGCCGCTGACAAGAGGTGGTTGCATATGCAGGTTGGACTGTATAAAAAAACCTAACTATTTAGTATTATACCGAAAAACTATAATTAGCACCTATTTTCAGTTTTCAGTTTCATAAGGTTTATGACCATCATTGCAGCAAGAAAAAGTAATAATCTATTTTTCTTATTATTTCACAGGAAGTACCCAGAAATCTCCTCAGTAGATCATCTGTGGGTGGCCCGTGTCTGGATAAAGGACCTGGGACTGAACCAGTACTCCTCCACCTTTGAAGCACAGATGATTGACGGCAGGTTATTAAATGTCCTTACGAAGAAAGACATGGAGAAATATCTTAATGTCAATAAGAAATTTCATCAGGTGAGGAAACAAGAAAACACATGGTCAAATATCCGCATTGTCAAGAAGAGAATTTAAAGGCTTCCTACATTTTTGGCTACAGAAATGAAAATCAAAGCTTAAGTATGTGTATACGTCGCGATTTAAACGAACATTTTCAAGCTATCCCAAGCCTCTGTTTCAAAGCGAGGCTAAGTGAGAAGCCATTGATATGATTTTATTCTCATGCCAGTAAAACTCATTTTGACAAGAAAGGTTTTACACTTAGCCATGTTTGGAAAGTATGAGGTTGTGGAAATCGGAAATGGCCTATTTTATCTTTGATGTTAATTTTATTCCTGGCTTTTGTTTTTGGGTATGGCAACGTATGATAATGTGTTTAAAGCAGATGAAATTAAAATTTAAACCAAGAATAACAACATCCAACGACAACTTATTTATGGATTATGTATTACTTGTTTGCTATAAAAATCACTTTTAATATTTGGTTTCTCTTTATTTAGACAAGTGTCCTTCACGGTATAAAGTTACTTCGTATGATGGACTTCAGCAAGGAGGTACATCTCACACATTCCTCCATTTAACTTTGGAAAAAACTACATACCACTTATTAACTGAGAGGGAGGTTATTACAGGGAAATATCAGACCGAGGCCGTGGTGTCACGAAGCTAAGGCTGAGGCCTGAGATTTTCCTGTAGTGACCGAACGAATGAGTTTAATAAGTTTCAACTGATTTTCTCTCGAACTTTTAAAGTTATTGTCTCCCCGTATTAACAGTTAACGCTCAGTTGTTCGTCTGTCCCGCCTATATTAGCAGTTGCTCCCTGCGGGCCAGTGTAATTCTTTACTTAATTTAAATTCTTGGAATACAATTTTGTTGTTCTTCCTGCTTATTTTGTGACGAACACTGCAAACTGCAGTAGTCATGAGTAGTACTTTCTTAACTGCGCCTTTGGTAGATGCTCCATCTTTTAACGAGACGTTGTATCATTTTAAATTTAGCTGCTGATAGAACGAAGAACACAAAGTGAAGACAATGACTTGGATCCTGTTGTCTGGACTAATGACAGAGTGGCCAAATGGTGTCGATCCATTGACTTGGGAGTAAGTTGTTTGGCTCTACAAATTCTTTTAAGCTACCATAAAATTCCGAAAATAAGCCCTGGGGCTTATATTTTCAAAGGCCCTTTTGGAGGGGCTTATTTTTGGAGGGGCCTATATTTGGAGGGGTTTATCTACGGAGGGAAAGTTGCGTTTCAAAATCGATTGGGCTAGTCTTATAGTTGGAAGTAAATTTACCAGTTTTGCTTTGTTTTCTTTGTATTTGAGGGCAATTTTACAAGTATCCCCCGGGGGGCTTATATTTGGAGGAGCAATTTAACGGAGAGTTTTTTTGCATTACCGGTTTGAGGGGCTTATATTTGGAGGGGCTTATTTTCGGAATTTTACGGTATAAGTTTTTGGATCATTATAAGTTTCTGGGAAACTACTCACCTACCCCTCCCCTAAGACAACATTAACACTTACTTCTCACTGAGGCCAAAATGTTGGCTTAGCGGAGGGGTAGGTGAGGACATGTTTCCGGATTTATTTATGGTATTCAGATTTGCAGTAGTTAATCTACTTGAGACACTCACTCAGATACACAGGCTAACTATTCACTAGAGGAGACTGTTCTGGATTCATAACTGTTTCTGGATTTATAACTTTTATTGTATTTGGATTCGCAGGCATTTACACGCATCAGTAAATCTGACAACATTCTTTCAGAAACAAAGTCTCCACTTAGGGCCTGTTTACATGGAGGTGGGGGACCCCAGGTAGATGAGGTAAACTATGGCAGGTCACCCCACCTATCATGTAAACGTGATTAAATTAAAATGAGAGATTATAGGGACAAACGGGTTACCTCACCTAAGCGGGTTACCTCACCTACCTGGGATCCCCCACCTCCATGTAAACAGGCCCTTAGAATCCGGATTCAAAATGTCCGGACACGCGACTAAATTGACAAGTTCTATTTCAGATTCACTAAGCCGGTACCCAAATATTTGGATTCGGATTTCGTCACAAATTCGGAAATTCCGCCCCCAGTTTAAACCTTCAAGAACATCACGTTCACATTAATATCTTTATCCCTCGTTCGAAATATGATTCATTTTATTTACAGTATACACGCACTAATAAGAACCTACTGTTTTTGAAGGCTGGCAAAATAGGTTCTTGTATTTTAGGGTATATATTGGCAATTTGGGCTAAGTAAGTTCTTAATTAGGTTCTTAATTTTTTATGACGGAGCTAATGGATTGTAGCCTGCGAACAGCAGACGCATTTCCGGTCGTCGGTTCTCTCCCTCCGAAAAATAGTGGATTGACCATTACCAGAAAAATTTATAAACTTTTTATTTATCCACAATGTATTATTATAACCCTAACAAAACTGATTACCAAATTCATATACATGTACAGTTTAATACAGTACGTTCTTATTATACTTAAATTTACAACTCAAAGTTACACTCCTTTGTTAAATTGTCTATCATAATTTACCTGTAACCCACACATAAGAACCTCCTTGATCCTGACTGGCTTAACAGGTTCTTGCATTTTAGGGTGTTAAAGCGGCAAATTTCTGCCAGGAAGTTCTTAATCCACAGTTTCTTATTAGCGGGTGTTTACTGTATTTCAATTCATGTCATTTCCACCATCGAGTATATTACGAACTCACAATGGCCTGCTCTCCAGTTGGCGTGAAAGGTCGGGGTTTGACTCCCGGACAAGCGTGAATTTTTTTCAGGTTCTTTCGTTTTTCAATCGCTTAGGTTCATTCTTTTGCGAAGATCATTATATTCACATTCTTAAATTGAGAGCACCACTCCCCCCCCCCCTCCTCAAATCAAGGATGAATAGTATCGAGTTTTGGCTTTCGCTATGCTTCACCCTTGATTTGGGGGGATGGGGATTTGATATTCCATTTTATTTTGTCCAAGATTGTGGCTTTAATTGGTAAGAATCCTGCTTTTAAATGACAAGGGGCTTTATATTTTTTCTGTGGTCCTTTGAAATATAGAGCAGCTGTTTGAATATTTAAAAGCAATAACCTGGAAATTTTGTCTTCATTTTCCTTTGAAGATTACATGTTCTGTGCGAATCACGCATTGTTGACTTGAATTTGTTCGCATTTGTATATTATTTAGTGATGTTCAGGGGCGGATCCAGGAATTTTTTTGATTGGGGCAGGAGGCGGGGGGGGGGGGGGGGGGCGGTGTCTAAACTTTGGTTCAGAAAGGACTGTTGAACTTTTTTGTGGCAAATTACTTCTCACAGAGACGACCACGTGTTTCTCAATCTGTGAACGCCGGTCGCCGTTGGCGCGGGAAATACTGCTTTGTCAGCAGAGGCGAACAGATCATAGGAGGGTACCCAAAAACAATCACATTTTTGAATATCCCTGGAATTCAGTTTAGTGGAAAAATGCAACGCGCGTTTCATGAAGAAAAATCAGCCAGTTAAAAAGTGATATGCGATCCTGTCGATTTAAGGATTTCTGTCTCAAACAAGCGTCAGGTCTGATGGGGGTCCGGGCCCTCCGGACCCTCCCCCTGGATCTGCCACTGATGTCTCCTTTCTTATTCTTCTTCAATTTGGTTTCAAAGATGACCGTTTCTGATTTTTTTCCAATTCAATAAATTTGCTCGGAGACCCTGTTTACATTGGTCCGGACAAATTTTTAATCTGTGTGACCCGTTTACGCGAAAGCGTACAAGTTCTGCTACAGACAGCAGTACTGTTTAAAGGAGTGTTTAAAGGCGTGCTTTTGTAATGGTCGTGAGTTTTCAAACCTTTATACACTGTATTTCTGTTGACAGGAGTATGCTGATAACTTGAAAGACAGCGGTGTACATGGTGCTGTGTTAGTCTTGGATCCCATATTTGGTGCTGATGAACTGGCTCAAGCTCTTGGTATTCACGTATCCAAGAACATTATCAGGAGACACTTAACTTCTGAGTTGTTATCTGTGTTAGTTCCTGCGAGGTAATGAAAATACAGTCCACTTTTACATGTGTAGGCGTCATAGTGGCAGCTGGTTTATCGGTTATACGTCTCATTCTTTCCCTCCAAAGATAAAATTCACTCCCCAAATCATTTTTTTGTAAAAAACTTAGAAATGAAGAGTGTTGCGCGAACCTTCTGCAAACGAGGTTCATTTGATTGGTGTTCACTCACAGATATAAAACTACAGACTAAGTAACTAGTACCATGTGAGAGTACTGCTGAAGAGGTCTTATTTGAATGGTAACACCGTAGGATTTTGTCCACAGACTTCAAAGTAAGAACTACACACTAAATAGATAGTACCATGTGAATACTTCTGAAGAGGTTTCATTTGAATTGAATGGTCACAGCATAGGATTTTTTCAATAGACTCAAAAGTTGGATTGACGAATAATCTTACTACAGCGTGGTCTAGCTTTGTTAATAATCCCTTTTCTTTTCTTGACTGTTGATAGGGAACACATTGACTTTGATGACACGGACGTAAAAGGCAAACAAAAACAAAAGCGACATCGTTCTCTTAGTTTTAACTCTGGCAGCAGAACCAGCGTGCGCTCGGAAATCAAGAGACACAGCTTCAGGGTAAGTCAGTATATCCAACTAGCATTAATTATAACTATGATATGTTTTGCATGCCATTTATTGTACATCATCTTGTAGTGTGGTCCAATAGGCCATTTTAGAATTGTTTGCTTAGTGTCCTGGCTTTGAATAGAGGCGAGGCTGGAGGTGACATTGTTTTGTTACAGACCTTCAACATGTAGATGATCATGTTCAGGCGCAGGTTAGCTTGAGAATAACACGAGGAACTGGTTTGTTACATAACGAGGTCACCTCCAGCCGCGTTTCTATTCAAAGACATGGCACTGAGCAGCGCGTGGTGGCCTCCCAGAGCTGTAGATAGAACAATACAGAATGCTCAACGTATTTATTCGAAAAAGCACCTCCCTCGGATAAGTGACACACTAAACAGCCTGAAATACTAAACGCCCCGTAACTCTGGAACGCAGCTCAACAAGGCGCTGAGCCAAAACAGTCTGGAAATCAAAGAAGCGCTGCGCGATTATTCGAGTAAATACGTGAAAGAGCCGTTTTCAATTGAGTGTCGAATTCAACTTTATTATTTCTTTGGTTTTGAATGGCTGCGGTTTGTGATTGGCTAAAAACTTGCGCAATTTTCTTAGCCAATCAGAAGTGAAGTCAAAACCAATCCCGACCTGACTTGCGTTTTCCCGCGCTTGAAGCGGCTGCATGTAATTGCTTTGGAATCTATTTGGTTCATGTGATCGTCTGTCCATAGTGTGACTGGCCAGAGGTGTTAGTCGTGGTTACACACCCCGTGTTGCAAGAATTTCCTGTGGTGTGGTATTTATCCTTCCATACCAAGACAAAAGCGGTCACACTCAAGTTTTTTCCCGCGGTACCTGCCGCCTGCAGCCCGTCATTTTATGCGCGGGAAAGGAGCCGGCCCTCGACTAAACTCTTGATTGCTGGCATGGTCTCTTCTTTTGAACATTTTTCAGGGTTCGCACAGTCTTAAAAGGTCCTTCAAGGCAATAAATCATTGAAAAGTCCTTGAATTTGAGACGTTGATTCCTGTTTTTCAAAACATGTCTGTTTTCCTTCCGCAAAAGGTAGCACAAATATGCTCGCGTGCCATTCCACAAGTAGAGTGACCAGAAGCTGTAGGTAGATGATGATACGTTTACATATATACACTGTTTACAGATAGCCATTACGGCACCTGAAGGAGGATCATGAGGTTATCCCTCTGTTAAGATCTCTCCTTAATGATAACCCATCCAGCCCAGGAAAGGTTGGCCACACCACCAGTGTCTACGTCCCCTACACTTTTCCAACCGGGGTGGTGTGGGTTCTTTTACGTCCCACAAGAACCAGACAAGTGAAAGTGCTGTGAGACGGGACCTACGGTTTTTCGTCCTTATCCGAGAAAACTAGAAAGTCTATCCGTTTGCAGATATCATTACAAAGGCAGCACTTTCTTCTCAGTTATTTAAAGGCCCTGAGAATTGGTCCGGCCGGGGTTTGAACCCGCGAACTCCCTCCGAACAATCTCTTCTCGGGGAGGACCGAGAGAACGGCGGAAATCCAGCCTAAACCAAGGTTACCGTCAGTAATACGAGTTGGGATTGCACCGCGTCTTTTTCTGCGGAACAATACTCTGTTACAAAACTACGCGTGTGACCATAATTTGACGTAGGACGTAACCATGGAGACATAAAAAACAGGGTTCGCACGGAAAGTTAAGATCCAAGAACGTTCAAGGACTTTTCAAGGACTCTTACATGGACAACCGTTTGAAATTAAAGGCGCACTTTCCAGGCATGACCATAGCAAAAAGGGCTTTCCAAGACACCAGACACAATGCCATGAAATGTCAGCTCTGAGCGACAAAAATCCACGTGACATTCGCAAAGGCCTGGTTAGCTCAGTTGGGAGAGCGCCGGTCTGCTGAGCGGAAAAGTGAGGGGTGGATTCCCGAACAGCGGTTGGTAATCAAGCCAGCCTAACCTTGGTTTGGCATTTTCGACATTCAATTGAAAACCGTGTTTATTATTTTAGTAGGTGTCTTGTGATTGTTTTTGATGTTTGATGTGTGTAAAGTTTACTTTACGTTACTTCATGCCGACAAAACGTAACGTTATAAGAGTGTCCGTCATTTATAAGTTAAAATTAAAACTTTATGTTACCTTAAAAGCACCCACTCTGGTCTGTCGTTAATACCACATCATTTGTATTAAAAATACCTTTAAATTTATACTTATGTTAAGCTGAACGTCATCTGAGATAAAATCATGTAATAAGTTATATTAAAGGTAAGGTAAGAAGTTACTAAAGAAAATATTCACAAATTGATAAACCTTCAATTGTTACATGTAATTTAAGCTACCTTAAGGCATTCTTAATTTTATTTAGCGATAAATTACGTGACAATTAAATTTTAAAATTAGTCTCGTAATTAACAGCCATCTTTTCTTTCCTCATAATCCTTCTTTTCTTTTTAACTATATTTTATTGTTAGGCTTGATACTAATTCCACTTGTTTTTAACGTTTTCTTTTAATAGCTGTTTGTATGCGTTACTTCAAACTCTACTCAACAGTGCTATTCTGTTTTCAAACTCTTTTTTCTATAGAAGGTCAAACTCTGCGCTAAGTCGACAATGGAAACTCATCTTTGATGCTGGCTGTTCAGTGACTACATTTCAATGTAAATACTTGAAATTCCTCACAGCCTCATAAATGCTCTTGATTAAATGATCCTCAAAGCCTTGCCAACTTAAATTCAAGGACAATGTAGCTAGTAAACATGAACTTTAAATTGAAGTATAAACGTAGCGGACTCTATAGATTATATACAGAATGAGGAACAGTAACTTCTACTTTGTTTCCGGAGACAACAAATTTTAATTTTTTTGTAAAAAATAAGAACAAAACGGGTTCACAATCGGAAAATGCTCAATGTAACAGAATGCTAAATGTAACAGAACTTTCCACAAAGACTAAGAAACGTAATTAATTGCATTTAAAATAGTTTCTGAGATGCGATTGTTGACAGAGGAAGCCTTGATGTAAGAAAAAAAACAAACCTAAAACTGAATTTACTGAATGAATTTTTTTCTTCAATACGTACGGTTAAATTTAGGCTATCCGGATAAATTGTTAAACAGAAGCGTAAAATAAAAACGCGTTGCCTTGAAGAAAATTGAACCAGACACTAAAAATTCACGATTGCCTGCATGGCAAGCGTTTGAAAGGGAAGGAAAGGGAATTTCAGTGCTGAAATTGGTATTGAAAGGGAAGGTGAAGGAGATTAGGTGCGCGCGAGAAGGTTGAAAGGTGCGCGAGGGTCTTTCGCTCGGTCTCGCGTTCAAATTCCCTTGCCCTTCCCTTTCGAATGCCTGCCACGTGAGCTAAATCCACGGCCGCGTGCAGATGTCTCCTAGATAATGCCTTAAAACCAATGCCCTCCATCAGTAAGAAACATTTAACAGATCTCCTCAATGGGTAATATAAGTTGGTTTTACCATCTTCCACATAAACTTTTTCAAGTGCTTTAAGGAGAGATAGCATTTATTTGTCTGTGAGGAGGATGACACGGCTGTGCTTATTTTAGTGCATGCATGTTTAAAAAACTAGAGTTAACATAAAGCCAGAAACTCATAAGGGGTTGATTCAACCCCTTATGAGTTTCTGATTAAACTTAACACGCAGTCGTCCAATAACCATTTAAGACACTCCTTTTTTCCCATCACTTTTCAGTTTCTTGCTATTCAAATAGATCTATACCAATTGGTACTCAGCGCTGTCATTAAGGGACGTAACCCGTAACACCTGTTATGGCTGAGCACACTTGATGTTACGGGTGATCAATGTGGAAAGCTAAATTAAATTTTTGTGAGATGTTATGGGTGAATATTCAGTTGCTGCGCCTGCTTAAAAAAATAATGACAGCCCTGCGGTTGTACGCTTATCACGTTCTTCTGCGGCATGAGATCTTCCGATATGCATGCATTCTGCAAAGCCTACACATATACCTACTTTCCTTTTGAGATGGATCTTACGATCTGTTGACATTCATGTATTCTTTTGGTAGCAGCCTGCGCTCTTCGCAAATCTCTTACCACCTGCATTGTGTCTTGCATTCACCCTTTGTGGCCACCAATACTTCCTTCATACCCAAGTACAATTACATGTCTACCAGAGTTCAGTTGCAGTTGTTCAAAAGGTCAAAGGTCAATGGCACCAACCAGCTTCTTCTTCCCCCTTGGGCGATAGTCGTGACGCAATAGGTCGTGGGAAGGGGTCAGCAGGAAGAATCATGGGAAAGCTTCAAAAACACAAAGGCACATGGGTAGCGCTCAACTTGCAGAGCTAACCAATTGCGCCGCGACTACAGCCGAAACTCCAAAAAAAAAAAAAAAAACTCTTTGGTTAAAAGCGGAGCTTCTGCTCTGTGAATGATTCAAACTCAGGGGAAATGTCACAAGCAGATTGTGAAAAGGATCGTCTGTTGGGATGAATGCAGCCCCGGAAGAAACAGTATGTGTCAGTGACTTCCCTATGCGCGTTCAAATTAGAAGGAATGAAAGATTGTTTGGCGATGCAATTTGCAGTGGGCCGATAAGATTACATATTAGTCCCCTTTCTACCTTTTGAACGACTGAACTGATGGAACTACCTACCCTGATAACACTTGCGTTCACACTTGATTCCTACGTACTTGGCCTGCAAACCCAGAACAGTTTGCCTTGTTTCCATGACTACCCGTACGAAGTCTCTCTCATCTTGACTTGTTTTTTTTTCCTTGTGTCCTCAACGAAAAGTCAGTAGTTATTCTTACCAGATATCACACGTGTTAGTTTCGCAGATTACTTATTCGATCGTGTCCGCGATGAAGTAGAACGATACTCTTTGACCTTGAAGTGATTACGCATGAACAAAACTTAATCAACGAACGAGCAAAAATATAAGAATTTAATTGGTCTGGAGAAGACGCAACGCATTCCCAGCTGGAAAATGGTTTCTCTATAGAAATTTTCCGTAACTTAGGGAAACAAAAAGTGAGTTCCTAACGATGCTTTTTCCACCGTGGGGTTTTCTTGGACGGCGGAACGACGAGTTTATGTTGTAGTCGTTTCCATTATTAGAGTCATTTAGATTCTAAGAAAAGAACGAGACTGACCAGATTTTCTCAATACTAAGAAGTGGACGCGTGCGAACCAGCGTCATTTTGGCGAGAAAATGTGATTGGTTTTAGAGAAAAAGTCGGAGTGACGAAAACAAGTTATCAAATCTTACAAGTTTTATCATTTTGCAATCGGAAGAGGGCTATTTCAATAAAAATAACTGTGTTAACTTTTCTGGTGAAGAAAGTAAATTGAAGCTTTCCGTGGTCTATAATTTTTTTAGGAATACGCGACAAAACTTTAATGAAATCTCGTCCTCGAATCTAATAAAGGTCTCTATCGAATGAGAAAACAAATAGCGAACACTTATAGAAGACGCTTCTCGAGGTCAAGTGAAAATCCAACTATCACCCCAAATTTTGTCCATTTGTATGAAGTTCACGCACCGCTGTTGTTTTGCAGGCTCAGGTAAAACGTTGACCTTTTCGACCTTTTCATAAAACGAACCAAATTCCGCTTTGGTCGACCTAAATATTTGGGTTAAATTCGACCACTGTCGTGTTTGACGTCGAAGTTAACTCAATTTTGGATGGACAAACACGTTTTATCTGTCTCAGTGAAGCAGACCAAGTTTCGAAACTTATCATGAACTTAATCTTCTTAGTTTGTTTCGCCTCCTTGTTTGACTTGGGCATCAGTTTCGGTTAAAGTGACGAATAAAAATACCGCTCTAAACCTCCCCTTTGGTGAATAGTTGTTAACTACAGTAGTATTAACATGTAAGGCGATTATGATGTTGACATCAAAAAATATATATATATATACATATCCAGTAATCCATAAGAGTTTAATTGTTTAAAACCAGCTAAATTTTGCAGCATCGTGTGTACTATGAGGGTAAATACAAATACATTAAATTGATAAACTGACTTTATTTGTATCAATTCCTTTACGTTAAACCGTTATCGTGATTGATACCAAATATTTTGAAAAGATTTTCTAACCGATCTGGTTGTTTTTTTTAACTTAATGATTGTTCTATCCAATATTATAAGCCAATAGCTACAATCTGCAGTCTGCAGTTGAATTCACTTGGTTAGGCCGGTAGTGTTGCATATCTCATTTTTAGCCATTCCCATGATAATTCGCCGAAAACGGGTCTAAAAAAGTGGAGTTGGGAGAAAAATGCGGTATTTTCGCTACTCGCTGGCGATCGCCAAAGTTTCAACTTCCGATAACGTAATGCACCTGCCATCATCAAGAGTAGAAGAGTTGAGCAAGAGATGAGAAACCTTATTTTTTTCGTTGAGTACTATGACCAACAAACTTTCTTAAATCCAATACAGGGGGTGGGATTGGTGAGGGGGAGGGGGGGATAGGACCCTCCCATCGGTTCAATAAAGGCGGTCACTGAGGCAGTTCAGTTTTTAGAAACCTTCATGTCTATCAAACACCCCATCTAACAGTGCATTTATGTGTGCTCAATCTATCCACGTACTGTTTTCCTTTCTTTAGGATTCCTTTATGCTTCGATCCAGTTCCAAACGGAAACCTTACAGAGCCAGCAGCGATGATACTGATGTTTCCAATGTGCCTTATCCCGCCGTGTCACCAAGAAGTTCACTTAGAAGACCTCGCACGCGACCTAAATCATCCTTTCAGTAACTCGAATTAATACCCCTACTAGAGATGAGAACTCTTTATGTCACGTTCCCATGGTAGCAAAATTTGTGGATCCCAACAAACCGTGAACCTGCAAATACGGCAGAAAAAAACGTGTGTCCTGTGTCCTGTGTGATTCCACTCAGGAACAAAAACGGCGGTCCATACTTTTCTTCCATTGTTCGACAATAGAAATGGCCGTCTCTGTCAAGAACGATTGTTGAGATCCGGGAATCTTTCTACCATGGCAATGTGACGCTACACTTCTCCGGCTCCATATGGAGCTTAAGCAACCACAACGGTTACGGCAGCGAGAACGTTCCTGACAAATTGTCGTCGCACCGTTTCAGACTTTGCGTCGTGCAATTTGTCCAATGTTGCATCCTCAGGTACTGCATTCAAGTTCAGTGAAAAAAGTAAAATTAGTCGTCGTATGCCTTTATAAAACGTTCCATTGATATGTTTGACGTTTTAATCGTGCAGTAGCCTGCAGTACGGACGAATTTTGCAGCGCGAGTGATGAAATTAACGCTGGCTCGCCATCTTGGATGCTGAGACTGGCAGAGGGTTAGGGGGAGTCAAAAACTAATTCTTAAGGAGAGGACGACGGGTTGAAAATAGAGGAAGGGGAGGGGGAGGAGAGGTGTTCCCTTTCTCCTGCCCACCCCTCCCCTGCTGCCCGCTCCACCTTTCTTATTATTATGTTTTGTTTGCTTTCAAGATGGCGGCCTGACGCGATCAATATAATCTGCTTTTGTTGGAAAAATCGGCTGTTCCACAGGCTCACCGTGCTGAGCTTTCAGTAAGTAGTGCAAGTGGAGATATGCTGTTGAACCCATTCAGTGCTTTTCTAATGTTCGTGGTAACGTCGCCGTCGTTGTTGCTTAAGCCGCTCTTTAGTATTAAATCTGTAAAGGGGCGGTGTGCGACAAACGCAGACTGCAAACTTGCAGACTGACAGTTAAACATTGTTATAAAATGCGTCAACCCTAACCCTAACCCTAATTAACCCTAAAACAAGCCTTTTAGGGTTAGGGTTAGGGTTAGAGCATTTTAGAACAATGTTTATCTGCCAGTCTTCAAGTCTGCAGTCTGCGTTTGTCGTACACCGGTGAAGGGGTTATACTCCTCAGTTCCAAAGAGGTGCTAAACAAATAGCGATTGGCGTTCGTAAAATATTTTCACCTCAATGTATTCAGAATTCCAAAGAAAAATTACACCAAGAAACTGAAACTGTAAATACATACAAGGTTAAATTTGGTGAACATTTTTCTAGAAATTGTGTTTTAGTTGTATATTGTGTCAACGAGGTGAAGACAACATGAATTATAATTCAGGTAATACAAATTCGCCAACGAAGAAGGTTATTATTATTTACCTAGTTAGTTACCAACTAGGCCATCAAAGATTTTTTCGTTTATTGAAGCTCCTCTTGGCCCTTTAGCGTAATTAGATCGTTCTGAAACGTCCTCACAAAGTATTTTCACAATTTCTTTTTAAAACACAAAAGCCTTTTTGCTTTAACAGTGGGCGACAATTTCATATTTTTATTATTTCATGAACAAACAAAAGTTAAGTTTGTATGACGTGAGGCGTTAATGTGAGGCACTCTTCAACACACGTGACTGTTCACGTTTTGATCCCTCCCATTGTAACATATGTGACAAATTAGTAATCACCTTTAACTTTTAGATTTTAATATATGTGGTAAGTTTTTAATTTAAGACTTCCAAAGAATGATATTATTTAATGTAGCTTACTTTTAAGATTTTAATTTATTGAGTGATAATTTAATGTAGTTTTAAAGTGTACAAAATTATGGCTGCGTTGTTCAGTCTTAAAAAGATTCGTTTGACGAGTTTTAACACGTGAATTGCTTTCTAAAGAAAGCTCTTTTTTATTAGCAGGAATTACTTTTCTTACTCATTTAGAGTGCCTACCACGGCATTTATACTTTTTACGTATAGTACAAGAAAAAAATACTATACTGAAACCTTTCTTTGCTATAATTATAGCAAGAAATTGAACGAGTTTTTATAGATATTTTTTTGTTAAGCCGGATTCTGCATGGCGAAACTAAAAGACAGATGAATCGAGGTCATGTAATTGACGTCATGCCATAGCAATAAAGTGTTACCAGTAGAAATATCTTAGATGAATTACTTCTGATACTTTGCAGGTAGAATAATTTATAACAGCGTTGTTATGTAGTGTCGATATGGTTAAGTTGATAGTGCACGAAATCGACAGCAAACGTGTTTTGATCACTAGGAGGTTCGCAGCGATTGAAGCCGGGTTTCCAAATCATCTCTACGATAAGTGAAAAAAAAATCCAGCGATCAAACATCGCTGAAATATACGTCTCATCTATCTTGAGTATAGTCCGAATACGATCGCTACTATTGTTCGGATTCAGAGGTCGTGTGATCGTAGCAACGCTTAACAGGAAAACTGTAGAAATTCTGGCAAACACTAAGCAAAATTCAGAACTGGTAAATTTCGGTCCAGGATCACTTTACCGAAAAACGGCCGCTAAGCTTAAAGCTGGTATCAAAGAAGGCTTTGAAGAAATATAACACGAATTTCCGTCCGGAACACTCTAGGCGGGCCGACACAGGACTACCTTTGCAGAAATTTCGTTGCTTTCTACAGGAACGACTAGAAAAGTCTTACTCCATTTACTCTTCAAACAGAGCGTTTTGTTAATGGTTAACGAGCAAAGTGTTTAGGTATATAGAAGTTGTTACTGGCGTGCGTTTCTCTAAATAACCCTCGGACTTTCCGGGTCTGAAAAATTCCCAGAAAATAATGGTCGTTGAGAGAGACACTTTGCGCGACCCTAAAAGAGTCCAGAAAAGGCAATCGGCGGTGAAAGCGGAGCTCTTATGCGCGCGAAGAAATTTTGGTAGTCACGTGACCGTCCGTCCGTCCGTCCGCACCACAGGGTAACCAGCCAATTGACAGCTTTCAGAAAAGGGTGTCGGATAACCAGCCAGTATCAAATGACCAAATCGTGGGCTCAGGTTTTCCGATGACTAGTTATCAGCTTTTATTGATAGCAGGCTCAGGGTTTATTTTTTAAGCCTTTCTTTGTAATGGCTCCAAGTTCACTGTTTGAAGTACATTATAACTGTCACAGGAACTTCGCTTTTAGCTCTGGCTAAATCCGTATATTTTAAATATTGTGAACTTCCGCATTTTTATTTCAACTTGCGTTTCGACGGTTTGCTAGTCATCGTACATTTTAAAAAGTGATCGTTATAGATTATTACAGAAGAATTTTTACGGATATATACACTGTTTCTTTAACTTCACAGTGATACTTTCATGATTAATTTGCTGTTGCTTTATATTTATACTGTGAAGATTTTTCTCAATCTTGGTTCCAGAACCCTTATCATTTTTGTACGAAATCACGTGATCCATATAAAGTGGCTATGGGCTCCTGACGAAATAGTTTGTCATAATCTTGAAAATGTTTATTGATTAGAATACGAAACGTCAAGTCGAAATAGAAAATGTGTATGTCCACCATGTTAATCACCGCTGTTTGTGTTTTATTTATAACCCAGGAACAAATGTCTTTATGATACAGTCACGAAAAGGTTTAGGGTCTCATTGGTTTATTTTGCCGGTCAAACGCAAGCCGGCGTGGCCGGACCCTTTCGGTGGATGCGGTGTAAGTTATCGGCTGGGTAAGGAGGAATGGAAAAAGAAAACATACTATTAAAGAGGTATGGGAATACTCGAAATTTGTTTCAAGTTCCATGTTCAATCGAGCTAAAAGTTGTTCAGTTACCCAGATTCACCTCCGGAGATTTTGCTAAAGAACTTTTTGTGAAGCAGTAGAGCTGTGTACTCATTACTATCTTGCCAAAGATGAAAAAGGTACTCTCTGAAAATTCAACACATTTAAGCAACAATTGCGTGGTGCCAGAGAACGCATTTACTTCCGTGACTTTCATCGGAAACAATTAGCATCTCTTGGTATTGGTCTTCGAAAGCAGTCGTCAAATGATTACAAAAGCTGCTATTCTTTAAGCAGCCGGTGCCTAAACTTTTTAGTAAATAAGTGTGGGCTGTTTCTTTTTAATTCATATGCAACACTATAAGATGAGTTCTTTAGTCCTCTGTGATTTTCTTCAACACTTATTTTTTGGCTTACGTAGATAAAACTGACTTCCTCAAATTAGTTCCGGGAGGAATGCAATAGAATTATTCCTATTATATCAAGTAATGCTAGACGTTAAAGTCCTTTCTATTTGTCTAATAATTTCAAGTTCAGTCTTGAAATCCACAAAACCCCCATCGTCAACAGTCAAAACAAATGTCAAAAAGGTCGTGAAAGCAATGTTTTTGACCATCTACCGTGGATACTAATTCCTTGTTCAGACGTATTCAAACAAGCACTTTACATCAGATATTACTCAAGTTCATTGAGCAGCGTGCAATTTACAAGTTGTTTGTTTCGTAATTGCAGACAGGGA
This sequence comes from Porites lutea, assembly GCF_958299795.1. NCBI lineage: Eukaryota > Metazoa > Cnidaria > Anthozoa > Scleractinia > Poritidae > Porites > Porites lutea. The sequence goes on from NC_133201.1 coordinate 20,896,597, forward strand.
GGATGATAAATTATCATATTGAGGCGGCCCTTACAATTTCTTAAGTGGCAGACAAAGAAGTCAGTTTGCCTACGGTCCTCGCTATTAGCCTGCCAACACAGACCTATTTCCGGTTGGTTCGCAATCCGTTGGTCTAGAATAATTTCAATAATTCATGCCTTTCCTACCCTGTCTACTCTTACACGCAGGTTTTTTTTAATCCCTGAACACGGTAATTTGACTTCATTAACACTTCTCGGTAAAGTAGGAATTCAGTTTAAACATTCGTTTCGATTTACGAGGCCTACTACTATCGCCACCTAATTCGTCTTATCAAGGGAGGAAGGTAGTCAGGTATAGCTTCTGTCAAATTTCAGGGACACCCAACGTAAAGTTTTGGAAAATATCTGTTCGAAAGACAATTTGAGATCTAGAATTTTCGGAACAATTTTTTGTAAAATTTCTTGCTTGCCTGCCTCTCCTCGGATTTTCGAACATCTAAAAAATGGTATAATTGCCCATTTTTAACGGATTTTTACACTAAAAAGGTCTCCTAGAATTTTCGGGAGCCTTTTTTCTGGCTGAAATTTTCGAAAAGGTAAGTTTTGATCCTATAATTTTCGGATCACTAGACGTTCGGTTAGGAAATCTACCGTTTAAATACTAAAATATGTTTAACAATGCTATGTTTATGTGCTCGTTGGGCGCCCCTCCCAAGACTTTTGATATTCAAAGTGTGTCAAGTAGACGTGATCAAAATTGTATTTTAGGGACAATAAAGAAAGGTCTATGAAAAGCAGTTTAGCCTGTGGACAGTTACCGGTGTCAGGCAATAGAAAAAGCGTTCCCTTTTTCTCTCAAGATTCTCTCCGCACCAATTAGCCAACGTAGCAGGCGCCAACGGTTATAAGTTTTACAGGCCGCGCGAGGGGAACACGCGAAGTGGAGAGGAAACCTCCTCTCCATTTCTCCCCTCGCGCGTCTTCGAGATTTCTTCCTTCGCCAAAAAACACTCCGGCGCCTGTTACGCAAGCTACGCACCAATGGAGACGTATATAACCGACTAAAATAATAGAAATTTAGTTGTTATGCATGGAGGTGCATAACAAAGAAAAAAGATGTCAATAAAAATATACAAGAGTTCGAAAGAAACTTGCTAAAAAAGAGCGCGAATGGTCCAGTGAGTCCATATGGCAGACTCTTGATGGCAGTTTGTACATCATTGGCTTTTAGCAGTTGGCATGCATTTTATAAATTAAGGATAAATTCAAGAACTGAGATATTTATTCGCAGAAGTTCTCAATGAAAATCGTATTTTTTTTTATTAAGGTGGTGTGTTCTTGCTTTTTGTGCGGTTGATCCGATGCGATTTTAGTGATGTTTTTACTCCCGTTTTCCTCTTTTTTTTACATGTGATTATGCAATATTGTACCACACCAATCCCGTACCCAGAGTCTTCTGGCTTTTTGGTGAGCGGGGCCCCGCTTACCAAAAAGCCAGAAGACTCTGGGTACAAGATTGGTACCACATTGTACTCTCATACTGAGCTTGGGCTGCCTGTGACGATGAGAGAACAGATTTCCAATAAGCGCCCCTACCCCCTCGAATGTGTTTATGTGAGCGGTTTCAGCAAAGAAAACTGTCTGTCTGTCAGCGTCAATCAAATGGGGTCTGATGAATGTTATCATTTTCAGGGGCAGATCCAGGATTTTAAATTAATTTACCGTGTTTAACATAAATTCTTCAACCTCGTCTCATATTTTACTTCAACACCAATAAACCACAAAGTTTTTTTTTTTTCTTTTGCGGAATACCAGTTGTATTAGAAAGCCGCAAGTCATCTCAGGGTGTGGGGAGGAGGGGGTGCGCAGCCCCTGCACCCTCCCCCTAGATCCGTCCCTGAAATTTGATGTCCTTCTCAAATGTTGTTGCAAATAGCAGCATTTCTTTAGCAGCTGGGAACATGTGTAAGAGTAGGCGAGCTGCTAAGAAAGAGTAGTGGAAATCGCATATTTTGGACAAGGCTGTCAGAAGCACGCTCCACTACCCCATCCCAAAGTTCTGGGAACAAACGGCCCTGGAATCCCGATCAGTTTTTCTCGAACCTCCCTAAACTGTCCTCCTTCGGTTTTGATTTGCTCAACCAACTGAATCCGTTTCCGTTGGAAAAGGCCAGCCGTTAATAACAAAGGAGTAAAAAGGAAAAAAACACAGCGACTTGTTTATCGTCAAAACTTTGACTTTGACCCGCGTATGTATAATCTTTCATGCATGACTTGTAAACAACCGTAAAAGAGCGTTCCCGCCGCGAGGATTCCGAAATAACCAATCAACATTACCGTTTCATTGTTCGACCAATCAGCATGTTTGTTAGGTTACGCCGTGTGAAAGAGCAAGATACCGGAGAATGAAATTTTCAAATTTGTTGAGCGAGTTCTTTGCTTTGGTATTTTTGTTGTGGACGCTGGTAAGTTGTGGTTTTTATTCTAGGATACATTCCCCTCATTTAATCACGTTTTATTAGATTTTATTATTGAGAAGTAGACGTTTAAACGAAGTCAAATTCTACAAAATTTTAATTTTACGCGCAAACTGTGGATCAAGAAGTCACAATTCTGATCTTGCTGTTTTTAATTTTAAGCTTAATATTTCTGGGGCTCATCCCTGTCTTTAAAATGGAATTGTAGCTAATTCCCGGTGTTGCTTTGTACACAAAATTAGCTCCTTAAACTAATAATTAACAAAAGCGTAATTATCATTAAGAAATGTTTTTCAAACAAACATATTTCTTTGCATCTTTTTAAACTGCCTAGTAAGTAAAGCGCTTGTTTACACCGTGGAAATCAGACAAAGTCTACGCACGTTTATTTATTTTTCTTTTAAAGACCAGCTGCAAACATTTATAAGGCCTTACGTCTTCACTGAATACGTTTTGAATGTATGAAACGGTGGCATGTTTAACTGCAGTTGTAGATATATTTTTTAACGCAAATCTACATAGTAAATATTGGACTAGTAACAAATATATGTAGTGTTAAAGGCAACCTGCCACAGATCATTTAAATTCCCTAATTCTCGCTCTTTTTGTTTCTTGCTTCCTAAATGTGTGCGATTTCAAAGAGAAAAAGTTATTTCTTTAGCAGTAATTGGCTGGTTGTCCTTGTAAAATTGACAAATCTTTTAAGTTTCCTTTCACTTATGGATCACAAAAGTAATGGTAAAGTGTTCAGAACTCAGGTGAAAACTCATGAAAATGGTTTGACAGAAAAAAAATGTTACCACCAAGACTCTGTATAAAGGAACTGCACCAATTACAGACACAGTGACTTTGAAACGTCCACCAGAATCAAGACATTAAAATAGATAACACCAGACAGTATTATTGCTGTTTTTTTTAACAGCACGGCAATGTGGCCATGCTGGTGGGCCATTTTTACACAATTTGCATGAAAAAAAGAGTTCAGATCACAGCAGAGGGAAACCCTTTTGCTCTTGATAGAAATGTGACAGTGAATTTTAAGCATAGTAAACACATGAGACAGGCAGCTTGGAAGAAAAAACTGCACCCATGGCTTAGCTTCCATGGGTCTCCTATACCTTAGTGGTAGAGCATCTGGCTCCAGTTATTCAAACATTGGATAGCGCTCTCCACCGGATATATGGCTATCTAGAGGTTGTGTTATCCACTGGATAGAGATTTATCCAGTGGATAGCATTATCAACCTTTCGAACAACTGGGCCCTGGACTACACTGTAGTAACCAGAAGGTCATAGGTTTGACTCCTGTTGGGAGTACTCAATTTTTTCTTCCAAGCTCCCTGTACCAGTCTGACTGAATAAACATCTATCTTGCATTTGCCCTTATCCACCAGGAAGGATGCTATGACATCAGCTGAAAAACCCAGCAATAGAATGAGATTTTAAACAGATTTTTCAAAACAAAACTCATTTATTTACAGATATTTTTACATGTTTGTATATACAACTTGATCTGTTCTTGTCTCTATATCTAAGAGCCCTTCTACTTTCCCATTTTAATATATTCCTTCATTTAATTATGATACTATCTCTACAAGAGGTGAAAACCAGTTATACCAATATCTACCTTTAATAACCAATAATTTTCTATATGAAGACCACACTAGCCTGTGTTGCAGCTGGCTCACGCACTCATCTAAACCATTTGTATAGTCCTGACTACGAATTAATGCACAAAAACTCAGTCTAATATCTTGCTGAGTCGCAAGGACGTATATGAGCGTTTCTGATAGGCGGGTTTCTTATTCGCCTCACAATAATTGGCCTAATTCTTATGTGTGCATGACAGTTGGGTGCAGTGATGTGTCAAAATTCACAGAAGGGAGTTGGCAAGTATCCTTTACAGTAAACAATGAAAGAGCAGTTCGAACTTTAAAGCATTTGTCTGAACAAAAAAAAGGGCTTGACAGAATTCCTTTAAGACCAGAATTTGCTTGTAAATTTGCTGACTGGTTTTCCAGCGTTTTCCAATCGCTGCAGATGCACTGCCGCGTATTCTGCAACATAGCTGACAGTTCTAGCATCAAAACAAATCAGGAAATTGTGATATTCGCAGCCAAAACAAAAATACAGACATGTAGCTATTCAGGTCCAGGCATTTTGGAGAAAACCAAAGAAACTATTGTTATTTAGCCGCAATTAAAAAACTTAAGGCTTAAACATGTAAAAGAAAATCATTTAATGGTAAACTGCATCTGTAATCAAATCCAAAAAGAAAACATCTGCAGAAATATAAACCATAGGAACCAATTACTCAATATGCATGGAACAGACCAGCTTCATAACCTCTAAATGTGAGACTCAAAGTGGCAAAACAAAAGTTGCTCGGTGAAAGTGTAGAATACTCCATGCACTGCATAAACTACCCAAAAGAGAGCAAGAAAAACCTCCACTGTTCAAGCTGGCTCTAAGCTCACGTTTGACACTATCACGAGCTCAGTCTCTCTTGTCACAAGCTATTAGTCGTGTTTGGCCCATCAAATCAGACTAATACCAAACTACATAAGAAACTAGACAATCAAAAACGTCAACATGTGTCCTTGGGACTCTGCGGGATTCGAACACGATATTGTGCACTAATTTGCAGATGCTCTATACAGAAGGTTTGGAGCAAACAAAGACCACACTTGCATCAACAGACAGAAAAAAATTGCAAAGTGTAAGCATAATTTTTAATGGAAGTGGACTAATAAACTCAGACAAATTGAATGATGTAACATTCCCTCTTAAGAAGCTATATCATTTAAAAGTACTGGTAGCTACAATAATATGATTCTGGTAGCTGAGTTTAAAAATACCAACACAGACAAACTGAGAGCATTGTTTAAAATTTTTTTCCAACAAACCAAAGGAAAGTACATTTTCCAGAAAAATATTGTGGAAATCATTTTATAATGAATCATATTTGGTTTTTTTAATTGAAAATAAATCTATTACATACAAGACAAAATTTCCATTGTCTTCTATCTTATAATCATTAACATACTGTATCCTTGGGATATAATATCTATCATGACAATGAATTGGGTTGAACATTATTTTGTTTAATTCTAGCGGAACTCAAATTGTGGATGGATATATACATGTGAATGTTTTAATGGACATATCTGACCCTTTCACTCACAGAATTAAAATTTAGCCTAGACTAGCACACTATGGTTTGTAAGAAAATTTTTATTGGTTATAACCCTGGCCCCAGTTGTTCAAATGTTGAATAGTGCAGTGCTATCTAGGATAAATCACTATCCAGCTGATAAGTACTATGGAAACCAATAATATTGCATTATCCACTGGATAGGGATGTCCACCTTTTCAGAAAAAGAGGCCTCTGCTAACAGGAAAAACTGGGGCCTGATGAAAATTTAAAATATAATGAAATGTTTGCCATTATCCCAGGATTACTGCAAGACCAGGCTTCTAACAAGTTGACCCTGGCCTTGATGTTTAATTCCCATATACCCCCGGTATATACAAAATATAGAAACTTCAAGAGTTCAACATTGGAGTTGTAGTTTTTGGATTTAAATTAGTGGAAGTGAGGTGAAAGGGTTATGATAGCCATATAAACAGTCCAATTTTTTTTTTTCATTTTTTGTGAATGGTTATTTTGTCCTCTATAAACATAATTGTTCACTGCAAAGAATACATACTATATTACACACAATAATTGATAATCATTGCATCAGAATTTCTGATCTCAAAGTTTGGCAATTTTAAAAATACTAATACTAATTTTATATAAATGTATATTCTATTTTAGATTACACTGTAGATGGGCCCCAAAACAGGCAATTGCATGTAAGTATTGTCCACAGAATGTCTTGACATTGACTATAGCACAGTTAATGTAAACCTGTTTACTCACTATTTTCATATTAATTCTAGTCAGTTTCTTTGAAAGAACTGAGCAATGTCTTAACCAATGTTATATTCAACACGGTAACAATACACCTGGTGCAGGGATGTTTAAATAAAATTTTGTTGTCCTAATGTCAAATCATGTACATGCAGTTACACAAACAAGAGCTCTAGCTTGGTAAGCAGTAGTCTGCTATTACCCTGACATATGTATGTCCTCCCTTGTTTCATTAAATACTGTCTGATCCATTTTGTTTAAAGTGGCCATCCATGAACTCGTTGGATATTTGTAACTCATACGTACATTTATCTGACAAACAACTCGCACCAGGTTACCAATGACATAACACGTATCTTACCCGTGAATGGGTTTAAGAATGAACTGCACATCTGTCTGTTACAGTTGAAAGATAATGCCTTGCACTTGTACTCTCCCTGCTCTTTGCTTATCCTCAAAAGTGAGCAACAATCTCAGATAACATCTGAGAGTAATTCTGCTCTACGTTAAGGGATGGTAGTTGCACTGACTTGTCCCCATCGTGCACTGAAACACAGGACAATTGTGTGTTAGCACCTGGGGTTTGCTTGTGCTCTAGAGAAAGCTGAGGAAACATTTTCTCTGCAAGGCTATCCAACATGCATGGGTCTTCCTCAAGTTTTGGCAAGGACAGTGCAGTTAAATCTGACTGAGCTCTTCTTGGCCTAAAAATACAAAAGAAACAGAACGGTTTTGTTAAAATTGCACTTTACATATACAGTACATATACACTTCAGTATTTAGCTGCAAGTGCATCTTAAAAACTGAACAAAGCCTATGTACAGCTTCACAGCAGGTGAACACTACAAAGCATTTAGTTTTCAGATGTAATATAATAATTTAGTGTCCTCTGCTTTCAACTTGAATTAATGAACACTACATCTCTCTCATAAGTTACCTTCCCTCTTCTTCATAGCTGTTTTCAGTGATACAGTGTACACATATGCAATATTGACATGCAGTGTAATGTGTAACCAACCATAACATTCAAATGAGCAACTAAGATTTTAAACCTTCAATTAATTTGTAACATTGTAAATAAATTATACCACCACCACCACTTATATTAGTATTAATCTTACAAATTTACAGGGAGTATAATGAGATCAGTAATAGAATAACACTTTCTTAGCCTCGTCAGTTAATTCATGAGCTTAATTGATTCTCTTACATGTTCCATGCCTTTTAAGGACATGGAGTGCTGGAATAATATATTTATTGCATCCAATATCCTGACCTCTCTAAAAGCTGTAATATCAAAGCATACTTTATAAATTCTACAGTTGTACGTCTATAAATAAACACTGTTTTGAACATCTGAGTGGTATTAATTAAGGTAAGTGTTACAACTCTTCATAACAGCCACATCGAGTGACCAATTACAAAGCCCTTATGGCAGTGGTATCGAACACCTATCATAAAGATTCTCTAAGCAATTGTGTGGAATTAAAATGGATCTTAAGTGTTTACTTCAGCTCAGAAAACCACATGTAGGTTTTGTTGTCATGTACACATAACTACACATCCATGTATGATATTGAATCCGGGGCCTATACCACTGGACACGTGTCACTGTGTTTCCTGACTGTAACCTATTTTGGTAATCAGTAGTGTTACTTCTCTTATCGTAGCTGTATACCTAAATTGATCTCGAGTCAACAATAATTATTGATATCTCTGTGTTTTTTTTGTTCTAGAAGCCACTGACAAGCTGCATGACATACATATCTGCACTAAATTTGTAGCTTTCATTAAAGGTACTAATCATTTATTTAGAAATATATATTTCATACAATAATTATTGTAAGGTATTGTCATTGTTTATGCCAATTGATACCATTATGTGTATTTCCTATGCAGTAAGCCCTGTGTACTACCGGTGCTCATGGCAACATACTTTTTGGAAAATTTAGATAGGTAAATGAACTAACCTTAGAAATTAATCTTATATTAGTAGCCAGTTCACTGATGGAATTGTTGCTGTAATATGCTTGCAAAGTTATTCAAGAAATTGTGTCATTAACTAAACTCGTGATGAATATTACACTGATTTCCCTATCCACTATGGAACACTACCAAACAATGGTTGATGGACTTTTGACATGTGTTGGTAAAATGAATTTTGTAATATTGTTGTCAATAAATTCATGGGATTACTGCCGCACTCTTTAGCTTAGAATCCATTTTTTAACAAAAAAATTAGCATCAACTTAACTTCAGTACACAACAACGGCAATGATAAAAGAAAGTACAACTGTTAAGAGTCTAAAAGAATTTTACAGAAACAAAAGATATTTGATGGCAAACTGAATTTCTTTAAGACTATTTTTGGCATAGTTATACAGCTCAGAGACCACTAGATGTAATTATTTTGTAAAATTTTTCATAGGACAGTTTGAAATGAAAGGGACATATCAGTTTATAACAGAATATATTTCTCCATGTAATAGCTATAGACTTTCAATTTAAATAAGCAGGGTATTACTAGTACATGTTCAACTGCAGTCTTACCTTCCTCTTCGAATCACAAACTTCTTTGTCTTGTCCTCTTCCACTGTCTCAAATAGTTTTAAAAGTTGTTCTTGTGGAGAAGTATAAACTAGTTTGGGTTCCTTGGGTGGTCGTGGCAGCAATTTCTCCTCTGGAGGAGTGACCGGCCTAACTTTACTCACATCATAACTTGTGTTGTTGGCGTTATGGAATAATGGTGGTAAAGTTTGTAATGTTCCCTCAGTGCTCAGTGAGCTATTCTGGATGTCCTTGGGCTCCTGCCAGAACGACTGAGGAAGGGCTCTCATTCTCATAGGAAGGGGACCTGCAACATGTAAAATGAATGAAAGAATGAAGATTTTACTGTTGGGACATGACATTCAAGGCTGTGCTCTGAGATAAACTGAAGGGAGCCAGGTGCACTGAACCTATGAAATCCAGGGTGCCCAGCATGAGATTGCTATGAAAAAGCCAAGGTTTCCTAGTTCCCCAACGGCAAAAGTTGGACACCAGGGTTAGAGCACAGCTTTGTATACAGTTGAACCTCTCTACAACAACCACCTTGGGGACAGAAGAAAGTGGCCTTTGTTGAGAGGTCGAAGCAAGAGTGAATGTATGGACTGCCCACCAAAAAAATGGCCATTGTAGAGAGGTGGTCATTAGTGTAGGTTGGACTTTACACTTCATCACCAAAGATTTCTTGAATGTTGTACAGAGTTACACATGTGAAGGGATCCAGATGTTTAGTGAAAGTTCTCATAACTTTCAAGAAATTGTTCTCTGGTGAAAAATAGTTTCCTGTAATGTAAAATGAATATCAACTCTGACATTTGCAAAACTCAGCACAGTTTCAGTTTCTTTTTGTGACATACTGAAAAACAAAATGGGTCCATGATGTAAAAAGTACTGCTAAACACTATGCATTTTACCAACAAAGTTATAAGTAATAACATGTTTATATGGCGTAATGAATTAATACGGCAATACAATGAGAAAGTACTGCTGTAGAGATTTTGAAAATTAATGGACATAGCGCAAGATTTTTCCCACAGACTTAAAGACATTACGTGCCGTCTCTTCCAAATTAAATCTGGCATAAAAAGGCTGAACTAACATCCACTAATACATGTACAGTTTAGCTTCTCCAAAGAGCAAAAAGTTGTGTTTCATTTAAGGCCTCAGATTAGATGAACAAGTGAAATAGTCTAACTTTGTTTTTGCTTTAAATGATGTGTAGAATTGTAAAAATTAATAACGATTTTCATATTTTGGCCAAGATCAAGTTGCAGTTTTTGTAGATAGATCAATTTAGCTGGTACATTCAACCAAAAACTAAATATAAAACTGTGGTCATCATCCATGTATTATTATGATGTGCAAAGTAGATAAAAGGTATCTGAGATTTTATCATTCAAGGATTCACTGGTCAATTCATTAGTCCAAAGTTGTTCAATGTACATGTACCTTCCTTCCTATGGAAGTACAATTTCTTGTTTGGCTTGGGGCGAAACCTCATGCAGGCAATGAGATTTTTTCATGAGTTTACAGAGAGAGAGAGAGAGTACACAGTTGTCTAGTAGTTGAAGTAATATCCCAATCAGTGCTTCTGCATTGTTGTTTTGGTTAATGAAAGGAGCTATACTAGCAATTGTCACTTCCTTGCAGCCTTCCGAGAGTGATTTCCAACAGCTTCTTAGAAGCACTTGCGAAACTTAAGATGTATCGTACGTGAGGGCTCCCATATATACACTAGCTTCGATGCTGGGCAATATTGTTGTAAGTGGTTCTATTTTTGTTTTGCACACGAGTTTCCTAATTTGGATGAAAGATGTAGTATATTTGTTGTACATGTACTTTTCAAGTAACATTGCATAAAAGGGCTAAACTGAAACCTTGTTTATTTGTCATTTAATAACATGCAAATATATTTTTCATGTTGGAGAGAATGAATTTTTTTGGAGACTGAAAGTGAAGTTATAAGTGATAAGCACTTTGACAACTGTTTAACTGCAGTTGTTAGTTGCATTTACATGGATTCCTGTGGACAGATAATATCCTAACCATGATATAACATAATATTATAATTAAAACAAGTCCAGCCAGACAGTCTGGCTGATTTATCTATTGATCAGGTTGCCACACCTCATCGGCAGGCCATTATGACCATTTGGGTCCCTATTATATCAAACTATCTAAAGCTGATATTATGCCCAGTAACCTAACCACTAAGTATTCACAATGTGAAATGGCGTGGCAGAAGTCCTTACATCTTTTGACTGCTAAGTTGTTGGAATTTTTAGGAGTTTATGCATATTCTGATCTCAAAGTGTAGGCTTTGCAAACCAGCTGTAATTATCTTCAGATCATACACTGATCCACTCTTTATTAGCATATACCGGTAATCTTAACTTACAATTTCAAGAGGTGCTAGGTCTTTCTCTCAGCTAATATCAAGCAAACAGTGCTCAAAATATTAAGGATAGTTAACTTTTCACAGCGTTAACATAACTTTCCTTAAGTACCATGGCAACTTAATAGAAAAGGTTCATATAGAAAATGTTTTCAACTGGTGTAAAATATTCATGTTATAAGTGCACTAGTGTAAACACTGGAAGAATGGATTTTTAAGCTTCTTTCCTTTCTACCTGTAAAACAGAATGTATATTTCTATGAAAATACATTGAATAACTTTGGCAAGAATGCAATTCCTAACTGAAATGTGGTAAACTGATACGAACGTTGATTTATGAACAAAATTATCTAATCAGCATTCCAAGTTTAGTGAAATCTTCAAAAACAACATTATTAAGGTTTGGAAGCGTTAAGGATCATAATCCAGAGATTATATTATAAAGCTATACAAATTTGGTTTGGTCATATAAATTTGTTTTAACTTTTTTCTTCAACGCTCAGCTCCTGATCAGTCTATTTGTATGTTTGGGAAATATTGACTAAACTAACAATTCGTAGGAATTAAACATTTGGTTACGCCAGAGCAAGGAAACTTAGTTTTAATTTTTGAAGTAACGAGAGCTATTTACCTTAATATTTGGGCTCAAAATACCTTTGATTTAGAAGATTAAATACATTGCAACTCTGTTTGTTACATAACTCAACTATCAATAAATCATCATTTTGTGATCTTTTTTTTGTGTCTGCATGGCAAGCAAATAGTAAAACTGCAAGCGACTGAACTTTGAAGTATGGATATAGAGTGGCCTATAGCTATCACAAATCGCCTTTTCATACTTGTAAACCTTTGTCAGTCTGCACCGGAAGATTACGGATACCTAAAACAAATCACGTCTGGCCGAAGGTGTTATGGTATAGTAGCTCCTCAAACATTCAATAACGGCCACTCAGACCTGCCGGTCTATAAATGCTCACTGAAAAGGTTTAAGTTATTTAGATAACCTTCTTGACAATTGACATTAAATTCTCTAAGCTAAAATTCATGATGGAACACACGAATTTTTTACGCGGCAAAGCTGGGGAGTGAAACTAGGCTGTCATTATATGCTAATTGCAATATTATTGAAACTGTAAAAAACTTTTGTAGAAGCCGCCTAGCCTAGCAAGATACATGTATGTTATATGGGTTGTTTGTGCTGTGCTTTTTCAGCTCCGACGTCGAAGTTTAATAAAAACATCGACGAGATCTTTGAAGTCTGCTGTTGATATTATAGCGAAATTAAGTGGTTTCATGAACTAGCTCGATGCAGGATCTATACAGCTATATTCATTACCCTACCCCTCATTAACTTCAATAAGGAGCTGCTCAAAAGCCTGAACTTGTGCAAGACGATGCAACATTTCTCGCTTCACTGGTTGTTTACAACTCTTGTACTGTACCTTTCACCAAAATGTACTTGTTTCTTGATGAGGTGAGCCTCTCTTCATCTCAAAAGTAACCGTGCAAACAAATTATATTTGTGCAAAATCTTTTACTTTACAACTCACTAACGTTTTAAGGTCTTGAAACCTATGTTAAAACCTGGGGGGGCAAAAAGCAATTTGTTTGTGATTGCTTTGCGATTTGCATGACAGGCAAATTGTCTGCTTTGGTCGCTGTTAAGTCACGAGATAGATTTTCACGCGTCTTCAACGCGCTGAAAACTGATTAAGCGAGTCATGAAGAAAAGGAAGGATCATTGAATTGTCAAGGATATTGCTTTGAGTGCAAACGGTGCTTACGGAAGGAGAGCGTTGTAGTATTCGTATTACTACTTAATTGTATAGGTTGGTTACACATCTACAATGGTAGGTGGATTAGGACACCTACATGTACATTACCGCTTAAAACGGCGGCCTTTTGGGAGAAATAATAGAGAGACACCGCTCATTTGTCCATGCCGCATTAATAAATACTGTGGCTATACACTCAGTTAGCCGGTATGTTAGTGGCTTGACCGGTGCGTCGACAATGTGAACGTCAAGTCATGCGATCGGTGGAAGTGAAATGTTTATATAAAACAAAGCGACACAAGTAAATACAGCAACAATATTTAAAGCGATTTTCACGAAAAATATGTTTGTTCGGTAAACGGAGAGTGAAACGCAATTCGTGTTTGAATTCGCATTCTTGTGTTTCAAAACTTAGGAGCGAGCGAGCCGCGATCGAGAACACTGAATAGAGAACCGTAATAGACTTGTTTCACCGCAAGGGTGAATTACTCGCGCACCGTAAAAACAATTCCCAAAGCGAGAGCACGCAATGTCTAAAGTCACGTATATACAGGGACCTCTTTGATTGCGCGGTTAACTGGCTCAAGCCAACATCTTATTTTCTGCTAAAATTATTTAATGCAGACTAGCTCCGTGGAGATAGGCTACTCCGCGCTTGAAATGAGGTGTAATGAAGAAGCTTGGCCGAAGCATAATTTACTGTCGTGATGGTGAATTGAGCACCGTCAAATTGGTTTACAGCCTAGTTAGTGCAAGCACACAACATTTTAACCACAAGATTTTACCACGAATCGATTAGTATAAAATAAATGATGATTTAAATGAAACCCTGGTCGAAAGACCGCAATCCGCCAAACAAAGCTATGATTACGTATGAAATCAAGCAATAGAGAGCCAGTTGAGCGTACTCGACACTCTGTAACAATTACAGAAAGGCTTCGTTCCTACATAAACTTACCTCGTTTGGGTTTTAGCCGGGCTTCAAGTCTATTAAAATCCGGTGAGGTTTCTCTTCGCTTAAGCGTTAAATTTCCAGCCTGAGAAAGCAATAGTCTTTGTTTGCGGCCTCTTTTCGATAGCTCCTTGGGCCCGCTTTCTCTGATCGGCGCTAACAATGGCGGCGGATTGACCTTGTTTAGAGACAGGCTTTTGCCTCTGACGACTAACGGAGGGGGTGATGCAGGCGATGATGGCCCGCATGGACTTGGAGGAGACCTCCAGTCCATACTATCCTTATTCTGTATTCTCTTACGCTGAGGTTCCATCTTAGACAGAACTGCCAAGTCACTTCACAACAACAATCGCGTTTGCTCGATCGCAGCTTTCCGGTTAGAACACTGCAGGTCGATAAGTGGCGGTGTTGGGTTTCGAGTTCAATTTGCTATCGAATACTTTTCCTCCTTCGCGAAATGCCTTTCCGTAAGACGATCGGCCATAAGCTAGTTTATTCCTATTTCATGCCCATTACTGAAATTTCCTCGCGAATCGTACGCTCCAAAGACGATTCCCGCTCCAACTTACTCATTGCTGGTAACCATGTGTGTTTTCGCGCGTTACTAATAAACTGTGTGGGTTTGACGGCCGTTGTTGATTTGTGGATATTTACGTCACTAATCCGGCCTGCTATTGGTTAGTTTCACGTGTTATTGACTTTGTTTCCATTGTTGTCTATTGTTCTCCGGGATTCGGCTGGAAATTTCCGACACATTCCGCAAGGAATTTGCATTTTGCTTCTTTGAGATCACGTCTAAGATTAGAAAATTTGTCAACCCTTTTCTGACCATCATCGCGCTCTCGGACAACAAAAACTTTCATTGTTTGCAAAGCGAAAAAAGAACAGAAGGAGCTCGCTAAGATACTCAATGCTAAGTAAGCGGCGATTCGTTAAGTATTTTTCAATAAATTCATCTTGTCTAGTGAGTTACCGTGAACAATATTAATAAACTGAATATTCCTTGTAACATGTACAAAATACTTAATAACTCTTCTCCTTTATTTCCGCTTAGCTTTCGCAAGAATTGTAGAAAAAGTCCCATAAAAAGAAACACTTGTTTGTCAAGGTGGAAACGCGGTAATATTTACGCAGTTGCTTTTTAAATTTAAATGCACTCCTCTTTTCTTATCATTAAGTAAAACAACAAAAACATGATCGAAAGATACCAATTACGGTAAAGTACGAGAAAATGTCACCGCGCCCGCTCTCTGCTGCTTGGAGACCGTAGTAAACAAATTCAGACAGGAAGAGGCACCCGGAACAGGCAGCAATATCTCGTGCGAGCAATAGGTGCACCGTTTATCTTCAATACACGTTCGAACAAGACGAGACTTCATACGTCAAACGAGCGGGAAGGACGCACCTTATAGCTCGTTTTTGCGCTTGGATGAACTTTCCACGTACAACTCGACTTTTGACTGAAAAACCTTCAAGACACGTAAACGGTAAATTAAAACTGATTATCTCGCATGCAGTGTAGCACTATACTGAAAATAGCCCCGGTTTACATTCTTGTCGTTCTTTAAGCTTATTCCGGATGGTGGGCGTACGAGCTTGTTTACTTTACTTTCAGGGGGATGCAAACCACTGCAGAAATAGTGTTTGTTCTAATTGTAAAATTGCTAGAAGTTGTGCATAATTTAAAACACCTTTTTATAATAAAGAAGGCATAATAGTTCTTGCTTTTGAGCCTCTGCGATGGAAAATCCAAAGTATTACAATTTGAATGTCGCAGTACTTTTACGTGGTAGTACGGTACATTTATCATCCAGTTCTAAATTTTGAAGCTTGAGAATGAATTTTTTGTTTACGAAGTGGAATATAGGATTTTATTGAAAATGTTAGCTACGGCTGGGGTTGAAAAGATAAAAATCTCTCTCCCTCTGTACCCTCTAGTGTTCAATGTTCGTATTCAAGTCAGTTCAGGGTTTTTGAGGCCTTATACCTCATCTCGATCAAGTCACTTTGTACCTCTACCAAGATTCAAATGGAAAAAATCAATTTCGTTCAACATTATTGTTTCTGCCTCTAAATTTTCAAAGTTCAAAAGAGGGTCTGGTATTTGTAATTGCTGTGGAAATTTCACTAACCGAGAAAAAACTGGTTACTGTTGAGACATCACGATGTTATAAACTTTGGATCTTGTTGTTATTTGTAAACTTTTAGAGTGCAAGGTCAAGGCGTTTCCACCTGTCAGTCAGAGGAAGAGGGCAAAGTGCTGCCGCAATGTAGAGATTTCCGAATGATAAACTTAAGGGTTGTAGTAGAGTTTGGCCTCTGAGACAGTGAACGGCCTCTAGTTTAGACGAGGGGCGGCAAAAATCAACGACGTTTCGCTGTCGTCTTGACTCAATTTTCAAATTGAAAACATTCAGAATAAACAGTTAATTCGTTTACATGTTCAGCCAACGATTCGGGACTAAGTTAATCAGTTAACATTTTCAACTTGATTGAGCCATGACGGGACCGTAAAACCGTTCGATTTTGTCTTTGATTTTTTTGTTTACTTACTTATGTACGAGTCAAAGCCTGCTTTACGTCGAGACACCGGCTAAGATCGGACACCTCTTTTTTACGGACAGTTTACTTTGTCCCTGCAGAAAGAAAGCCTTTACATTTTCTGTAATTTCAACCCTCTCCCCGTTTATATACGGACACTTTCTAAGGCGCCCTCACTGTCCGCATTAATCCTCGCTTGTATACAATAAACAGAAAACAGCCAGTATTTTAAGATTTTAATTCACGAGGATATATTCGACTATGCTTCCGAGAGATTTATTATTTGGCAGTTTAGAGACACTTCTTCCCCCCCGGACACACCCCAAGGCAACGAGTAGGGACGGAAACCCTTCTTTTACCATTCAGCAGGAGTATCCCGCTGAGTTCATATCCTGTGAAGCGCACGACACTGGGCAGGATGGAAATAGCTGCAAATATTCACGTTTATCAACAGACTTCAGACAACTAAATGCGATTTGTTTAGATAAGGAGTCATAACTTTGGAGAGAAGAGTGTTTGAATAGTTTTTATTTCAAGGTAGCGTTAGCCTGCGTAGCATGACGGTTTTGGTTGGGTGCGCTAAATAATAAAGGCGGGCGAAGGCAGAGAAACCGCGAGGAGTGCGCGCGTTTTTGAGGCTTTGCCGCTCAGTCGTGCTCCCGACAAAACCGCCATGCTACGCAGGCTAAGGTAGCGTGTGCCATGATTGCAAGCCTAAATTATTTACTCGGAATGTCACGGACCACTGATATTCCGCGAAAAGTTTACGTATTCACGCGCGCCTTCTTTTACTTTCAAATGGTCAAAAACATAAAAAACAGAGTTGTTGAACTGAAAGTTGTGAGCGTAGTTGTGAAACGTTGGATCGACAACTGTCCCCGGCCCGTACTGCAAAACGCAAACCTCTCCTTTTTTCATCTTTCATTATGCGGTTCTGAGAACAAGAAGTATATCTGATCATTACTGGCCACAATTCATTACGAACGAAGACGCTTTAGAAGCAAATACTGACTCTTAAAACAGTCAGATTCATTGGTTTTGGAAAAAAACAATCGCTATAGTTATTTTCGTTGTCTTTGGCTTGGTACAGTTTTTCACCCGCTCTGAAATAGAAGCAAAGGAACAGATGTTTTTTCGTTTTTTGTAAAACAGTCTTTATCAGTTACCGTATAGTATTCAGCGTAAAAAGCATATTAAAACCACGAAACCATTGTTTTTATTAATGTAAATGAGATTTTTGTGGCATGTATTGTTCCGCCTTTTTTCTTGGCGCCTTGGCTCTTCCGCTCTAGTCGATAAAAGGACGCCTTTTCTGTGGGAAAATCCTTTGCACATACAGCTCTTCGTTGTTCTCTTTTTGTTACAACGTTCTATTCGGATCCCACATTTACGAATATTATAATTAACTGAACTGTGCAGAACAAATGCGCTCTACTTTCGGTCAATATTAATGTTACAGAGTTTTCTCAGTGTGGAAAACCCTTTAACAATCAACTACTCGTTGTTCTCTCTATACACCACATTTATGAATATTATAATTAACTGAACTGTGCAGAACTATGTTTTGCTTTTCGTCAAAATTGATCCTACAGTTTTTTATAATGATAAGGAAGCAAGCCGGAATTAAAGTTTCTAGTACTAGTAACAGTATTGTGTATATTTCCTTGAGAAAGGCGTTTTAAACCGATCAGCTTTGAACTTAACCACGCTGAGAGACAGTTCTTTGTAAATGTTACTTAGAGTATGTAACTTTGACTAATTGAAGAAAGTCAAAAGAAATACTTTGTACCCTTAATTGACTTCTTGAGATAAGATGCCGGGGTCATGGCTGTGAGATCACTAGTTTCTGATCCAGCCCTCAGCATGAACTGCTGGGCGGAATTTGATCTAGAGGTTGCTTGAAATTCCATTAAACTCACTTTTTTCGAGTTTCAAAGCGTCAATTAGTTTTTTTTCCATTTTCTCCAGTAAAATCTTATAGTACCTGTATTTTTTTTTTTTTTACACCTTTTGTGACAGTTTTGATAATTCGTTTTTGTTAGGAGTCTTGTCCGGCCTTTTTCATACCCCGCATTTTCCTATAGCCTGTGAATACACCCGTCTCTCTTCGTTCCTCTCCGCAAGAGACGATCCGCTGGAGAGAAACGTCCTTAGCGGTGAGGAGCGAAAAGAGAAAGCTGCATTCGCAGGCTAACATTTTTCTTATTTATTAAAAAGCGATTTGAGCTAAACGAAGTGCTAACCAGCTGGGAAATGAGCCCAATCATAATTACTTGTACATTTGTAATTAATTACGTAAGTCTAGACAGTATTATAATGCGCCATAATTATCCACCTGCATGTATTCTTTTTTAGAAGACAAGGAAAAAAGTAGTAGATGTAACCTAGCGCACGACACGACCGGAAAAGCTAAGATATAAACCAGGGAAATTAGTGAGAAATTTTCAGTCTACTTGCGTGGTATGGCAGGCGCTGTAACTGTAGAAAAGTAAGAAGATTATCCAGTCAATTCTCTCTTTACGTACACCTCTATAAAATGGTCCCTGCCCCTCTTTACTCCTTTTAGTTGATTTCAATAAGACGGACACATCATGCCGGTCCCAAAGGACCGGCATGATGTGACCGACCGTTGCTTCGTCGAAGGCTACAACTAATCTTGAACAGAACTGATAAAAGGGCAAGGCAAGATCCTCTTCCCCCTTAAATATAGGATCAAGCCACGCAAAGGCCAAAACGTGCATTTTCCTATACTCGATTTGCGTGAAGGGGTCCTAATTTCCGTCTGTTTTGTGCAAGATTCTAGGTTTCTAACTGGCTTAAACTGATGATTAAACTGATTTTACTGTTCCACCCCGTTTCTGCCCTATGCCCCTAATTCGGACTTATCCCTGGCTATGTGCATGCTGGTGGCCAGGTGTTTTGGCTTTCAGCAACCGTGATTTGACCGTGTGGTGTCAGAACGTGACAATCCGGCTGTGTTTTTGTTTTTACTATTTTCAAGTTCGCAAACCGCTTTTTTTAGAAGGAAACCACGAATCGTAAAAGTGCTGATCGGCCTTAAAGATTTCCTCGAGGACATACCATTAACCTGAAACTAAGTGTGTGAATGTCAGATTGGGTCTTGGCACGTGAGCGTGTGGTATGAATGCAAACTGAGTCTTATACCAGCTTTACAATCCCAAAAACGTTCTCGTAACAAAGGAAAGTTCTAATTCAGGAATGTCTAAACAAGCGAGGCTCTAAAATCCGATTTTAAATAAATATTATTTAATTATAATCGTTAAACAACGCTGCGTGCCTCGCAGACGACACGCAGCAAGCAAAATGTGTACAATACACGGCACGATTTCCTTGATCCCTTAGGTCAAGTTGGAAGGTTATTTAACCAGCATCTCAGTTTACTCTGTTTAAAATAGCTCCCTTTATCAAGTGTTCAACTGTGAAATAACGCCAACAATTTGATGTTAGCTTAAAACCTTTAATATTTGATTTACTTGTACTGTGCTATTGTTCTTGTGGAAGTGAAAACACCGCGCAAACTTCCGTTCCCTTCAACTTCCCCTCTGCGAAAAAAGTGAATTATATATCTAAACTCCTTCTGCAAGAAACTCGCAGATACGTTATTTGACAGCTGTAATGCTTTTTCTTCATAACTAGTGGCAGTTCAACTGGGCTAAGACATTTTAACCTAAAATATTCCGGACCTCAGAATTTCCTCAAGAAATATTTCTAGACTGTAACTTATCCGTCCTGAAATGCTATATCCCCATTGAGTGCGCTTTAAGTAAAACGCCTTTCATTCCAAAGATAACCTACAGATTAATAAATTCCTGGGGTTTTTAGTCTTGTTTTGTCGTTGCTGGAGGTAGTCAGTGTGCGTGACACTCTTGTGATGACATGCTCTGGAAGACTAGAGAATTTTTTTTTTCCTTTTCATATCGGGCAAGTCGTGCTCGGTTTTGATGAAGAGTGTCAAAAAATTAAGATACCGTTTTGCTCATCGGAAAAAAAACATACCGGAATTATCGGTTTTCAATCAAGACTCACAGAAGAATACAATCCATTTCTTATATGGCCTATAAAGAAAAATAAACAGCGCTCTTAACTTTTTTGCCAAGGCATTCTGGAATGAAACACTTTAAATACTCAAAGTGATATGTCTAAAGCCGTCTTATGTTGACCTGTGAAAACCACAGAGTTCGAGTATTAAGTTGATAAACACCAAATTATCACTTCAATTGTGTCAAGGAGTCAAGATCTTTTAGTACACTCTACTTGTCCAGGGGCAAAAAGCAGACTGAGCCAGTCGTAACAACTAATAACGACCCGAAACTTGATTTAGTGATTTATCTTTTCTCTTATCTTTCCTCCTAATGAAGCCAGAATCGACATTTAACTCTTGGCTTCGTAGATTCTTAGAAACGCAGGAAATGTCTCACTTGAGATAACGGAAATTCATATTAAAAGACCAAGAAGATTATTTTGCCTGCTGACTAACGTATGTATTTTCTCTTATGGTTCCTTCAGTCGTTGGCACTGAATCAGTCCAGTCACCATCTTTATTTTCCCAAGTTCAAGCCTTAAGTCTGTTACCAAGTAGTACTCTAGTTCTTAAAGCTCTCATTTGTCTTTTGCCGTCCATATGGTGATATAGCAGCTGACCCGACCGTTGGTCTGTGGATAATACCCTTAAGTGTGAGAATTCAAAATAACTTGGCATTTCGTTCGTGTTGGTCTGTTTGTTTTACAGTATTATCCACTTTGCTGGAGCGAGCCATTGAAGATTTAACTGTTTTCAGAAAAATGATGTCTGCTGGGACAGTCGAAATCCCAGCTTATCTTTCCGAAGCGTGCTCTTTGTTTGTAGAGCTAATATAGGACTCGTGCCACATGATGAAATATTTCTGTTGTAAATCGTATCTAGCGCTGGAATCGTACAAAAAAGCCGGAAAACAGACGAAATTGGCGAGTTAGACACTGACTTGCATTTTGCAAGATGTTTCTCGTCAGTACTGGTGGTCAAACAGAAATGCTTTCAACCAATCTGATTTAAAATGAAGAAAATATTCTGCGCGAGGCCCGTACCCCACCTTTTTCTTTTATCTCACCATTTTCACATAGACCATAATGCACCTTGTTTACCCCCCAAAATTTTACATAACCATTGTTTTCAATTTCTCCTGGTTATGCAAAATTTGGGGGGTAACAAGGCTCATTATGGTCCATGTACTTTGAAGGTTTAGTTCCATTTGATTGAACATGCTTCTGTGTCGTGAAATGACTAAAATCTACCGCTACGAGATGTAAAAACAAAACTATCGTGTTCCGAAAGTAGCACGTGCAGAAAAACTTTAAAATTAAATCGGCTGATTTCTCATTATGTCCATTTCCATTTATATGGAATATATACTGTGTATTTTACTTTTGCATTTGCGGTAGTAATAAAGCTGACGGTAGACTTTCTTCTTCACTCTTTCCAAAGTTGCCGAATCAGAATATAGTCCAGTTTGCAAAATGGGATTTCCAGTTTGTTGCTTTTATTACCACCCTGTTGCGCCCTTTAGTGCAACCTGCGTGTTCGTGGAGAAAGTGATAAAAACGGCAACTATTTCACGCAAACCGGTAGCCACGAGTGAGTCAGGCAAGTTTACATGCACAAAAATGTTGCCCCAGTTTTCTTGAACTTTGTGATTCGGCGCTTATTTGAGGGCGGTGCTTATTTAACCTATCATTAGCTAATAAAGAGGATCTCTAGATCATAGCCGTAAGCCCAGAAGCCGTTAATATCTAGGCATGCCAAATAATTCCTGCTCTATTGCAACTTTTGAGCAACTAATAAATAACACGCAAATTGCAGTGATTATAAACATGAGGAAAAGCGCATTGCTAAAAAGATATGTCTTTAAGTTTAACGTTTCTTATATGCTACAACATACATCTTCAGATTTAACGGTAAATGCACTCAATTTAGTAACTAATTGATGCGAAATTAAAGCGACAGACATGATTAGTTACTAATCTTGCACTTAACTGTAGCTACTACTCGTTCAAAATATTTCTTTGTTTGTGATTGGCTCAAATCCTCCGTCTTCTTCATAACCAGGTATCGTTGCCCATATTAGGAAGACGTGTGCAATATCCAGTATAATGACGCCAATAGTACGGGCTATCGTCGTGTTTAGTTGGTTTGGTAGGGCTGGAATGAAAGACGGAAAATTCAGTCGCAGGTTTTGCGAAGAAGAAGTAGCCGAACTTCTGCCTAAAATCTTAACAAAGAACAGGAATAATTTCAACTGCACTGATGACAACTGCTGTTTAGGAAGAATATCTGCTAGACTAATTATCCCTTTTTATTAAAAACTGAATCATTGGATAATGCAATTCTAGAGCTCTGATTGGCTTAGCCATCATGGTGTATGAGCCATTATACGATGCTCTCCAAATATCAGTGGTAAACTGTACGCGTCTGCTTAAAATTAAAAGCAAGCTGAAAATCGGTTGTTTTTACAAATAAAGTCGGGAAGTATTCTCGATATTTTGTGGGCGTTTTTCATAAAACAATTATTCCACTCGCGCTTGTTGGATATGAGACGATTATAGCCAACTCATATCCAACGTGCACTTGTTAAATACCCTGAATTTGCTGAACAGACGAATGAAGATCGAGCGAGGGTAACAGGTTTTAAGCTGAAGTATGTCTTATTTTGAATGAATAATATAACAATTATTGGATTCGGCTTTAGTATGATATGAAGAATTATGCAGAACTCTGACGAGGGTGTTATCCACCTGATAGCACCCTGCGGCTGATGTATAAATCTTCGGATCAAATGAAAGCTGAATCCAATGACTGCTAACTATGAATCGGCTGTCTCTGAGGGTGTATACAAGTTGAAAGATATATTATTCCCAAGAATGTGCTATTTTCTTATGTTTCTCACCTAAGTTTGCGAGTTGTTACCTTTTTTAGCTAAGATGGCCAAAAAAAGCAAATGTGTTAATAAAACAATGTACTCCTCATTGCAGGTTATTTGAAAGGCGCTAATTCGAGTATGAAAGATACTGTCCACAGGGGCAAAACTATAGTGACTTCCGTCCTAAATACCCTAAGTTAGACAAAAATTTGCAATTTTCATCCCTAAAGGTCATGTTACACGGGACGATTCGCAACGACGATTTTCACCGCAACACAAGCGTTGGAATGTTGGAACAATGTTGTACCTATTCGAAACAAGGTTGCAACAGTGTGTTGCGCTAAAAATCGTCGTTGCGAATCGTCTCGTGTAACATCACCTTAAGCAAGACGACGAGCATCCCCTTCACGTCTATATGGGAGTCCCCCCTGCGGGCTAAGATGACCAAACCTCCCACCTGGCATTTCTCCTGTGCCTTGAAATTTTTGTTCAAGATGGTTACCCTTGAACAGGAATCTCTCGCCTTGAAGCTTTTCTTGAATCCGTAAAGCAATAAAATCATGATGGACGCTATGGAATGGAATGCGTCAACATTTCACAAAATACACACGGAGCATGTGTGCGGTGTGGGACCTAAGGTCCTGCCTAGTCTGTTCCTTTTTATGAAATCCAATAGAGAGGTTTACATTTGAGGACGAGGAAGACTACGAGTACGAGATTTTCTCAATATTGAGTATTACTCGTGAACCAACGTCATTTTGGCGGAAAAACGTGATAGCCGTCGTCATTCTACTACTAGTTTTACAGAGAATGTCGTAATGGCGGGAACAAGTTGTCAAATGTAAGAAGTTTTCTCATTTTGTAATCAGGAGAGGGCTAAACTTCCTTCAGTATAAATAACCGTACTATTTTTTCTGTTGAAAAAAGTAAAATAAAGCTTTCCGGGGTGTCTTTGTTTTTAGAACACACGCAAAAACGTTTTCGTACTCGTACTCCTTCTAAAGCTCTCTAATGGACGAACACTTTACCGGGTATTAAAACATGGTTAATTAGCAATCTTTTGCGTTAAGTATCCTGCAATTGTCTTTGTCTAATTGTCTAGCACAGCAATCTGTTAAGGATTCATTAATGAGGCTCTATCCGTTTTATTTTCTTTGAAAGCGCTGTTTTGACGTTTTGATTTTGATCTCTGAGTAGCTTTTTTTAAGTTGATTTAGAAAGATATCCGTGTACCGTGTTTCTTCAAAGCCTCTTCTAGACTCGTCCTCGCGGTCACGGAAAATATATAGCTGACATTTTTTAGTCCATATTTCCTGACTTTCGTTTTCTGCCATAAAGCACCATTAAAGCGTCTTGTCACTTCCTCAAATTATGAGACAAAAACCGGGCGTAGGTGGAGAAGAGCTATTTTAACTCTAATTAGAGAGGAGGCTGAAGTTCGAAACAGCTGCTCTTGTTTTGTCCCCAGAGTTTGGCCATAATCATTTTCACTCATCAGATCGATATCTCTATAACATCATTATTCGGGATCATAATATCCCGCCCCGCGCTTATAAGCCAATCAATATACATCTTGTTATGTTCCGGTTAAGGTTAGAGTTTTAATGTTGCTTCTCATGCAGAATGAATTAAGAATATTCCTCTCATAAGCGGAGTTATTCGAAACTTACGGTGCGTTCTATTACTCGTATTCCGGAATAAGATTACGCAAAAGTTTTGTTGCAAATCTCTTGTACCATGCTTTTTGGGCCTCTTAAAGGGTACAATTATCGGGATATCTTATTTCAAGCAGATTTTTAGTTATTGCAAAGCAATGAACGCCAAAACGAGAGATTTCAAGAGTTAATCCCACTAATTGTTCTTCCGGAATACGGTCAAACACGCCCTTCGAAATTTCTGGAGCGTTGATATCAAGTTAATTGGAGTCTTTTAATACTGAACTGGTAGCAGCTCAGTACAACACAGGTTTGATAAGAAAAATTAAAAAAAAAATGTTTAAATGATTTTCTCAAGTGGTTATATTTAATGGATTATCGAGGATCATTATTCAGTTGGCCCTGTGCCGGCTTAGTTCAGTCAAATCACTGTTGATTGGGTTGAAATGCAGAAGCGTCCTTATGATAAGAAGTTTCCTGTATGTAAAGGTCAATTTGCGCAAAAATAACTTTGTTTGTCGTTGTTGTTACCAGCAAAAGAGGATGATAACCTCATTCCTTTTCAATCCTGGCTTGCATCTCTCAAACTCCCGAAGAGTTCCCAGGTTTGGAAAGTGTTTTTCTCCCATCCATTTTTTAAACGATCCTTGTTAGTTTTTGTGCAAAGTAAGCCATTTTGAAAGGGTCAAATTTTCTATCTGAAATTCCGGTAGCTGAAAATAACCTTTCTGCTAATAAGCTTTGTGCCCTTAAAATAGTTCTTTGGGACATGACAGAGGAAATCATTTTTTTTTTTAGTTTTGAGAAACGCACGCCACAGTTTGATGAACATCGGTCGGGTATACATGTTGTAGCCCCTCTATCACAATGGCGTTCTCACAGAGATATGGGCATTCTCCCGTTTTGGGCATCCCCATTCCCAAAACCCTAGTGATATGGGCATCCCCTTGTAATATTACCGTAGCGATTTGGATTAGGGTTACAGGGGATGCCCATATCACTAGGGTTTTTGAAATGGGGATGCCCATATCACTGTAATAGGGTCACACTCGCCAGTTTAGAAAGGAGAGGGAAACTGGGCCGAATTAACTGTCGCCAAGATTTCTGGGACCTTCTGACGTTAACGTCCTCAGTAACGATCCCAGAAGTCTTTGCGAAAGTTAACTCAACCAATCCATTCTTTCTCGTTTCCAAAATGGGAAATGGAATGATTACACTTCCTTGATTACAAGACATTAGTGCAGTACCAGACCATGTGCAGCTGCAATTTGCAACCCTGATTGTATAAGGACTCTCATGAAATGCATTGCAAATTCGTTAGGGTAATAATACCCTTAAATCAGCTCAATAGAAACTGAAAGACAACCGCGACTATAAACTGTTGAGTTTGGTGGACCTAGCCTGTTCCAGGCTCCGAGATAGTCGGATCCGCTGAATTGAGAAAGCGCAAACGAACACGAAAATAAAACGGGAGGAAACTGGGAGGAGGAGGAAACTTCCTTTTTCCGCCACGCCAACTTTTCTCGTGCCTTTTTCTTTCGCGTCTTCCCCACTCTCTGAGAGTCTGGAACAGGCTAGGTGGACCAATCTCTAAAGATCTGGATTAGCGTTAAAAAAGAGCAGTAGCCCCAAAAAGAGACACCATATTAACGAAACGTAATGAGGACCACTTTGATGTTATGTTCCTTCAATTGATAATGCCCTCACTAGGTTTTGGTTACCAGAGTCAGAGGCAATGTCTTCACATCAATTTTCTGAAAATCATGCTCTAGTTTTGCTATTCAAGACTTTCTGATTTCGACATTGAAACTATTTCCTGTCGTCTGTTCCTATAGATGGCAGCCGATTGACACTTGAAAAAATGGGCCAAATTTTTCAAGTTTTAATGCTTTGGCTGCTCAGCTCACCTAAGCATTATTATATTTGCTGCTGCTGCTTGACGAAATTTGTTTGATATCTTTTTCTTTTGTGTTTGGGGTAGAGCACTAAGTAATGACTTCCGCACAGAATTGATCTAAAACAGCATTAGTAAAATCTAAATAGTGGTCTATTATCAATGCTGCTTTCTGATTGGTTGAGCTACTAGTAAGCTATATGTTATAGCTCACTTGTAGCGAAAAGCGCCGGCGTTTTGGCGGCAACAAAGTATTAAAGTCTAGCTTTGACTAGCTAAAGTTGTTTTGCCTCGATATTTTTTTACCAACTAGTTGGATTTTACTAAAACAATTATTCCTCTCGCCCTCATGGCCTCTGAGTCAATAGCCTATTCGGCCTTCGGCCTCATGGACTATTGACTCAGAGCCCTAGCCTGCGTAGTAGGCGCTTGGAAGTAGTGGGCGAAGGAGAGAACGGGCGCGCGCGAGGGAGACACGTGTGCCCACTAATTCCAAGCGCCTGCTACGCAGGCTATCAGAGTCCATTCGGGCTCGAGGAATAATTATTAAATATCCTCGTGACACAGTCCCTTTAATGTGGGGAGGGTGGGGTCCAAGGGGAAATTTACCTGTCACTTGTGCGTGCGTGGGAATAACGAAATTAACTACAGTTGAATCTCTCCATAACAGTCACACAGGGACAAAAGAAAATGGTCGGTTTAAAGAGGTGGCTGCAGGGAGGGTTAGTGGAGGTTCGTTTGTAGAAGGAGAAAAGTGAAGTGGACAGAAGATGGCTACCAGTTGGCTGAAAAAATGGTGGAATATTGCCTGTGTGTCCTAAGTTAACGTCTTCCTTTTCAAAGTAAAATCAGGAGCCGATTAAAGTAATCGGCTTCTGGTAAAATGTAGTGTTTCCCCCGATTTTGCCACATACGAAATAATGAAGTAACTGACCTGGAAACAGAGTCACCTCTCACCGTACTGCGCGAACGCGCCAACTGATCACGTGGTATCTATCCCATGATGCCATCATTTGTGTTATGGCGGCCGGCGATGTGATGTGATGTGATGTCCCCGCCGAAGTACATTCTTCATGACTAATCTTTGAAGATTTGTGATTTTTGTCGTCGCGAACAAGTGCCTTTTATTCACTAGCAGCCAGCAGTTAGGAAGGGACAGCTCAAACCCACGGAGAGACCATGGCGGCGAATATGTATCTCGAACACTACCTCGATAGTAAGTGAATTTGTTTTCAGTCCCGTTTTTGCTCACAAGATCCCGCCACACAGCTCTCACTCTAAATTTGCATTTACTATAGAGTATCGGTCATTCCTGTGACCATAAATCGAACTTTTGATTCATACTAGGTTTACTCATTTCATGTTGTTAAAAAGTCCTTATATGGCTCTCGTGAAATGTGTCAATACTGTTCAGATCGTGTTCTGAATTTGTGGTTGATATCGTGCGTTTAATCAAACATCTCGACAGCCTGATATAGCTTAAGTTTGTGAGCCTCTTAGCTCCTTTTTTACCAGTTGACTATTGACTAAAAAAGGAAACCATCTCTCTTCAACGATATTGAGTTTGCAACTATATTAGATTTTTGCCGGATGTTGGATTTTACACTTTACAAGCTTCATTATCTTTCATATCTATGCAACTGAATCGGAGGGTTTTTCCCTGTAATACTGTATTGTATTGATATGCAATATTTGAACATGATACGGGTAAATGATCTTGTTCCTTTTTAGGTATTGAAAACCTTCCATTTGAGCTACAAAGAAACTTCACGCTCATGAGAGAACTTGATCAAAGAACACAAGGTAAGCTGCAATCATGAAAATTATGTATAAAAAAAATCAAAATTTTACAATTAATGAATGAGGCTGAGTATCTTATGAAGAATTATGAAGATTGAGGAGGGCGTTATCTGTCAAGGCCATACATGTAGGCCGAGGTGGATGACACCCTCCGAGATCTCCACAATTCTTCATTATGATATGAAATTCGATAATTGTTTTATTATTCATTCAAAGTAATTTCTAGTTTAAAAACATAGCTAAAACATGCTTACCTCCATCAGTGTTAAGTTCACCCTCCGAGATCTCCACAATTCTTCATCTAATGGGAAATTCGATAATTGTTTTATTATTTCTTCAAAACAATTCCTAGTTTAAAAACATAGCTAAAACACGTTTACCTCCATCGATGTTAAGTTCATCTTCGATAGTGCACGTTTAGGGTTGTTCAGCTCCGCAAATATTTTCCAAATAGCAGATGTCGCCCTTCAAGTTGTCTTCTTGCTGTTCTTGCCATGTTTTTAGCTACATGTATTATTTCACCTAGTTCTTACTAATGAAACGAGTGAAATTTTTTGTGAATTTTTTTTTGTGTGGGTGTTGTATTATAAATTTATATTGTATATTACAAGAGGAGTACCCAATAAAGCTGTGGGAAAAAAAATGTCCTCCTTTTTTGTTTTCACAACTGAAAACAACTCAACCTTGTCCCTGGGTCTTCTCAGTTAACGGTGCATTGACCTGCAAAGAAGCTGCACTTTTGACGTCATCGGTTGATTAGTATAGGTAATAGCATGATTTGTAGTGATATTTGGCAGAAATACCACGAGTGATATTTCAAAATACTTATATGTAATTTCACGAGCCGTTAGGTGAGTGAAATTTGAGACAATTTTGAAATATCATGAGTGGTATTTATGCCAAACATCACATACAAATCATGCTATTAATTGTTAATACAACTACCCTTAAAAGGTTTGTAATTTTCACATGTAGGTATTTCAAATTAAGCTGAAATACCACTGCTCTAAGCCAATCAAATTGCAGAAATTTCTCATGTAGTAGTGTAAATCGCAAAACTTGTCCAAATTTCACCAATTATGGTGAATCATGCATGTGCTTTTAGCCAATCAGAATCGGGGAAGTATAATTGAATGAATAATAAAAAACTATAATATCAGCCTAATAAAAATACATGATATAATTAATCATTCTTTTTGGAAAGTCCACAGTACATTTTGTAAGCTTTATCCAAGGGTTTCCCTTAAGGGCAACATTGCCCTTGATCTGAGTTTGCTGAGGAGTTATACTAACACCAGCAAAAAATTCACCGGCTGTGGAAAGCCAATGATTTTTATTTAAGCTTATGTTAACTGCATAAGATCCTTGATTCTTCTTTTATGGCAAGTGCCTTAAAATGTTAATAATCATGAAACAGTAAGATTCTTCTGATGCAATTCAAGGTCTTTAAAAGCAAGAAAATATTGTCCTTTACCTTGCAATAAAAAATTAATTAAGTTTAAGTAGGGCTTTCGCTAAAATTTCAAGTTGCAGGGTATATGTGATTAGCAGGAGGGGAATTGTCCAGCTAGGAAGTTCTTTTGGTTCCATTTTCCTTTTGTTTCCTATGAAAGTAGCTGCGGGAAATCCGCGGCTCTAAGTGACAGCCCTGGTTTAAGGTGGCCCAAACCTATTTACATCCTTGATGGTTATGTTTTTAAATCATGTTTTTCGGCAGAAGCGATGAAGCGATTTTTATGATTTTTGGCAACCTTAATAAAGAATGGTCGAACAAAATGCTGCTCAAATTTAACCTTAAAAGGTTTTTTTTTTCTATACAACAACACTTTATTTCATATAATTTTACACGCAAAGGAAAAATTACAAAAATTGTAGAAAACTAGAAAAAAAAGGCAGCAAAATTACAATTTACAAAAGGTATTGGAAATTACAATTGGAATTATCTTTACCCTTATACACGAAAAATCAGTAACTCTTCTATTTATTTTTTTTTTTTTAACATAACATTGTTAGGTAACTGATGAAAACTATAATTGCCAGAATGATTAATTATTGCACACATATTATACGCACATGTATCCACAATGGCTTTTAAAAAAAGGAAAAAAAAACAAACAAATAAACAGACAGACAACTTAAACAGGACAGTTAAAGTATTAAATCTTTTAATCTACAAAGCGCTGCCTACGGTTCACTTTCACAGAATAGTACATTCTTTTAAAAGGGGGAGGTTTTTAATCAAGACCATTTCTTTTTAAAAGTCTCTAAAGAATTATGGTCTTTTGCAATTTGCCTTTCTATTTCCACGGTGCGTTGAACTATTTGTACGACATTTGGACATTTGGACGCATATCTCTTTGTTTACAGGTGTAGATATAATGCCTGGCAATAAGTAGTAAATGGTGCAGTAATAAATCTTTTGCATCGTTAATTAAGCCAAATAAGAGAGCTTCTGAGAGGCTGAATTGTTCTACTTTGGAGGTGTTTTGTGTTATCCATTGATAGCAGTCTTTCCAAAAGGCGTTAGAATATTTACAGCTCAAAAATAAGTGAACCAGGTTTTCCGTTGTTTCTCCACAGAAGGTGCAGGAATCAGACTGTTTAATTCCTATTTTGTATAGAAAATCATTGGTTGCGATTTGTCTATGTAGAAGTTCAAACTGAAACTCTCTCAGTTTTGTTTCTTTAGTACACCAAAGTGGTAATGAATATGTGCTTTACCAATTAACCGTCTTGTTTCGTACTGAGTCCTCAGCTAACCATTTACCTTGGCTTTTAAGTGGTGTTGAAGCCTTTTTTTTCAATGAGGCACTGATAAGCTTTTTTGCAAAATTTTGTGTGGGATAGGAGAGTTTTAGTTGCATCTTGGGTTTGGTCGTTTCCGTTGATGGGCGAGCGTAGTTTTTTATACCTTGTTAGAGTAGATACAACTTTATCGTACTCAAGATA
The DNA here is from genome assembly GCF_958299795.1 of Porites lutea. NCBI lineage: Eukaryota > Metazoa > Cnidaria > Anthozoa > Scleractinia > Poritidae > Porites > Porites lutea. The sequence continues at coordinate 20,928,389 of NC_133201.1, forward strand.
GTTAGTTTTTAACTTTAAATTTCCTTATGAACACATTAAAGCTAATAAATCTGGAGGCCTCATCAGGGAGGTCTTTGACATTCACCACACCCGCTTTTATACCATTATTTGTAAAAAAAAGGCTTCTTCTCGATCGTAGTCAGTGAGTTATGCCAGATACCTGTTGACTCAAAAAGTGGGTTCTTCTCACTATAATTTAAGTTGGACCAGTGTTCTACAATTTCTTTTAAAAAAGGGTCTTTTATTTTCATCTGTGATGTATGTTCTTGTTTTAAATTGCACAAGAACAATAATTTCCCGCCGTATCTGTCCAAGTAGTAATCGAAAAAAACGTTCTATTTACCTTTACCTTGCATTAAAACTTTGTATTTCAATCATCTTTAGTCCGCCCTTATTGTAGTCATTAACG
>NC_133201.1:20933797-20943797 GCF_958299795.1 Porites lutea
TGAAGTATTTGTAATATATGTGTAAGATCAATTATTGTATCTCTGTCCGTTAATTATAATCTATTTCACTGATACCATTTCAATGAATTTCAATAGATCTTTTGTTACCTTCAGGGAGACTACTTGTAAAAGCCCATAAGGGTTTCTTTAGTCTTCCTCCCAAATTCATTACATTGTAACACACCGTATGTACTGTATAATATTATGGGAAATAATAAACTCAAACTCAAACTCAATGCAGGCAACAACGATCGAAGGTCAAACCTTTGCTCCATCACTGTTCTTTGCAGAAGTGTCACATGACAGATAGTCTAAACACGCGTAATCAGATTATGAGTGATAAAAAGTCTAAACGCACGTGATCAAATTGCATTTTGTGCATTCCATTCATTCTTAGTGGAAGTCCAATTGAATGCTGGCTACATACAGGCGACGCATGCGTAATAACAACCTGGAGATTAGGATTGCAGGCTCCTCTTGTCACCCACAATTAAATAAAATACTTTCATTGGCAAGACAATTTAACTAAGCACATACAATTTCTTTACAACATAGAACGTGCAAGTGCGAAAACAAAAAAGAAAACGTGAGAAAAATAATGCAAGAATATACAAGAAAAAAAAGCGAAAAACTACACACAAGCATTAAGAGAAGTAAAGTGTGCTTATACACCAAATGCAAATATGGTGGACCTCTTGGCTGGCCTTGGTCTAGTTGCATGAAATTGAGGGTAGTGAGGCCTCAAGAGTTTTGTTGACTGCGAGTCTTAGCGATTGAGTCAATCTATGTGGTTTACTTCGAGTTGTTGTGTGCCTGAGTGCCACCAAAAAGGAGATTTTACTCTAGCTGGAACTACCTTTACTTTCCCGAGATCGTTTCGTAAAGAAATTTAAGGATTGATGCATTTTGGCGCGGCGATGGGGAGCACTTTACAGCAAAAACGCAAGTGTGTTCGCTTCACTTGCTTTAGAAGAGAGGACTCAGGGAAGTATTTGAGGGAAAGCATTTTCACAAGAGATGGTGCTGTTCCATGATGTTTGCATGATCTGTTGTTTATCCAAAATAAAAGGTAAACATTCTCGAAAACAGGGTCTTCCAATGTCGACTGTAAGATCTTTCAGATTTCACGTTGGAAACAGCTGCATTAAAATATGACAATAGTGATGAGTGTGAATGAAACACAACAATAACAATTGCCTGGTAATTCTACAAGCATAGCCTGTGAAACCATAATTATAAGAACCAGAAGAAAGCAACATGTTTGAAGAACAGTCCTTTAATAAAAGTGCACTGAAAAAACTAACACAGGAACTTCCGCGAACTAAGAAAGTACGAAGAAGGTTGAAGGTTCTGGTGGGGAAGAGCTTGCAAGTATTAGAGCACTGTATTTGCACTTGCTCGTGATCTATTTTACTGAGCAATTTGTCCAAGGGTTTCGAGAAAAACTAACGATGGTTTTCCAAAACTTGCTACTTTTATGGCCCTGCAGGCCTCGTTGTAAATATTTCATGCACAGTAGTCGTGACAGCGGATTCACTCGTTCTTTAGAATGTTTACCTTTCCTGAGAACGAACAAAGCGAACTTGAAACAGGACCATCTCTCACCTCTCCCATTTAAATAGTTTAGTGCGTCTTCTCTTTTGAAGTGAAGCGAGCACACTTTCGTTCTTTTAACTCTGTGACAGTGAAGCCCTTCCATTTGCCGCGCTGAATCGCTTGCGTGAATCCATTTCTTTCTTCGTAAAGAACCTTGGCAAAGGGAAGATAATCAACTTTCGTTTCTGCTGGAGTTAAATCTCCTCTTTAATGGCTCTTAAGCACGTACACGTAACAACTCGAAGCAAACCTCATCGATTGACTCAATCGCTAAGACACACAGTCAAAACAAAACTCTTGTGGCCTGACTAGCCTGGCTTTCACATAACTAGACCCGGGCTGGCCAAGAGGTACGCCATATTTGCATTCGGTGTTTACCAAGAAAAATGACTTTAGTTTAAAAGTGAACACAGCAATACTAGAGGTATTCTCAATTTCAGGGCTATTTTCGACCCTTGAAAACATAGTGGAAATTGTCTTACATTTGTCCTGCAGTAGGGCAAACAGAAGGAATTCTTACTTCTTAGTTCTAGTGTTATATGTTGACAGTGTTATACATGTATGTTGACAGTTGAATCCTTAAATAATGTACTTCTAGTGTTACATAAGTTTATACATTTATGACTTGACTATGGACATACATGTAAGACACTGGGTGACGTGTGGAAATGTCAACAACACTAGAAAGAATGACTTGAAGAGAAGAGAAGACAATGTACATTGTGTATTTCTCGTGGAAAAAGCCATTACCATTCATTTGACTTCTGATCTTTAGGCCCAAATATAAAAAAACTCCATAACTTTCCTTTTTGTAAACCTTATAACTACCAAGACTTAGTAAGTTTTTCCTGTTTTCATGGTAACTGAATAAATTAACATGATTTTGCCACATGGTTTTAGTATTTTATGCATCATTTTCCATACTTTTAGACTTATCAAAAGAAATTAACACCATGTCAGAAGAGTACATGGCAAATGTGAGGGATATGGATGCACCTAAGAGAACCCTACACTTAAAGAAGATTGAAAATGCCTTTGTTAAGAGTAGAGAATATGGAGATGATAAAGTTCAGCTGGCCATGCAGACATATGAAATGGTTAGTCCCCAATCTTATTTTTTATAACTCAAGGCTTAAAATAGGCTCAATTTACAGTTGTTTGAGGCTTATTGCATATTCCTCTCAACAACAACAGTTAGATATCCAGTCTGCATGGATTGTCCATTATGTCACTTAATGCGGTCTTAATCAAAATTACCCTCTCACTGCTTGTTCAGCTCTGGAGATCACAAAGTATCTAACTACTAGAGATCTAAGATTTACTTCTAGAGACCTAGAGATTTATGATTTGGGATTTGTGCTTTGTGCTTTGGGATTTGTGCTTCATCACTATTTTCATTGCAGGGCTGCCACTAAGATTTCAAGTTGAAATGAACCAGCTAGGGATTTCTTTTGGTTCTTTTTTATTCTATTTTCCTATTAAAGTAGCCGGTGCCCACATTCATAGTGGCCGGGGAAAATCGCCGGCCCCCGCCTCTAAATGATAGCCCTGTTTTATTGCGAGTGGCATTAGGTCTTAATGGTGATGTAAGGAAAAGAAAAAAATTGGTGCAAGATTTGCAATGAATAGCATTGTGTACATCGCAAAAAAACCTAAATGGGAGTTGATTTATCTGGGCACATATGTATATGTTGTAGTTTATTTTTTATCTCAGGTAATTTTTATTTCTCTTTTGTTTCAACTTCATTAGCATATATTACCATATCCAAAAACAAAAATTAACTACAACAAATACATTATAAAGGGAGTTTACTCTAGTTAAAAGTGTGTTATTTATAGTTGCTGTAGATTTAGTTGTTGTCTGTAATAGCAAGGTGTGTACAAAATGAAAGCTAATTTTACCAGTGTCTCATTGTTTTGCTGATGCTATTTTAAGATGTATTCAAACTGAATTTGTAAGGTGATTATAATTTATACAATAATATTATACTGTATGTTCTCTAAGCAAGAATGCAGACTTTGCTTCTGATAATTAAGTTTTTTATTATTATCATTATTACTATTATTAAATGTTATTATTATTATAAATCAATGGTTAAATATTATGTATCACGCCCTGAAAAGTACTTTGGTTGAAATAATGAGTTGAAGCAAGACCAGAGGGATCAAAGCCTTGTCTACTCTGAAACAATATTATTAGAATGTACAATGTAACAATCTTACGTAGTCTTCCTTTCTCCCATGCCATGTAATTAAGTCCTTGGACCCAGGGCATATAATTATGTACATGAGCTTTGAAGTTCTCGGTATTTGACAGCTGTAGGACATAACAACTAGTATTTTTTCTCTGATTTTTGTTCACAGGTTGATAAGCACATCCGTAAACTGGATGCTGACTTGGCCAGATTTGAGGCAGACCTTAAGGAACAGCACGCCAAGGAAGCTGGTTATTCAGATTTTGAAAGTAAGTTGGAAAAGTAACGCTAAAATTACAAAGTCATTATACCCTGATATTGACTACAGTGGTTTTGGCGTGGCAACCGACAAAGGACCAGGCCAGCACAAGAGCAAACAATGCAGTTTTAAATATCAGTGGGGGGGGAGGCTTTTGTGAACAAAACACTTTGCCATGTTCATGTTGCACAACAATGATGATTTGAATAAATTCATAATAAATTATATAGATTTAGCCAGGGCTAAAAGCGAAGCTCCCATTAATAAATTTGTAATTTCAATCAAACAATAAACTTGTATTCCACAAATCATTTCACTTTAGAGCACATTCATGTGACTTTTGTTTTGAGGGATTAAGGCTAAGTGATTTGAGAGAAAAATAATTTGCTAACAGTCCAAGAGTGCACCAAACCTTACATCGAGTTGACCGCCTTTATATGTACACCCAAAAAATAGCAATCATCTTCGATCACATTTAACGTCCATAATGGCTCTTGATCACAGTAGATTCGGCCTGGAAAACAAATACTTGGAAAGTAAATCCGGCAGAATTTTTTCCGTTTGACAAGTTTGCTTTACAAAATCTTGCTAACAATTCTGGGGGCGTGTAAACCAACCTTTTATACTTTTCATACATCACATCTGACAGTCTGAGGTGAAACAGTACTATGAGGCGCTGTTTTTATCATACAGACCTCAGACAGAATGCAGTATTTCACAGTTTTGAAATATAAATTGCACTCATTCAATATTCAGGACGATCGAAGCACGCGTGGGCTTTTAGCGAAACCACTAAAAAAAGTTCCAAAATCACCTATATAACAGCCAGCTAGTTGCAAGCTGTGGAGTGTTTGAATGAACACTAATAGAGTTACACTTAATGGTATTTAATGGTTTTATAATGATGTGTAAACTTAACGAGCGTTTAATACGCGCAACATTTTGAGTACTCCTGCAAGGTAATGTTCATGAACGACTGAAAACATTAATGACAAATTGCAAGAGAGACTACTAACAATCAATCAATCAATCTTCATTCACGAAGACAATTAAGTATTAAAGTGTCTCTAAGAATCCTATTAAGCCTTGAGTTTTAAGCCGCCTTCGCCGTGTTTGCTATTTTGCAAGATGAACTCCAGGCAAGAATATCGCCCAAAGTTTTCTTTTTACAAACAATAGGATAACTAAACTATTTTTCAGAACTTTTTCTTCTAGTCGCGGTCAGAAAATGTCTAAAGACTTTTTTAAGTTCTCTACTAGGTCAAATAAATTGATTCAAACCTTACAAATGTGCGTAAAATGATGGCATAAACATGAAAAAAGAAAACACATAAAATGCTATAAAATTACTCAAGCTTACCGGTCGAGATGCAGCACGGAAACCCATCAAGTAAGGCCAGAATCGCTTAAGATTTTTCGCATGGTCCAGCAAGGGGAAGTAAGCTTACTAAGAGTAGCTTATTTTTGAAAACGATGATTCCCGATTTCTTTTTCTCGTGCGGCGCATTTCTCAATCACAACCCAGTAAACAAGCCAGCCAAGAACAACAAAAGAATGTTGATAGCTGCTGTATTTCATTTTGTAGATCCAGTGCAAAAAGACAGGTAAAAACACCAAAAGATGACTCAAAACTCTGTCAGCTTCAGCTATCAGTGAACAAGTCGCAGATGCTGCATAAATTTTCCACTTGAATCCCCGTCGCTTTTCACTTACAAGCAAATAGTTTGAATCCAATCCGCTATTGTTTGTTGCCATAACAATTTCTTCGAAAAAGTTTATTGAAACTGAGCTCTCCGGACACAAAATCCTTATGCAATGAAGTAGTTCCGTTGAAGTAAACCTGTTTTTGAACGCGACGACAGCCACGTCGTTTCTTGCGCGATTTCCCGCCAAGAAACAGGTGGGTTGCACGAATGCATCGCGTGATTTATAACATACTCCTCCCCCGGACAGGCTGACACCTGATTCCCTTCCCTCTCCCGCAAAGAGTGTACGGGCGTACGCTACGTCATAACCAAATTTTCTCGGATGGATGGTTTACCAAATTTTATTACTCATGGTGCTTCGCGCGCCAGAGCTCCGCTATAAATCAATGTTCATTCTCGATTCAGCTGACACAGATAAGTGTTATACTTTCCTTGCTGTATTTCTTTTGATCAGTCCACTTTTTTTCTTTCAAGTCATACACTGACTGGTTACACAGACATTCCTGTAGAAGTTGCCCCCACTGCTTGATCGAGAATTATTCTTTGCAATAGGGAAATAACATTAATGCTTGCAAAGTCGGTTCCAATCTTTGCACCCCAATCAGAAAAATCACAAATAACTGGAAAATTAAACTTTTTTGATACCCAGTTTGTAATACTGTCATGAGATCTTCACCACGAAAAAGACAGCTCAATACATTGTACGCTTGGTACATTGTATCTACTGTAAATCATGTTTTTAAAATTTTGAATCAGTTACAATATTATTTTTTTACAATCTACAGGTGAATCACCAACACCAAAACGGAAGAGTAAGTCAGGTATGTGTTTAACAGCAGTAACAAGTTATTCATCTCTAAAAGAAATAATATTAATAATAAATTCTTGTATGGATTGAAAATTCATTGTTAATCAGTGATATTGTTATCTCTGTGTCCTGCTTCGCTGACGCATAAAAATCCGCAAAGACACAAAATAATTCATGGCATGCTTCCCATAGGACACAAACAACGATCAATCAATTTAAAGATTTTTTGATAGAATATCCTGTTGGTGTGATTTCTGTGGCTGTTGTTTAAAGATGCATTTTATTTTATTCTTTTTTGTGCTTTAAATATATAGAGGGACTATATAGGATCAATTTTAGGTTTCTGGGAAACTGCCCACCTACCCCTCCCTTAAGCCAACATTTAACAGTTAATGAATGAGGCTGAGTATCTTATGAAGAATTATGGAGATCGAGGAGGGTGTTATTCGTCGAGGCCGTAGGCAGAGGCGGATAACGCCCTTCGAGATCTCCATAATTCTTCATATGATACGAAAGCCGAATTCAATAACTGTTTTATTATTCATTCAAAATAATTCCAAGTTTAAAAACATAGCTAAAACATGCTTACCTCCATCGATCCATCGATGTTCAGTTCATCTTCGATAGTGTAGGTTTAGGTTTGTCCAGCTCCGCAAATATTCTCCAAATAGCAGATGTCGCCCTTCGAGTTGTCTTCTTGCTTTCTTGCTGTTCTTGCCATGTTTTTAGCTATTTTTTCGCCTAGTTCTTACTCTTGAAACGAGTGAAATGTCCGCCATTTTTTCAAGTTCACAACCAAAACAACTCAACCTCGTGCCCAGGTCTTCTCGGTTAACGGTGCCTTAACCTGCGAAAATGCTGCATTTTTGACGTCATTTCCTTGTTAAAGTCAAAATTCTTCCAAATTTGGTCATCAGTAACTGGTTATGGTGAATTAAATGTGTGCTTTTAGCCAATCAGAATCGGGGAAATATTTTGAATGAATAATAATATCACTTACTTCTCACTTAGTTCAAAATGTTGGCTTAGGGAAGGGATAGGTGGGCAGTTTCCCAGAAACCTTAATTGATCCGGACTATATTTTAATTTCAGTAAACTGTAATAAAGAGTGTTGGCATCTGTCTCCACATTAACTGTCTGGTTACGTAAAGGCCCAAGCATTTTGAATTTAGGACTCCTTGGTATTTTTTGAACTGGTACTCCTTAGTTATGGACAGGGACTCATGACTCTTGAGTCGCAGGACTCCCCATAACTATTTGTAACAAAATCACTGGTTAATCCCAATCATTGACTTGCTAAGAAGGAAGTGATGCCAGAAAGGTTATTAATTTTTAAATACAATTTGGCCTTTTCAAAATTATCTTCTTAATCTGGGAGAGAGAAGTAAGTGCTCATGGCAAAAGGTTACCATTGCAGGGAGGCTAAAACAAGCTCTGTTGAAGGACTTTAGTTCAAAACATAAGCTTCTTTGTCCCACAAGGTGGCCTCAGTTGATAGAAAAACATTCTGTATTTCAATCCCCTACCAATACAACACCACAGTTTCTTTAGAAGCAAAACCCTTAATTAATTTAATTTTATCTCAGGTTAAAACAAGTGCTAATGTATCCCATCAGGATACAAAGATGGCTATTATAAGCTATGGGAGTTATTTTCAGAATTTTACAGTACATTATGTGCATTATGTTCAGTCTCATTCTTCTCTTTATAACCAAGAAGAGAACTGAGGCCAGAACCTGTCCCGTGGTGTTCCAGGGTTGTTATTGGGGATGCGCCAGTCAGCTATTGGCCTATTTTTTCCCTGTTCCTAGTACATTGTGTCACAGTTCAAGAAGTCCCTGTGGATGTTAACTCATCTCAGTTTCCTTTTTGTTTCTTAAGTGGCAAATAAGGGTGAGATGTTGTCGATGTAACACATGTTTATCAAGCATGGCAGTGTTACATCCGGTACTCTGACACCAAAAGTGGGTTTTAAAAAGGAACCAATTTTCTGACTGAGTGTAAGGGCTCTGGATGTTACATTAAACATTGTTCAGTGTGTTCTAAAATTTTGTCTTAATTTTTATCTGAGAACCAAATCTCCTTAACAGTTCTATTTCCTTTATTTTTGTGAAGTCATAAGTCCGCAAGATTGGCTTTGAAAAATATTAATGTTTGACAATAATGTCTTCATCCCATATGCTGTGTTAGACAAGGTTTGAAATAATTTAGTACTTTATTTTGTAGGTGGCAGAAGTAGCAAAGGGGGAGGAAGGAAAAAGCAACAAGACTTTGATGAACCAGCCAGGAAAAAGAAAAAGTAAGCACACAAGAACATGAAGGAGATGTAGTATCCTTAGAGTATTGTAGGTTTTGGGATGTTCATTCTTATTCTCTCTCTGCATCCTTCTGTCAATTTCACACTATGGTCAACTTGTGGGCACGATGTACATGTACACTAAGGACTTAACATAAACAAATACAGTTATGGTATCCACTCCATTAACCTTGACTGCTGTTTACCCTTTTGAATAACTGGTGACTGGCTCCCTTTATTTTTATCATAGGTCACTCCCTCTACCAATCCTCTCCATTTTAACAGAAAAAATAATTCTTTGTGAAGTAACACCTAAAAGCCCATAAATTTGCTGAATTGTGTCACACATGGCTTTTAGTGTGGTGGAATATTCGGCTGGTTGGGTGGAGTTGCCTAGCAATAAAACAACAACAAATAAAACTGCATGCCCAAACTTTAGATGCTGTAATTTATCATCAGGAACAAATGCCAGCCTATAGCTAATTTTGTGTACAACTCTTGGGGCAGATTATCACACAAAAATGGCCAGACTAATTGCAAACAGTGTGTTTTGGGCAAAATGTCCACTTGCAAATGCTTTTATTCTTGATTTTTCCCCTTTTTGGATCTTTTCCTCAAGTTTTACGGGCCAGATTCTGTGGGACACATATTCCTAGGAAAATTCCCCACTTGGGAAGTCTTCTGATCATTCTTATACGATAACAGTGGTGGTAGCTACAAAAATGGCATTAAAACAATGGAACTGATAACAATTAATACTTTGATACTTTGTATGACTTTAAATGGACACTGATTAGCTTTTGTTTTTCCTCTTGGACTAAACTACATGTATGTCTCACCAACATTTTTCAGACTATGTTATCTTTTACAAAGGACAATAAATGATTGGGTTTTTTTATGAGTTGCCATTATATTGGCTTAAAATTTCTTTATTCCTTCATGTAGTTACCGGTATGTACCCTTGTTGGTTAATGACCAAATTGCTCTCAAACAGCCTGGAGTAAGAAGAGAAATCTCTTTACATCCTATTTTACATGCTGTCTGCCTGACAAGAAAAATAATAAATTTGTTACTTTTTTAAACAGAAAGGTATTATAAACTTAACATAGGGTTAGATCCTGACACACAGTAGTAGCACTT
>NC_133201.1:20948797-21058797 GCF_958299795.1 Porites lutea
TAGGACGAATGAAGGAAAGTGTGCACAAGGTTTAACCACGGTGGATCCGCCCTGGTTAAACATCTGGTTACCCAACGGAATGAACACCATTTTGTACAGGTACCCTAGGCACTAGTGGTCGGTACCAATCGTGAATTGAGCCTTGGTGGCTGGTAAACAGAAAGAAGTATCAAAGGGAGATAAAGCACTAATACGAGAAAATTTATTTTCTTTGTTAAGATTGGTTTCCATGTAATCGCTCAGATCGCTGACATTTTTACAGTGATCGTACAATCATGTAACCTCCCACGCAGACATCCTTAGGGGAGGAACATGTGTCGAAATCCTAAGGATGTTTGCATAGAAGGCCATCGCTTTCATGTATGTGGATACCAAGTTTGAGATAGAGTGGAAATCTATTTCAACGATCGTTGTGATTTCTATGGGGGTACGATCGCTAAAGAGTTGTTTTATAATGGTCGTTGCGTTGGCTGAAATTTTTGAAGTAATCGCAGCGATCATGTGGAAAACACATGTGCAGTAGATACTCTGGAAATACTTTGTTTTACTTGTTGATTGTTACTATGTCACTGTGTATCTTTTGTCTTACTGCCGAAAATAAATGATATCATTCCATAGCGTTTGGCTAAGATGTGTTAATAAGGCCATGTTCACACTATCCCGGATAGCTTTTGCGCAGGCGCTAAAACCATACCGTACAGGGCTTCTCTTCACACATAAGAACCGTGATTTCGGTGCGATTTCTGTAACGGAGAGAAGCTGCGTCGCGCAGATCACTGAAGTAGAGAGTCGCAAATCGGAAAGGCATTCACACTATTGCTGGTTTGCACGTGACGTCACGGCGGCCATGTTGGTGGTCAAGGACAAGAGCATTTCTCTCTTCTGGGAACTAAACCTTATTTTCATTTAAATTCTTCGAGAAAAAATTCTATTGTATTGACCACCAACATGGCCGCCTTGTCACGTGGTTGCAAACCAAGAATTGCTGGTTTGCACGTGACGTCACGGCGGCCATGTCAGATGACAAGAATAAAAGCATTTCTCTCCTCTGGGAACTCTACTCTATTTTCATGTAAATTCTTCAAAAAATTCTATTGTATATTTGTCATCCAACATGGCCGCCTTGTCACGTGGTAGCATACCAAGAATACCGGATAGTCGTGTCAGTACCCAAAGCTATCTGGTATCTGAGTGTGATCATAGCCAAGTTTGTCTCCGAAAGTAATAGTCATTCGTGCAGTTATTCTCCTACGGCGCACAATCAGCTGAATGTATCAAATTTAACTGGCTGTTTAAACACTCAAACGTAAAAATGGAGGCACTAATAATGTATATTATATTAGTTTTAACCACTTCGCCGTTAGCTCTCATTGTGAACAATCAAATTTAATTTGTAAATATGATGAAGGACAATAAAGATCAAATGTATTCTAAACAAAAAACGTGACTGAAAACTTGTTTCGCACTAACAGCGCAGGGGAGCTCTTGAGTAAAACTGTTGAACATATTTACGCAAGGTGAAAGACTGGATCGAGTGAAGATGTTATTTTACGTACGCGTAGAGTAAGCGCGCATTGAAAAAAAAATTGGGATGCGAATTAAACTTTTAGGGGATATGAAAATGCTAGGTTAAGCCATACCCGTAAAACGACTTGTTTCCCGTCGGTCTAGTTTTTGTAAACGTCGGTTGGTGAAAAAGTGAAGAAGCAAAGGGCGCTTTCCTTTCCACCAAAACTTCCGATCTTTTGGAAACGGTGACAATTTGAACGGAAATCTCGGGGGAAAGTTCGAGATTGTTGAATTTAAAGAAATACGAACTCTTCCACGCAAGAAAACTTCGTGGTAAAAGTTTTTAAAAATTTGGCTATACCTCGCAAGGTTGTCCTCTCTTTCGAAATTTTGTTCCACTGGCTATAATTGGTAGTTGCTGGAAATTGGAAAGCGCCCGAAAAGATAGTGACAGAAGCCTTTACTGGGTAGTTTCTGCAAAAAACTGCGAAATGTGGTGTTCATTCGGTTAATACGTAAACCAATCTTAAGAAAACAAAATTCTACAGAGACCGTTTGCTGGTGGTAAAGATATAAGGAAAAATTATTGTTCACTTAAAAGAAAAAGTAAGTTGTGATCTTTTCCTCTACCCTCGGTTGCGTATAACTCTACGAAAAACGCTTATAATCTATTCTATTTTACTAAACTCAAGCTGTTGCAGTAATTTTCGTTCATGCTAATAGTTGCAAATGTTGCCAATCTTGTGCTTGCGCCGAAATACTTGCAGCCACCTTTGTTGACCTTCCAGTGTATGTGGTAGAACAAATGAGTCACAAGAAAATACACGGATCCAGGGACGTTATTTAATTAAAAACAACGTTCTTCCACTCCGTCCCCAATTGAAGCGCATTCGGCACTTCGCCGAAACCAGTGTTACAGTTGGCAAATAACTTGACCTCGTCCGTTCAACCAACAAGGCCTTTTCTCTAAAAAGAAGAAGAATCCACATGTATTGCTTAAAGACTGGCCGAAAAAAGTCAAGTAAGTTTGTTGAGTTCCCATTACAGAGGAGTCTATATCATAGAGGTAGTATCAGGAAGGTGTTCCACTCCTTTCGCGGGTTAGAATGAACTCAGAAAAATTGGCCTGCTTCCAATGTATGGGTCTTCATAGCTCAGTTGGTAAAGCACTTCAGCGCTAACGCCGAGGCCATGGGTTCGAATCCCGTTGAAGCCCCGTTAAATTTGTATTCCAAGAGCTCATATCATCTTTATCCCAGGTAGGGATCTATAGAGTTCACTATCTTTGGGACCCAGAAAACTGCCCGTAAAAAGAAAAGATTTTTTTGCGGAAAGGGAGGTTCGACTGTACTGAGCACGAAGGCCAAGGATTCGTTACGTCAGGGACACTGATGTAAGTTAGTTCTACGACAACGTTCACGTTTTGCAAAACCGTTTAAACAGCAAAGGCTCTTGAATTCTCACGCGGGCAAACTTTTTTGTGGTATTTTCATGATTAATTTCTAGATGTGTGGTTTTTAACAATGTCGCGAAGATATCGAATCATTGATTTTTATCAGTTACATTGCAAGCAGTCTTCAAAAAAGTGTGGAAAGTGCAAATGTATTTTCCAACACCGCGACCGGAGCCCCATACCTAGGAAAATCTGCTAATCTAGCCATCCGAGAAATTTCGGTAATCACGTGACCGTACGCCCGTCCGTCCGCAACACAGGAAACCAATGTGAAATCTACTAAATCTATTTAGTATATGCTTAAACAGTGGATAGTGTTTTTCGCGCGCTCTGATTGGCTACTCACTGATTCACCTCCAGTTCCTCCGAGCGAGCGACGCCAAACTCGCGTAAGTTGCGAGCAAAACGCCTTCCCGGTTTGCTGCCGTAACAAGCAAAGAAGTTTCACAACTAATCAAGCAAGCTGTTCCCGAAATACACGAAGAAGGTGACGAGGTTCGGTGTGGAAGTTTTAACAGGTAAAGCTTTGTCTTTTTGACTCGAATTTATCGATAAAACCAGTGAAAAAGTTTTTTGTTTACAAATGCAAATTAAGCTTAAGTCTTGCGTTACTTTATTTAGTTGACTTGTTCTTAAATAAGCTTAAAACTAAATTTAGTAATCTTTTTCTGCAGAATGATTTTAAATACAAACAGAATTCGCAACTCCTTTTGAAGAAATTTCCCGGCAAGAGCTAAACAAATGCCTTCCAAAAGTTTTATTTGTCGGCAAGAAAAAGCGACGTATTTGAGTTAAAAATCATCATTTTTGTGCACAATTATCTCACTGTTTTAGTATATACTAAAACAATTATTCACCTCCACTTCGGTGAATAATTGTTATATATTTACCTGTGCATTGAAAACAATTATTCGCTCCCACCAAACTCTAGTGTGACATCATCGCCAATAAGTACGAATGGTGCCCAGTGTTTGACATCGCTAAATTCTTCAGATTCTCTCATGCAGTTCATTGCTTGGTTCAGGGCTTTGCTGGCGCTTTTTCCTTCCACAAGATGCTGGTAGAAATTTTTCATGAACTCAAGGGTGGCCTTGTCGTCAATCGCCCACAGGGATACCAGGACAGAACGAGCACCGGCACCCAAAAATGCCCGTGCTATGCCAACTACACCCTCGGCTTTGATTTTACCATGAGCACTATGACAGCAGCTAAGTACGACCAGTCTGGCTCGAATCTTTGCTCGCAGTACATCTTTCATAGTCATGATGAAATCCGTCTCACCCGGGTTTGGCGCTAACGCAATTTCGCCAGTTTCCATACTACCATGTGCGGCGATGTGCACCACAGCAACTGAAGCGATTCTTTGTAACACCTCATCCTTTGTAGCCTGTCTTCCAATGAGAGGGGTACTGCCCAGCAATCTTCCAATCATCTCTACTTCCTCTCTGGCAAATGGCAACGGGGGTAGCTTGTTCACATCTTGCACCCACGGATCACCCACGAGTAGCGCACCAGACTTGCAGTGGTAGTCTTCTGGACAATCTTTGATCATTTTCACACTGGTCAGTGATGGAATCACGCGAATGTTGTATGATTCACAAAGGTATTTGGAATTCGGGGCTTTGAAAGCAGCAAAAGGAGCCAAGCACAGAGAACCTTCCGGGACAAATACGAGCTCACTGCAAACAAACAGGTCTATAATGGGAGCAATTATTGTGTCGTACAATATACTAAGGGCACTTTTCTCAGTGATGAAGGACTGGGTTTCGCGATCATCATGAGGGGAACTCTTAACCACCAGCCTTTTAAACCTCTTCTCATTAAGTGAGCGATCTTCGCAGTTAACATCATCTGTTGCGCCAATTTCCTGACCAGCAACCAGCACAAGAGATTGAAAGAAAGTACTGATTTCATTCGAAGAATCGACATCTTTTCTTCGTAATTCAACAACCTTTCCATCCTGGCAAACCCAAAAAATCAATTCAGTCCTTCCAATTGCTATGAAAATTGTCATATTTGAAGAAAGGTCGTTCAACAGTTCTTGAATGTCTTCGCTTTCTTTGCCTGGTTCGGAATCAGTCGTCTCAAAGAAATAATTTAGTGCCATAAGGTCCTTTAATCCTTGTGCACGACCTTGTTCCGCAGTAATCAGAGCGTCCATAACCTTGCCTTCCTTTAACAGCAAACCCCACAATTTAGTGTACGTTTCTTGATACGTATCACGTAAACTCAACTTCCAGTCGTCGTTATGCTTAAGACGATCCCTGAGATTATTCAACAAAGTTACACTAAGCTGGTAATATTTCAGAGCCTCCTGAAATTTACCTAGAGATTCAAATAAGGTACCGAGATTACCGTACGCTATTCCTTCCCCCGGTCTATCACCAGATGTTATTGCAATTTCCAAGTGACGTTCAGCACAGTCTTTGGCAGTTTTAAAATCTCCTAGCCTGTGATAGGTTCTGCCGATATTGCAGTACGCCGATCCTTCTCCGAAACTGTCTCCCAATTGTTGAAAAGCTTTCAGACAAAGTTCATTGTATTCTATGGCTGTTTTAAAGTCTCCAAGACTGAAATAGACGTTGCCAAGATTGCCATACGCGTCAGCCTCTCCCTTTTTGTCGGTTAATTCTTTCGTAGCTTTCAGGTGCAACTTATGGTAGTGGAGAGATTTTTCAACATCTCCCAGACTGTGATAGGCAATGCCGAGATTTCCATACGCTATTACTTCTGCGGACCTCTCGCCTAATGCTTTGGCACTTTCTAAGTGAAGTTCATGGTAGTCTATGGCTGTTATGAAATCTCCCAGGCTTTGATAGGTATTACCGAGATTTCCGTGCGCTGCTCCTACACCTGACCTGTCACCTAGTTCTTTCGCAATTTTCAGGTAAAGTTTATTGTAATCTATGGCAGCTTTAAAATCTCCTAGTCTGAGGTAATCGCAGCCTAGATTACCAGAAGCCAAACCTTCTCCCTTTTTGTCTCCTAACTCTTTGGCATTTTCCAGGTGACGTTTATGGTATTCTATAGCTATTTCGAAATTCCCCATTCTGTGATGGAGGGTGCCGAGCTGACCATACACTTTTCCTTCTTTAGATCTGTCACCCAGTTCTTTCACAATTTTAAGGTTCAGTTTATTGTAAACCATGGCACTTTTATAGTCTCCAGAACTTTGATAGACGTTGCCAAGATTGCCATACGCGTTACATTCTCCTGATTTGTCGCCCAGCTCTTTCGAAATTACAAGACTCTGTTCAAGGTAATCTATAGCTGTTTGAAAATGCCCCAAGCTTTTATAGACGGTTCCCAGATCACAATAGATCTTTCCTTCACTTAGTCGTTCACTTAATTCCTTTGCAATTTTTAAGCCACTTTCATAGTAATCTATGGCTTTTTTATAATCTCCCAGACTCTGATAAGCGTTTCCCAGATTCACGTACGCTGCTCCTTCACTGGACTTGTCACACAGTTGTCTTGCAATTTTTAGTTTACTTTCAGTGTATTCTATGGCTGTTTTAAAATTTCCTAAACTGAGACGGTCCCCGCCAAGGTTTCCAAACGCGATTCCTTCGTCTGGTCTATCACCCAATTCTTCCGCGATTTCCAGGTGGCGTTTATGGTAATCTAAAGCTGTTTTAAAATCTCCTAGTCTGTGATGGACGTTGCCGAGATTGCAATAAGCCTTTCCCTCTCTTGACCTGTCACCTAATTCTTGCATAATCTTCAAATTATTTTTATGGTACAATAAAGCTGTTTTGTAATTTCCAACACTGGTATGGACGTTGCCAAGATTGCCATACGCGTTACCTTCTCCTGATTTGTCGCCCAGCTCTTTCGAAATTACAAGACTCTGTTCAAGGTAATCTATAGCTGTTTGAAAATGCCCCAAGCTTTTATAGACGGTTCCCAGATCACAATAGATCTTTCCTTCACTTAGTCTTTCACTTAATTCCTTTGCAATTTTTAAGCCACTTTCATAGTAATCTGTGGCTTTTTTATAATCTCCCAGACTCTGATAAGCGTTTCCCAGATTCACGTACGCTGCTCCTTCACTGGACTTGTCACACAGTTGTCTTGCAATTTTTAGTTTACTTTCAGTGTATTCTATGGCTGTTTTAAAATTTCCTAGACTGAGATGGTCCCCGCCAAGGTTTCCAAACGCGATTCCTTCGTCTGGACTATCACCCAATTCTTCCGCAATTTCCAGGTGGCGTTTATGGTAATCTAAAGCTGTTTTAAAATCTCCTAGTCTGTGATGGACGTTGCCGAGATTGCAATAAGCCTTTCCCTCTCTTGACCTGTCACCTAATTCTTGCATAATCTTCAAATTATTTTTATGGCACAATAAAGCTGTTTTGTAATTTCCGACACTGGTATGGACGTTGCCAAGATTTCCATATGCGTTTCCTTCTTCAGACGTATTGCCCAATTCTTTGGAGATTTTGATGTGACGTTCATGGTAGTTTATGGCTGTTTCAAACTTTCCCAGACTGTGATGGGCGATACCTAAGTTTCCAAACGCTGTTCCTTCTTCTGATCTGTCACCCAATTCTTTCGCAATTTCCAGGTGACGTTCATAGTAGTTTATAGCTGCATCAAGAGCTCCCAGACCGCTATAGGCCTTACCGAGATTTTCATACGCTTTTCCTTCTCCTGACCTGTCGTCCAATTCTATCGCAATTTTAAGGCGACATTTAGCGAGCTCTACGGCTGTTTTAAAATTTCCTGTACGGAGATGGTCGTTACTAAGATTACCACACGCTGATAATTCTTCTCGTTTATCATCTAGTTCTTTCGCAATTTTCAGCTGCCCTTCATGGTAGTCTATGGCCGCTGTAAAATTCCCCAGTCTATGATGTGCGTTGCCGAGACTGCAATACGCCTTTCCTTCTCCGGGCCTGTCCCCCAGTTCTTTAGAAATTTTCAGAAAACATTCATAGCAGATTATGGCTCTTTTAAAATCTCTTATACTAGAGTAGTTGTTGCCAAGATGCCCATACTCGAGCCCTTCTGCGGACCTGACACCCAATTCTTTTGCCACTCTTAAACAACATTCATGGTAGCGTATCGCTGCTACAAATTCTCCTAGCCTGTCATGAGCGACGCCAAGATTTCCATATGCTTCTCCTTCTGCAGCTTTGTTTCCTAATTCCTTGGCTACATTTAGGGACCGCTCAAAATATTCTATCGCTCTCTTGAAATCCCCCACTTGCTGATAAACGTGGCCAAGGTGATCGCATGCAGAATGCTCTGCAGCTCTGTTGCCAACTCGTTTCGCATTTTCAAGACAACCTTTAAAGTAGTCTATATCTTGTTTAACAGCTGGTTGCATGTCACTTGCAATGTAACTAGTGATCCCGTCTCTGTCCACTAGCGTCGCGCCGGTTTTTTTTAATTCCTGGAAAAAGTTGTAACAGAAATACCTTGTGGAAACCGCAGGGTATAGTACCTACGCTCAACTTGTTAACATATCGGGAATGGAACGAGTGAACGCAGAGAAAAGATGAGATTTCTGATAAAAAACAACGACTGTGTAAGAAAATGCGCAGGGAGTTTTCATGTAGTATTGTTACATAGCTGGAAATTTGTTCCCAACAGCACGCGCTCTCATTGGTTACTTCGAGTTCACATGACATCTAACCATGAAACTGTTCTACACCAAAATCAATAAGCGGGCAATATTGCAAAAATCTATGACGTCAAAGGGTAACAGTGCACTGTTACCCACGAATGATGACCGACGACCGCCGTTTCAGCGGGGTTTAATGAATTTCCAGTTGTATAACAAATCACTTGAAGACTGGTTCCTGGGAAAACAGTTAATTTTGTTTCCCTCGAATTTCCATGATTCTCGGGAAACAAAATTAACTGTTTCCCCCGGGACCAGTTATTATGGTGTTTATTATGTTGATAACAATTCAATAAAAAATACTTTGTTCATATTACTGGGTGGCAGGGTTTTCCGTGACGACTGATGGATCTCAAAGTATCAGCGTGATGCATGATCGGGCCCAAATTATCCGTGTGGGGCGTGATTAGGCATAGCAGGGTGGTACGTAAGTTTCCTTGTAGATTTCCGTGAGTGGTGAATATCATTTGAAACAAGAAACACAGACATTTAAAACAGATATTTATGACATCACTTTCTGTTCCTTTTCCTTGTTCCTCAACGTCTTATCTCCTGTCAAAATCGTATTATGACCTCTATTTTTTACTTTTAGATCAGTGAATACTGGTTAATATGGTTCATATTTGAACAACACCGGCTTTTGAACTGTTAAAGTCTTTTAATTAACCGTTATCGCGTTCCCACCGAAACCGGACGCTGAAAATAAATTTATTAGAGTTGTGTCATTCAATGTGTTGAGATATCACCATGTTATCTTACTGCAATTGCACCTCATTTAAATGATGCGTGAAGGCCTCAAAAACGTCAAAGTAATGCGTGATAGGTAAACCCCGCCCCCCCTCCGCCCCCCCCCCCCCCCCCCCCCCCCTTTGCCACCCTGTTATTAAATAACAAGGAGGTCGGCAATTTTCATGCACCACAAGTGCATTTACAATGGGTTCTGACTGGCTAACAAACAAAGACACCAACGACAGCCAACTCGATTAGAGCTGTCCCTTTAGCAACATATTGGCAGAAAATCTGGCACAAGACGCAGAGAAAAGTAGACAGGATTATCAGCAAACACCTATCAGTGACCTTAAGATACACCGTTTCAGCCTAAGAGTACGGGTAAGTGAATAAGTTTACCTCGTAGTTTTTTAAAAGGTAACCATAATTTCCTAGACCTGAGAATGGCGTAACTATTCTACCTGGTATCCTACTCGTTTTCTCCCGGGTAAGAGGCGATCTACCCGTATTTACGGCTGCAAGTACGGCTAATATACCCATACGTGTCCACGGAAACGGTGTACCTTTACACCTTGTATTAAACATAAGACAGTTAGTGAATCAATCCATTTTACTACGTCATCTAAGTTTATGCTCACCCTTACCTTTCTCTTTTGGTTATCTTGCAGTTTATTTTGTTCCTCTACAGACCTACTTCTTAACTCCAACAACTTCCGGTTACTGGAGTCGATCTTTGATGAGTTAAGTTGTTATAAATATCTAAAACAAATAAACATGCTAACTTTGATCTAATGTTGTTTGTCCTTCGTTGGCGTTTCTCAAGGTAAGTAGAACTAAGCAACCCCAAAATAATCAGAACAATGACAAATAAAGATCAATATCATTGTTGATAGAGGATAAAACGAATAGGAATACATTTTAATCAAGAGAGGATAAAGGGGACAGAGAAGGCATCCCCCATACATACCCTATTCCATAGGTAATTCGTCTCGAGTTATTTTTAAGACCACAGATCCCAAGGGGGATTAGACAACAGCCAATCACATAGAGTGAATGTGTTCCGCGTGGATGACCCACGCTCAGAGCCACGCGTCCTTCACGAATTGACGCAGAACAAAATGGCGGAGAGCGATGTTGCTTTTGCTATTCGTTTTGTCGACGAAAACGACTGCAGAGAGATTTCTGCTAAAGCAGTGTCAGCGAAACGGAAATTAAAAAAGAATCGCTCTTCCTCTTCTTGTATAGAGCTAACAGTACAGCAGGGAAATCCTTAACACACTGAATATTCTCTCAGGATCATTTATAATTTACAGTTTGAAGAGAGCAATTTCTGGTTTGATATTTATTCTTTTATTAGTCATTTATTATTTAACAAAAATGAAACTTGGCGTCCTACTTGCTTTATTGTACAAACGACCGGTTTCAATAGACCGGCGAAATTTCTCATTTTATTAAGGCACTGAGGTTACGACAACTTCGAGTTAAACTGATTTCACGGGTTTTCAAAGAGTCCAGCGATTCCCTTTTCCCAGGTGAGCGCCGATTCATTTCTCTTCAATATTAGGGAACTTAAGATTGAGACGCTTTCGGGGCGACGGCAACTTCAACCGGACGTGACATCATCACTTGTTGGATATTGCGCATGCTCTTGCTCACCACCTCGCCGCCGTGGTTTACCGTCGTGGTCCCGTCGGCGACGTGAAACTGGTCTGTTTGGCGTTGCGGCGAAAACGTGAGTATTTAACTTTCATTTCAATCCGGTTTGTTGCGTTTAGCAACCAAAATTTTGCAGATTATCGTTCTTAAATTGTCCTTGTTTTTTTTGAGGCGCATTCCAAGCTCGATTTCCAAGCCTTGTTATCTAAACTTACATCTTTGAATGTTTCTATGTTTTCATGTCACAGGGTCAAGATCCAACTTGGCAAACAGCCAACCGTAAGTGAGCTTGACATGGACAAAATTGTCCCACGAGCCAAATAAAAGTATCCAGACAAAAAATATGAACTCCAATATTTTAATTGTGTGTTTTTAGTTCACTCTTTTCGTTAGAGTATCGTATAAATGAAACGCATTGAAAATTATATAGAATAGTAGGTAATACCATGTACTAACGTGGAAATAAAGTTGTTGTCGTTGTTGCATGCAAGTATTTCCCGGGAATTATTTATACCAAACTAAGAATACGGTTCCTTGGTAGCATTTTAATGTTCCTGGAATTTGCAAGGCTTCGGCAAGCCTGTGGAGATCCTTTTTTTTTTTAACACGAAATTCTGCCTTGCACTCAGCTTCATCCCGCACGTTTTTTAGCGTGAACGGATCGTAACTGTCCCAAGGAAAATCGGGATTTTTGGACTCATAATTTTCCCACAAAACGAGAAACTCTTCATCCGATACATGTTGTCTGCATAGCAAATATTTATTCTCTTAATTCTTTATGTGAAGCCATATTTTCCTCTCCGGTATTCTTCTAAGGCGCCGTCCTTCTGAGTTCACTGCCATCTTAATGTTCGAATTTTGACGGGAAGCGACGGCTGCCTCAGTTCGAGGCTTTCTCTGCCAGTCCGGTCGCCGTCGCCCCGAAAACGTCTCTATCTTAAGTTCCCTATTCAGGGATGCTCTCGATCTCTTTACGCTTTCATTGCCTTTCGCCGACATGTTTTGCACGGCGTTTAGTTATGCGAAACCTCCACGAAACATCCACGCAGCGCGCGTGGTAACTTTATCCCGATTCTAAAAATAACTCGAGACGAATTACCTATGGAATAGGGTGTGTATGGGCGATGCCTTCTCTGTCCCCTTTATCCTCTCTTGATTTTAATGTATAGATCAAGCCAAAGCCAAAAGCAAGGCTCTCGTGGGATTTCGAAAGAAACGTCTTTTCGAAAGAAATTTAACTTTTGTCGCCTGAGAAAACTGTGTTGAAAGTAGAAGGGCTGTTTTCTCATGTGTTCAGTAGACTCAGTGACTACACTGATTATTGAACTTCTGAGACGACAAGTGCTAGTAATAGCAGATTGGACGGTAGTTAAATAGGAAAAGTAATAAACGATAAAAAATCAACAATTCAAGTTAAGGATACTGCTAATCCTTTGTTACACCACTTGATGGCTTCGTCAAATCGACTCAGCTGAACGCAGGTACTTGCTCCTACAAAGGAACCAAAAAAATAACACAGTCATCAAACAATTAAACTTAAGAAAAGGCTAATCATGTCAACATAACTTTCTGTGTCTTCGGTCAATTTTAGGTCGAGTTCACACGAATCCGGATATCTTTTGAAACCGCATATTTTTGTAGCCAGATATCGTCTAGACAGAGCCTTAAACCAATCTGGTTTAGTAATTCGTGCACAAATTATGCGCTTTCAAAATGTCTGGATTCGCGTGGAAGAGGCCTTAATCTTAGTTTTTGCTTTACAGCGATTTTCGTATGTCCTTGGAAAATGGTTTCGGTAAGTGTTCGTTACTTGTTTTATCAGCCAACAAAGGTACGGAAAACCGGGCAACAAAAAACGTGCAACGTGTTGCGCGTTTTACCTCCCATATCAAACCTGTCTCGCAACAAATTAGGTTGTTAACAGGTTTGGACATGGGTGGTAAAACGTGCAACATCGCTATTCAAATCGTTTTGCAGCAATGTTGCAAAACAAACTGCACGTTTTTTGTTGCCCGTTTTTCCGTACCTTAAATGAAAAGATCAAAGCATGGCCTCTTCGTTTTCCCGCCAAAGAAAACCCTAATGTGGAGAGGGCATTGTTCGATTGGCCAATCGTGTTGCAGTATGACGTTAAAGCGAAGTATCTGCTGATTTCTAGAAAGTTCTCGGGCTTGAAGTTTTTTCACCCGGGCGTTGGCTCAACCAACCAAAAACCACGCGCGCTTACATCCGTTCGATAAACCAATCAAATCGCTCTATTTCCATTCGTTTGTTGTTCTGTTTTGTTCGCGCGTTTTTATTTCAGGGTCATATGAAAATCGCTCTAATCATGTATTTCAGCCAAAAAATGATTTTAAAACTAGGGGAAAAAACTGACGATAAACAGGAACAATAAATTCACTCAATGCCTATCGTTCTTTAATTCCGTGGTTACCCAAATGATATCGGTTAAAAGACAAATGTTGTTCAAGATTCTCGCAAACCAGTTTCGATCTATTTACGATATTTTTTCTTCTGATTATCTCGAGATGTTCGCCGGCAGAAGTTTCGTTTTCTTTTATGTAGGTCTTTTCACATACATTTCAAGTTTTATAATAGACAACATCTGCAGCAGTGGTGGCGGTGACGGACCGTTCGCGTCTCGACGGAATTTTGTATACGTTATAAATAATATTACTTGCTTAGCTGAAGTTACTAGCTTCACCGTCATGTGTGCAATCATTTGAAAGTTCCAGTGTGATCATCAAATTCTAAAGTGCTTATACCTAGAAAGTTGTGGACGCTTTGTTATGTTTAACTGAAATAAAGGGTGGTTGCGAAAATATTCTGCTAGTTTCAAGATCACTTTGGAGTAGTGAAAATACTAAAACGTTTTGCAGGATACGTTTCCTGATTTCTTTATCAAAAAGGACTTCGCGTGCGACCTCAGCCAAACTTGGCCGCGCCCAGTTTAGTCCGAATCTTAAGAGCTCACCTCGGATAAAAACTTTTAAAAAGGATGGTTGTAAACCAGTAGCAATTTCTGCATCATTCAGTGTTTCAGTGTAATTACCTGGAAAAGAAAAAGACAATTTACATTCCAGAAAAAAGAGAGCAAGGCATCCGAGTGTGGAATACATGTTTTAGAACTATTCCACCTGTTTGTTGCATCATTAGGGAGCTTACCTTATTATAGGAAATTAACGCTCCATGAAATTAACACGAATCGTCAAAAATTCGCGTTAATTTAAGTCGCGTTAATTTTGTTGAGCGTTAATTTCCGCGACGTTAATTAAGTGCAGCGTTAATTTCCGCGCTCTTAATTTCCACTATTTTAACCCCAATTTTAGAACCTGTCCAGAAATTCCTGACACCTAAAAAACATTAACTACAAGCTTTCTTTCTTTCCATTTACCCTTTATTTTTCATCTTTCACAAAAGCTAAGGAGAAGGTTTACAATATTTCAAGTTCATGATCATCGTTGTCACTGTCAGAAGTGAGGTCAATATCTTCTCCTTTGATTTCGGCTAAGATAGATTTCTAATCGTCAACATAGTCTCTCTCGACAGAATATGAGAATCGCGTTAATTTCCTTTATTATGAAATTCTACCTCCTCTTTCGCGTTAATTTTCTTTATTCGAAAGTCGTTTTCCATTAAATTCGGGTTAATTTACGGGTTTTTCGGGTTAAGTTGCGTTAATTTCCAATACTTAAATTTTCATGGAGCGTTAATTTCCTATAATAAGGTAATTTGAGTGACGCATGTCAACCGGAAGTGGTCTTTTTTCATTTTTAAACGGGGTTTTGCCCAAATGTTTGGACAGATCGTCTCTATAACAGTAAAGACACTTAGAAATACAAATTTGGCAGCGTCAAGGTGCTTTAAAATGAAAGAGACCTCATTTCCGGTTGACGTGCGGCGCCTTAGAAGTGTCAAGCACAAACGATATAGCAACCTCGTTCCCAGGGTTCTCTCCTACCCGCCCTACGGAGCGAGAGGAAGAGAGACCCGTCTCTCTCTCTCTCGCTCCATAGGGCGGGTAGGAGAGAACCCTGGGAACGAGATTGACGATATAGAACTCTTACCCAAACTATAATGTGCCGCAGATCTGTTGCTGTACAGTTTGGCATTCAGCTCTTTATTCTTGCAGTTCACTTTTATTCCTTCCGTGTAGAAGTAAATGGCGTTGTTAAAATCTCCTTTTCTGTATTCGTTATTTCCTTCGTCTTTGTAAACCTCTGCAATTGCTACAGAGCAGCAAATCATGATACTTTTAGTGTATTCATAAATATTATCTCTTTCGTTTTGTCATCGCAGTTTTTTTCAGCAAAGCGTTTCTACTTATCAATTATTCCACGAGTGCACGTTGGATATGAGTTGGCTATAATCACATCATATCCAACAAGCGCGAGTGGAATAATTGTCTTATTAAAAACGGTCACAAAATATCGAGAATTCTTCTCGATTTAATTTGTAAAAACAACCGGTTTTCAGCTTGTTTTCAATTTTGAGCAGACACGTAGAGTTACCATATTTGACATATTTGGAGAGCACGGTATAATGGCTCATACACCATGATGGCTAAGCCAATCAGAGCTCTGGAATTGCATTATCTATTATATGTAATACAGATTTAGTTTTAACTAAAATAAAATAGAGGACCAAAACTAAGGCTAAGTTCACATGGCACCCGGACAAATTTCGACTGGCTGAAAAATTTGACTGGACACTTCGTTCACACGGAAAGTTCAATATTTTCGCTCTTGTGAGAGGGAACTTTGAATGGCTAAAAGTGAACGCAACACCTTTTAACCCACGAATTTTCAACTGGTCGAAAATTCGTCCGGCTCCGTGTGAACGCAGCCTAAGAACTAACTCGTCCCCAGTCGTCTCTCATCATTGGTATTTGGCGTGGAAGACTAGAACGGGATCTTTAACGAAGGAGATGACGCATCCCCAAGCACTTCCTTAGTAAATAATAGGCTGATTTAGCAACAGGACGGGAAGGTCAGTTGACGACGGGAAAGCGCGCGGAAAGGACTAAACACGACTTCCGGTGCCCAATTTACCGCTCTGCCATTGGTCAAGCCAGTTGTTTAATTTGCGCGCGCCGTCGTCAACTGACGTTCCCGTTCTGTTGCTAAATCAGCTTATAGTGAACTTAAGCAACAGGAAGGGAGAAGAAAGAAGACGGCAAACCTTGTGTGATAAGCGTGACAATAATTTTGTTTGAAATAACCTTTCGCCAAACTTCACTCTCCCTTAAACACAACTTTTTGTAAAGACCAGAAAACATTAACGTTTGGTGAATATCACGACAAAACACGCAGTTGATAGCCCTGTCACGTTTGTCACGCACAAGCGTTTTGCCGTCCTCTTCTTCCTGCCGTCCTGTTGCGTTAACTCACTAATTAATGAGTAGAGACAACTTGGAGACGACTGGGAACGAGTCAGGCCTAAGGAAGCGAAACCCTGTGCCGACGTGTTTTGGAAGTTACTTTTGTACATCCGGGGTACAAGTTTTCAGCATTAAGCCAAGGTTCCGTCAATTGATTTGCTATCTGATGCTTGACAGTTCTGAGATGCTGATTGCGCGTGACTGATCTTTGGAATTGGCCAATGAGATGAGCGTATATAGCTATTTTGAGAAAGGTCAGAAAAAAGCGTGCGCAAAAGCCCACGCGACAACCCCCGAAAGGTATTGTTGGTAGTTTAAAGCTCCTTAATTCAGCATTTCAGGTAGCCTGCGTTGCAGCCGGCCCACGCACTCGTCAAAACCATTTGTATACAGTCAACTCTCCCCAAGATCTTTGCGACCGGCACTAAGTATCCGTCTTAGAGAGATGTCCGTCTTATAAAGAGTCAAATAAAGGAAATAAGCAAAGGCAGGAACCAGCTCAAGGTGTCCGTTTTACAGAGGTGTTCGTCTTATAGAGGTGTCCGTTAAGAGAGAGTCGACTGTAGTCCGTCTGTAGAAAAGGTGTAGAGCGTCTGCGACGCAGGCAACATTTCAGGAAACTCTGAAAAACTGGCACGAAACACCTTGACTATATGTTTGCAAGTGTTACAAGAAGACAACAAAAATTTGGTTCGAGGACTGTGGTATAAGAAACTTACCCAAGAAATTTCTCTCATATAAGATTGTTTAAATGCAAAAAAAAAAGGTCATCGCAGTATAAGAAGAAAGCCTGAAAAAATTCAGGCTTGCCAGGATTCCAACCCTGACCAGCTCTGCGGTACCGGTGCAGCGCTCAAACTAACTGAGCTAGCTAGAGAGCCGAGAGGGAGTTGGTCATTAACTTGCTCCTAGTATACCCGGAGAAGGAAGATCAAATGTTTTCGCCACCGCATGAGGCCACGTCCTCAGGAATACGGATACGCTGAAACCGCATACTTGATATTTGCGTCAAAACAAATTCGGTGTGGTGTATTCAGTTTGAATCCACTCGTCCAAACGAATACGCAACTCCCGTTTAGGGACTGTGCAATAACTATACCTGGAGGGGAGGTTGGAAAATTTAGTGGGGGGGGGGGGGGGGGGGGGGCATGGGAGAAAATGACAACAAGAGAGAGGGGGGGGTTGGATGTAAAACTTAGTACATACAGGGGGGGGCATTACTTTTTCATTCGTTTTTGCAAACTGGAAAAGTAGTGGAAGAGTTATTAGAGTTCAAATATAAATCAGTACTAACATTGGAATAAAACTGACAAATTTATCAACTCTAAGGTGTTCTGATCTATGAACTGTTGTTTTCCTATCTGCCATGCAGTAGGAGAGGAATGCCTCTATTATATATGTTAAAACAGTGCTACTTTATTTGCACTAACATTTAATAAAACATGAAACTTTAATTAAAAGTTGCAAAAGTAGAACTATAAATGTTATTCAATGAAAAAGAAAGATGCCAATGTTAGCACTAGCAGAATGAAAAACCCAACTGTTGAAATTTTAATAGCAGTACAAATTTAAAGTATGCTAAATAAAACACAGTATGATTAAATTGAGCTTCAAATTAAATTGAGCTTCTCACCCACGAGCGCGGGAACCTTAGTGCCACAGATGCTGTAGAAGATGAGGAATCTCCCAATTCATATTCATGCGAACGCGACGCAAGCGCAGAGTCCGGTGATTCTGATGACTCTTCAAATGTCTCTTAGACATACTTCGAAGAGTCATTTGAAGTGATGTTTGTACCGGAGGAAGAAATCCAACAAGAAAACTAGGTATGAGGGAATCAATGGGAGGAGACTTTTTTCAAGGAGGGGGAAGGGGAGTTAGCCTTAAAATTATCATTATGTGACGGGTGGTTAA
The DNA here is from genome assembly GCF_958299795.1 of Porites lutea. Taxonomy (NCBI): domain Eukaryota; kingdom Metazoa; phylum Cnidaria; class Anthozoa; order Scleractinia; family Poritidae; genus Porites; species Porites lutea. The sequence continues at coordinate 20,967,068 of NC_133201.1, forward strand.
AATTAATTTTTGCTTAATGAGAAGGGGGGGGGGGGGTATGACTTAGTTTTGGGGCATATTTCACCCATGTCCCCCACCCCCCCCCCCCCCTTCAAGGTAATTATTGCACAGTCCCTTACATTATCTAATTACTAGCTAGAGGGCATGCGCAAACCGAGCCCACGATGTGATTTCGCGGCATTTTTGAATGTCGTTTTTTTTTAGCGGCTATATCGAGGACAATAGCCAAGTCTGCCTGTACGCTGTCCCACCAGGCACTGGTGTGCGCTGGACGAAACGAAAATCGTTTTTGACGAGCGAAGTTAAGAAGAAGGCGTTTTGCACGCCTTCGTCTGGAGCTAACAGATTCCACAATCTGGATATGATTACGTCTTCTTTTGAAATGGCTAATTGTTGTTGTCAAAATAACAAGACTGGTTCCAGCGCATTCAATAAGACTGGCGATAGGAGCTAGCGAAGTTGCAAAAGGAACATTGTTTTCTACCATTTTGAACTTTAAAGTTTTTATGTAAGTCTGGACCGTAGTTTAAGACGTAGTTGATTTCAAAAATATCCGTTACACGAATTCACTAAACCCTTCGGATTCAAAATATTCCGCTCTAGAGAGCGATTTCAAGTAGCATGCGGTTTCAATGTGCGGATTCACTGGTTTCCTGTGGGCGGAGGGCCGATTCGTACAACAAAAGTATGCGCTTTCAAAAGTACCAAGTTGCGTCTTAAATGCAATAATTTTGTTTGCATTTATTTCTTCATTCCTCGGTTCCAATATGAGAAATTCATATATTTTCCATTTCATAAGATTGTTTACCAGTGAAATAATTCAGTGCAAAGTTGTTTGCCAAACATTTACAAAAATAAGTATAGAACACACGTGTTGCACGTGAAATCTTGAGAATGTATCAGCTCAGACTCGTACCCAGTCCCCACTTCTCGTTTTTCTTTCGATTCTTCCCGCGAACTCACTCCTTCCCATTAATCACACTGCGAATACAAAGAAGAGTAGAAGTCTGGCTGTTTGAGCGCTCAGTTCGATACCGTCTATTATTCGCTGCTCAACCATCGTCTTAATTTCAAATTCAAGAAAAACATTTATATGGCCGCTCCTTGTGAGTCGAGGTTAGATATCCGCTTTGCATTGCTTTATGTTGAAAAACCACATGGAACAAACAACGAGCCGCATACAACCTCGGTAAATGGCCATGAACTCAGCACAGGTTACAAGGGAAAAGCAACAACAAACCTAAGCTGAGGTCAGTGAAGTTTCTTTGACATTTATCCTTAGCTTTAAACATTTGACAGTTATAGTGTATTCCACAAAGCATAAAAAGTTAAATACAATCGTTCATAACATGCAAAACAGTATCAAAACATGTGATAATTTATGCACCGAGCTTGGCAGACGTGTGTTTCAGGCCCCGTTCACACAATTCGGGATATTTTTTAAAACTGCATACTTCTCAGCACCCGGATATCGTGTGCAGAGTTAAACCACTCTGAAGAGCATTTTCAAAAAGAGGTAGTTTGGGTCTGCAGATTGGCTGGTTTCAAAAGGACGGGAGGTTGATTCGTATAAAAAATATGCGTTTTATAATATATCCAGATTCTTTTGGGCCGCCCCCCAATGCTGCATATCGACCGTGCGACAATTACTAATTACATGGCTTCATATGAAAGGAGCAATTAACCCGATATTGGTCTTAAATATCTCTTCGGTAGGACACCGAAACTAAAATTTTCATCAGAACAGAACCCTGAATGGAGATTTGCTCTCTTAGTTCAGTCAAGAGCCATAATGGAACAGAGACAGAAACGCCTAGTCTAGCCCTTGAGATAGGTGAATTTCACCAACGAGAAGAGCCATAATGGCTCTTGGTTCAGCCCATTTATCTCGTACCCAGCTCTCACTCGATTTCTGATAAGTGAGATCTCCCTTCCCCTTGGCCGAGAGAGATCTTGATATGAGATTAGGAACGCCATCAAATCCTGCCCTTTTGATTTTGACTGCTGCTTTTTTTACTGCTCGGTTTAACGAGAATAAAATTGATTAAGGGCTCAAACTTGACAGGATGTGTTGCTTAAACTCAGGGTGTACATCTGAGTGGACACCTTCGGGACCTGCCCTGACTGTCCGTCTTAGATAGGTGCCCGGTTTATAGAGAGTCAAGGTAACGTGGCGTCTGTTTAACTTGTACAAAACAACTTAAACTGGAACATTGTAGCATCAAAGTCCAATCAAACGTTCATTCATAAAGCAAGTGTCACGGCTTTTTGGTCTGAAAGTGTAACAGTATATACTCTGCGAACTGGTCACACATGTCCAATACTCTCGACCAGATTCCAGTGGACAAAACCTGAAGTCCGACGGAGTCTAGTCGAAAAATAAAACCGGAAGTACAGTAGAGTCTACTTGAGTTACCGGAAGTTTAGTCATGAGTGAAACCGGAAGTGTAAACAATACTTAGAGAAGGGTTGGAAAGTCGTCCGATGGAGTCCATCGGATCCATTGGAAACACATCGATTCCGATGGAATCTCAGGAAGTCTAGTCGTGCCATGAGTCAAAACAAGCACACTGCACGTGTAACATAACTCGTTCTTTAAGCCCTAAGTCGAGAATGGCAAGCCTAACAGGCAACAGAACTCGTTATTAAAGCCATGAGTCGAAACAAGCACGGACGTCGGTACACATATGTCGTTCTTAAAGCGATGAGTCAAAACAAGCACGCTACACAAAAAATATAACTCGTTCTTAAAGCAATGAGCCGAAACGAGCACGCTACGCGAATGGCATAACTCGTTCTTAAAGCCAAGAGTCGAAACAAGCACGGTACCCACGTAACATAACTCGTTCTTTAAACCCTAAGTCCCCCGGGCCCTTATTCGAGACGGACTGGCACGCTTAAAGCCACGAGTCAAAACAAACACGGTAAAGCTATGAAACGGGGCAAAAGCCCCGCGAAACGAGGACAGTACACAAGTATATGCTTCGTTCTTTAATGGTAACTATAATATGAGCTACACTTGAGTAGAATTATTAAAAGAAACATACTGGTAGGGGCATAACATTGAAATTGACATTACATGGATACAAAATGTACTAACTTATTGAACTTTTACGCGCGCTCGCGTTTCGCTCGCTCTACTATCCCTGAGGAAAAATGGGGGACTACTCGTAGTCTACTTTGCATGTGAAAAGATCACCATTGCTATGGTACAATATGTGACCCTCTTTGGGAAAACGGACACTAACGCTTTTCCGTTAAACGGTCAAGAAAAACGGTTCTAAACAGATAGTAAACGGTTAACTCAAGCGTTTAAACGGTTTCCATAACTCGTTAAACGGATAGCAAAAAATTTAAACGGATGCCCAAAGTCCAAAAACGGATAGCTTGAAGCGTTAAACGGGTGACCAAAAATAAAAACGGTTAGCTCGAAACGTTAAACGGTTGACCAAAATCCCAAAACGGACAGCTTAAACCGTTAAACGGTTGACCTAAGTCCACAAACGGACAGCTGGAAACGTTTGAAAACGGATGAGTCGGCAAAATCGTTCCAGGAAAAACAGTTACTTAGAACGCTAAACGGATAGTAAACATGGAGCATAATAACTTGAAGTATCTTGGTAAAATGTAACCGGAATACCGTCTGAAAAGCCGTATCTGATGAACTTTATTCATTTGTTCGCCTCTCGTTTGCCCTCAGCTAAAACCCGAAACAACACTAAAAACGAAACCATCGGAACGAAACGAGCGAAAGCACCAAAACGACCAAAACCAAAACCAAAACGAGGGGCTTCTTCCGGTCGTTTCTTTTTTTTTTTTCATAACGATGATATCTCAAAAATATTTCCGAAACATGCGTACAACAGGTGTAACTAACTCTTAATAATACTGTCATGAAACCGTAGCTGTTATATCGCGAATAAACACTCCAGGTTTAATTCATAATCTCCTTCTTGAAAATGAACCTCACATGTTTCATCTTTTGTTGTGAAGTTCCACGAAAAAAAATTTGCATACGCAATGAACCTTGTCACAATCCTAAACGTATCGGGGTCAAATAACGCAACATGCTGGATAACTATCGATAGAGTGCCAACGAGCAAATCATGCGTATTTTGCATAGGAATAGATTCCTTTTTTCCAACATTTGACATTTTCTTGGTCCCTTCCTGTTGAAAGGATTATTTTCTTGAAACTAAGGTGTTTCATCTTTTGTTGTGAAGTTCCACAAAAAAAATTTGCATACGCAATAAACCTTGTCACAAGCCTAAACGCATCGGGGTCAAATAACGCAACACGCTGGAAATAAGACTAGGTATAACTATCGACAGAGTGCCAACGAGCAAATCATGCGTATTTTGCATAGGAATAGATTCCTTTTTTCCAACATTTGACAGTTTCTTGGTCCCTTCCTGTTGAAAGGATTATTTTCTCGAAACTAAGGTGCTATCACAAGTATAAATGTACGGAGAAGAGTCAGTTCTCAGACTCCTGTGGCTTTACGAACCTGCTATATAAAAGTTTGAAGTGTCATGAGGCATACTTTTTTGAAAAAACAGCTTGCAGAGGAAGCGATCGGTAATATTTAGGCCTAGGGGGAAATATAAAAAAATGATCGTTTCTCTTACAACTACAAAATTAGTGTTGGTTCGGTTTCACTTTGTAGATAAATATTTGTGCAGTTTAATCATTTAAACCTGCTCTGAAATTTCCCGAGGCTTTTTGTTTCCCGATTGAATTTTAGAATGATTCGCTGCGCTGCATGAAATGTTTACAAAGATATGCGATGTACGGCACGTCGGTATTTTGTTTTCACGTTATTATCGCGCTTTCGTTATCTCTTCGTGTAATCTGATCCTTTTTAGTGGTGAGAATTGTTTGTTTCACATGGAAAACTTTTCTTTGCTTAAACTGTTGTTTTACAAGCTTCTCTTCGTTAAACCCTTACATTAATGCCCCCCCAAGATTATTGCAATGCATCAAGTTTTCATTTTCCTTGACTGCCGGGGCCAGACAATAAAAGCGTGCCACATTCAAGTTCAGTCTTCGCGTGCCCGCCGAGGAAAGAACACAATCATGCGCATTTATCTTCTTCATCTTCCAGATTCTTGATTTTATTTGTGCCATGGTTTCGACTTTTAATTTTTGATTGCATGACAGTGAGCACAAAGTTGAACGGGAACCAAGAGAGCGTGATTTTATTCGATTTCACCAAATCCGAAACAAGATTAAGTACAAAACCACGGTCGCCGCACTCTCCTGTGAACGAATGGCTTCATCGGCTCTCGATGCAATCATTTTAATTTATTTAAATTTTTAGTCGTTTCTCCAAGGATACGACGATTAATCGCCTTCTAAAAACAAGGATAAGTTAGAACTAAAAATACGTAAAAAATTCTTTACGGTTGTTCGGCAGTTCACGTATCGTCGAGTATCGAGCGACCATGCTTCATAGTTCTGCTCGCAGTTCTTAAACGCTGCTTGCTTTCCTGTTTTCCCTAGAGCGTTAAACGGATGAGCAAACCGTTTAAACGTTTTCACGAATGCATGAAACGGATGCAATTTTTTTTAAACGGATAAGCAAACCGTTTAAACGTTTTCGTTAAAGCATTAAACGGATGCAACTTTTTTTAAACGGATAAGCAAACCGTTTAAACGCTTGCATGAACCTATTAAACGGATTTAAACGGATAGTAAACGGTTTCCTCGTTTAAACGGAAAAGCGTTAGTGTCCGTTTTCCCAAAGAGGGTCACATATAACAACTCACACCTTTTACAGAAAAAAAATTATTCATTTAATAAGTGAAGTTAAGTATTTCAGTGGTATAAAATAAATGGAACATATTGCATGGCCGCTCAGAGATATGAAATTTCTCTTCTCATGTTGAAACAATATTTCACTGCTTCCAGCAAGGCTTACCCTTCCTTCTCTGTTGGATTGCTGTTAATCATACCTTTGTTGAGAAAAGCATGGACAAAATTTTTATAACAAGTTAGAGTTAATTTGTGTTTTTCATGTACAATCATGCATGCCCAACCCTATTCTGCACCCTACAGGAAATAATTACGTTGGATATATGCACGCAGTTTCAATATGTAAAGGGTGTGGGGAAACAGTGATAGATTTAGTACAGGGTATTTTTCAAAAGGGTAGCACCTGGCTATGAGCCAGGGCACAAATAAATTACAAATACTCAATCATTGTTACCCACCAAAAATCAAACAAAAAAATGGGTCCAAAGACTTTCAATGCAGGATTGTAGCTTTTATGCTGAATATTAGACAGTGGTATTACATCTTAAGAAGAGACAGTAAATTCCTTTTAGCTTGTGTTTTGCTTTCTCCAGTGTGACTGAAGAGGTGTTCTCACAACAATTTACCCATCATAACCTTAAATTTATATAGGTCTTGTGTCCAAAAATTATTGACGTGACTTATACACAATTTTAAAGAAAGCATTCTTTGGAGCACTATCACATGGCTAGGCTTGATTTCCATGCCCTAAATGTTGTCACACATGACCTACATTGGGGAAACATAGCATCTGCGGTAACAACCACAAGCTAGTAAAGGTCTTTACTATTACTTCTCCTCTCATAACTGTACTTAACAAAAAATTTTCTTTGGCATTGTATCATGCACTGTATTTTACTAGCTTTATAGCCACTGCACTGCTTTCATCCCATTCTCAATGCCCTCGTCAAAGACAACTTTGAAGAAGAGGAAGAGTGAGCACAAATATTCAGTACAGGGGGCCAGAGGAAAAGACAAAAAAACCATGTAACATTGATTTAAAAATTGCAAAAATAATTATGTTCCAATTAACCAATCACTTCCTGCTATCCTACTATTTAAAAGCTTTCCCAATATTTCCCCACCCAAATGAAGCCAGTAACAGTGTCCATTGACAGAAAAAAAGGGTACCAATAAAAGCAAATAAAGAAGGGAAAGCGAAATTTGTGACTGCAGCTGAGTTACTTCTAAACCACGAAACCATCTCATGATTTCTATACATGCCCCAACTTTTGAAAATAATATTTTCAATTTGCATCTGTAACTGAACGCTGTGAACTACACGGCTTTTAAATAGTCTTCTGGTAAGATTTAGCTCATAAGCCAGACAGTGACTAGAAAACGAAGCCACTAGCTTCAAAACAAGTTTCTCAGCAAAATTCCCAGGAGAGGAATGGCATAAAAAACAAAACAAAAACAACAAAACAACGATGAGCTGAACTAAAAGGATAACTATTACAAAGGGGACTCAGGAATGAAAAAAGGTTTGTCAGACTGCTTTGAAGGGGCTGGTCTCACTTGTCCCTTTTCATCAGCCAGCTCTAGGAACTCCTGCACCTGGAGCTGACTGATGCCTGGCCTTTCCAAAGCTTCCAGCAAGGCCCGTCCCTTTGCCCTTCTTTCACCTGTCACCATCTGTGCCTTCTTCAGGAATAACCGCCTTCTGCAAATAAGACCTGACTTGTTATCTTCATTGTCAGAATTGAGAGGCGGGATAACAGCTTTAGTAGGTACAGGGGAGATTTCTGATCGTTTTTTGAGATATCCTCCTTGTTCCTAATGTCATTGGGGGAACCAGACCTGATAGGTTTCTTCACTTCCTCATCTCTCTTTACCTATGAAAGATTTGCAAGAAAAAGGTATGACAGAGAAAACAAAATTAAATAAGGTGGCTTGACTGGATTTTTTAGGGGGGATACCTTCCAAGTTTTAAAGCATTAATTACATCAGCATGAGTAAAGATATGGGAAAAAGGCTACCAACATTACTGTATTATATAAACATGAAAATTTCTTATTATCTAGGTTTTATTGCAAATGGAGTCGCCATGGCAACCTAATGAAACCAATATGTTTTTTATTTATGTTTGTGTTTCTCTGTACCAGGAGTGTTTTTTAGAAATGGCTTAAGGGAGTATGTACCTGCCATAACTGCTTCAATTATGCAAAGTTTGAATAAATTCTGTGAGAGCATTTTGGAAATATTTTGAAACAAGTTTTTAGAATCATAAAAAGAGTGAAATAGCATGCTATATATCCACACAATTAGCTAATATGTTAAGAAAATGTTAAGCTTTCGAAGCACGGTTTCATCTCATAATGATTTGATTCCATTGAAAACTGTGTACAAAAAAAAAGAGGGGAATTGCTCTGGGCGATCGCGAGTGAGAAGAATTTTATTAACCTACATTCAGCTGCTTTTGTTACAGTTTTTGCACATAATTTGGTCCATGCCTACAAATTTCACATTATTCAAAAAACCACTTGATAAATTTTTTCATAAACTTACCAATCTCAAGGTCAATTGTTAATAAATATACCCTGCAAGTTTTAAGAACATTGAAAACAGTGAAGGCTTTTAAAAAGGGCCCCCAGGGTTATCAGAAAGTTTTGAAGTAGATGACTGAGTTGTCAAAGTAAGCAGCCAGCTTAGAGATATTTTATTTCAAAAATGTCATCTGCAAACAAATGCCAAGCAGAGTAGGCGGCTGATACTAACCAAGTAGGCAGCACTTTTCACCGGCAGCCTGCTACTTTTGACAACCGTGTATAACCAAATTTTCCCTTAGTGAGTGTCCTCATTATTCAGTGGCATTGTTTTCAAGTTTCATATGCACATGTACAATTTTTTTTTAGCAAAAGAAATAAATTTACATTTAAAAGAACTCTAAATTACTTTCCAAAGAAATATCCGGAAAATGCTAATAATTGCCTTGTGTCATGGATAGCAGTGAGAATCGAAACGGTGAACATCACGGCTCATCATGTAGGATGTAATACAACTAACTACATGTACGAGAGAACTACTGGAGAACTGACAATTTGACTAACAATAGACGACTGTTTAACTGTGACAATAGACGGATCAAAACGCACCAATTACTGATTACAAGTCTTCATAGCCAATAACATCACGGCTTAACTGACAGACGACCAATAACATTGCAACGTAATTGACCAATCAGATCAATAGCCAGAGTATAATACCATCGACTAACGTGATACAAATCACTTTGACTCTGAAGATGACTACCGCACAGGTTGTCGAAACTTCAGTCACTGTCAACAACAACAGTCCTATTCAGGACTACGTTCACCCGGACGATCAAACTCAACCTGCTTTTGAAATGACTCCTGGGTTCAAACCTTTCATAATTAATTATCTTACTTGGGTTCCAACATCACAGCAACTTTTAGAAAGAGTTGCTGTGATTTTCTTAAAAGATTAGCTAGTTGTGTGGATAGCATGCTATTTCACTGCTTTTATGATTCTTAAAACTTTGTTTGAAAATACACTGTATTTCCAAAATGCCTTAATTGAGGCAATTATGGCAGGTACATAACCTCTTAAGCGTTTTCTTAAAAACACTCCTGGTACAGAGAAACACAAAGATAAACAAAAAATGTAATGGTGTCATTACATTGCCATGGTGACTCCGATAATTGCAATAAAACCCAGATCATAAGAAATTTTCATCTTTATATAATACAGTTGGGGTAACCTTTTTCCCATGGATATCTTTACTCATGCTGACATAGTTAATGCTCAAACTTGGGGGGTACCCACCTAAATCCAGCCACGCCACCTTAATTAAAAAAATAAAATAAAATTTTTAACAATTCCAAAGTCAACAGTTACATGTATTACAGTACCTCACTGTAACTATTTTCTTTCTCTCTTTTTCTCTTGAGGGCATGACAAGTCATAAGAGGCCCAGTAGAGGTCAAATATCTGACATAAAGAGGACATAGCTTGATCCTCTTGTTTTAGCTTGAATGTGTTTTCTAAAATAACATAGAAGAATTCCTGACATCAGATGTTGCCAGAGAGTTTCTTTTTCTACCTGCTTTTACTCACTGCCATAAGAGTTTCTGAGTTGCAAAACACACCCTAATACCAGACTCAACAACAACAACAACATAAGCTTTATTTGCATGACTATAATTATGTAGTTACAGTATTGCAAAAGCTTTAACATAAAAAACAAACAAACAAACAAACAAACAAATCATAACAATGATAATGCAATGCAATGATTACTATAGACTCAATTTGATTGGAGGGGGAGGGTGATATTCTGCAGATTAATTTTGTTGGAAAAAAGTTTTGTAAGAAAATCTCTCTCTGATCATGAGCAAAAATATAGTATCAAGGTCATTTCATGCCAACATAATTACTGAAATTTGTTTAACACCTTCTGGTAGTTTATTATTCAAAATCAAGACAAACTTGCAGAAATTATATTCTATACCTGATGCTATATGTGGTGTATGTGCTGTAGCTGAAATGCATTCTTGTCTTAAATCAGAGCTTTCTTTAGACTAATTTTTCTGTGCTGGAGACTTTTATTCTATTCCTCTAAACTACAATGAACAAGTTATTACTAGTGTTATTGTAATAATAAACTTTCAATAGTATTGTTTCACTAAAATCTGTTATATTTGATTGTTGCATTGTCAAATAGAAGTCCATGACCGAAAATAGCATTGTGTACATATTTATGTTGCAGATTGGGTTCTCCCCACTTTGTTCAGGTATAGCAGATAACAAAAAGTAAATACTTTATGGAAAATGGAGTAAGTTTGAGGGCATTTAAAAAAGATCATTATTTTCGATTCAACATATTTTGCTTTTTTTGATTGGTTGCCCATGGGAAAATTTAACCTGAGATCAGGTCCAATTTTAGTGGTTCTCAGAGCACGATCTCTGGTTAGGGAAAATTGGAATTTTAGGTGACATCTTTACTGCCTCTAGAAATATTACATGGCCATGGTTATATTTCCACTCGAGGGGTGTAATTTGCAGGTTGCAGGTCAGAATTTGGAAAAAAAATGTCCTGAACGGTTTACAGATCTTCCCAAGCTCTTAAAAACAGAACATTACAATGATGTTTTGGTATATTCATATTCTTCACAGGGTCACGCAAAACCGGAAATATCAGATCTCAGTTCTATAAATTGATTCTTTAGTCCCAGGTCTTTCAAGGCAAGAAGGAAGGTTTTAAAATTGTCAGATCAGCTGATCTCATCACTCCTGCCAAAGCTAGCATATATTGTTAAAGAAAAGACTGGTTCCTCGTCGCTATTATTGTCTGCCGTACCTACGATAGAAAAGGAAATTACACAGCCGAGGTGACCCAATTTATAAGTGCACTCGACTAAACGCACAATAAAGTTTCATCTAAGTTTAAAAGCAAAAACAAATTTCACTGAAATCCATGTGGGATGGACGTTGTGGATAGCCAGCACCATTCGTTATTCTTTTTTTTTTTAAAGTGTAAAGCGACAAGACAAAACAAAAATATATTATCTCGAATTCCAACTGAGCTTGAGAAATTCTGATTTGTAGTGCGCAGTGTGGTACTATGGCCAGAATTGAATTTAAAACTTACCTCTTTGTATAAAGAGGGAATCGCAAAACCTAACTCCCTCCAAACAATTATTTAAAACCTTCCTTCTTGCCTTGAAAGGTCTGGAACTAAAGGATCAATTTACAGAACTGAGATTTGAGATTTCCAGTTTGGCATGATCCTGTCAAAAATATAATATCAACAAAACATCCGGGGCATAGCTAGGAATTTTCAAAGGGGGGATCACACCCTGTCACACCCAGGGTACTTTTGCATGTAGTTTGGGGTGTGGATTAATTTATGGTGAGTGTTTTGGACGTCTAAAAGTAAGTTGGGCGTATTTCTACCAATGATAATGAGACTGTTGTTGACGGTGACTGATCAGTGGAATAGCCAGAGGAGTATTCGAGGGGTTCTGGAACCCCCCTTAGGCTGCAGCACTACCTGGTAGGTATAATTTTAAGAAGAATGAGATTTTAGCTTTTAAAGAAAATGAGAAGAAAAAAAAAATAAAAAGCATCACATTCTATTTCAAGGGTTACATATGTTGAGGTTTAATCAGTCTTTGCAGTAGTTTTTTTTACTTTAATTCTATTACTGTGAGGAAGATCATACGTGGCCCCTGTGTATACAAGCCTGCAATGTGTGATTCAGCACCTTTGTTGGTCTAGATTGCTTTCAGTTGCATGTTGTAATGGTTTGACCATGAGAGAGCTTAATAGAAACTCGGTGGAGGCATAAAAGTGAAAAGGTAGAATGAAATCAGCCTTGATGTTTGCAAATCAGTCTGAGGAAATTGTCTGAAACTGGAACACAAACACTAACAGCATGGCAAACTGCCTAAAACATACAGTATTCAGGAATTCATCATATGCCACCCAGGTTACCACGATGCAGTGCCCTTTCCTTACATAAAAGCTACTCACTATCAGGCTCCGAAAGCAAGACACCGATATCTATTAGGATACCATCAGCTCCAATTTTCATGTGGCGGATTTTTTGTTGGCAGTGCAAGTGTTTCAAAGTGGAAAAAGACCTTTCTAGTAGTGCTACATATTTCAAGTACTACGTAACTTAGCCTGCGTAGCAGATGCCTGGAAGTAGTGAGCACAAGAAAGAATGGGTGCGCGAGAAGGAGACACGCGAAGGGTCTTCCTCTCCCCTCGCGTGTCTCCCTCTCGCGCGCCCGTCCTTTCTTGCGTCCACTACTTCCAAGCACCTGCTACGCAGGCTATACATTATTACGAATTACATCAGCAGAACGTGAGCGACCGCTTAGCCCATTGCACAGACTTAAAAGGTAATTGGCGATGACCATGACTGAATCGAGAGTCTGCTACTCTTACTATGATGAACATTGCATTATGGACATGTACCCCGAGGCTAACAATGGACACCTTTGCACCGAAGCATCCATGATGTTTCCTTCTTGCTAATACCCTAACTGAGTAAACAGCAAATCACAGGACTACAGTGTGTGTTTTAATGTATTCAACGATAATGAACATATGTGACCCTCCACAGGATTTTAATGCTAAAGGTGAAAGCACGCGCACGACACGCTTTCACTTTAAAACAAAAGAATTTATTTTAACACGCTCTAGCACGCTTGCAATCTCGCCTCATTAGCAATTTCTTTTGTTTCAGAGGACACGCTTGAGACAATTAGGCATGAGCAAGTCGAACAAAAGAGCGTGTTAAAGTTTGCAAACAAAAGCTCCGTGCGAAAAAGCACAACACGCTTTCAGTGTGCGCAAAAGCACGCAAGGCGTGTTATCTATAAGCTTAATAAATTTCCTCTACAAAAAGAAACCAAAAATGATTATGAATCGCACCCTTTTTTGGTAACTATCGAGAAAGAAAAAGTTATACCTCAGCGATCGCAGCGATAGTATCTGATTGAAAAAACGTTGTCGCTTGAAAAGTATCAACAGTGAACGGTGTGACCTACTGGATTTCTGGGTAGAACTATATTAGCATTGCAAAATCAAAGTTCTTTCCAGAAATGTTTACTGACGAAGCTGTGCTAAGGTTATCTTAACTTTCCTTAATTTAAAACACATTTGCAATTTTCTCAGAAACAGTGATCTTTCGGACTTAAGACACTTTCTTGCCGATCGCAGCAATCGCGACCAAATATAATAGAAATCATCAAGTGTTTTCCCCTTGCCAAAGTGTAAAATCTCTTTTCATTTTTCAGTTTCTATCTATTATTTAGTTAATGTCTTTTGTATTGTCGTTTTAAAAAATACATATAAGAACTTACAGCGCTCCCAAATTTTATTTACAAGGTACAATGCAATCTTATCATGTTAACATATAATGCTTTTGTAAAAAAGTGAAATATTTGACACACTTAATATTTCAGTAAAACTTGTATACAGGCACTTAAAATTGCTATTCTAGGACTGGTGGGGCCACTAAATTTTCTGTTCCGTCCGAACAGAATTCTCTTATTTCCTTAAACAGGTACTGAGCACGTTCTCGGCTGATCCCGCTTGGGGTGATTATGGGTGGAAGATGTCCACCTCCAGGGAATCTTGCATCGTTTCTTAAAATGTTTATTGCTATTTCTTCAGAGTTCCAGTACTTCTTGCAGAAAATAGTTCCCGAAAGTCTTTGTGGAAACGAAAATGATGATATGATTTGATCTTAGGGAGTTTCTTAAAAAACTGTGAAATATAGTTCATCCAGTCAAATGGCCAGGGTTACTATCAAATTCCAAAACAGTCTCAATTGGTATATTTGATTCACTTCGACCAGTTATCAATGCTGATTAAATCCGCTGAAAACCCAAGCCATTTTTATCATCTTAGCGGTTTTAGTAATCAAGCGTGTTCAGCGTGTCTTACCCAAATTACAAGCTAACCGTGCTACAATTCGCACACTTACCGTGACATATGGCACGCTACAAAAAAACAAAAGGTCTAGCGTGTTAAATTTGCCAAAACAAAGGCAAGTGTGTCCGTCTTTGTTTTTTTAATTTAATATGCGCATATCCGTGATCTACGGCACGCTAACTGTGTCGTGCAAGCGTGTCGTGCGCGTGCTTTCACCTTTAGCATCAAATTCCTGTGGAGGGTCACATATATGCTGTAGTTACATTTCTATACCCAAAAACAAAAGAAAAACAAAAATTACCTGAGATAAAAAATTAACGATCTACAACATAAACACTATCTCTTCACTGGAAGCGAAAAAAAGCTAGCTTCATATGGCACTGTTATTGGAAATTTGTGCTCAGAATCACAAAACGAAATTTCAGACGACCTAAAGTAAAACTTTCCAGGAAACCCACTGAAGATTTATCGTCAATCTAGACAAAAATACCACATTAGGAACCCCTCTATGCAAAAATGCTGGCTACACCCCTGCTGATGTTTCGACAGCCTGTACGATAGTCATCTTCAGAGTAAAATACTTTTTGTACTACTGAATTAGAGTCATGGCAGCAAAAAATCGTACTTTTAGCTTGTAAAGTCCTTCTTATGTAAGCCGTTCCTTTACAAAAGATGTGCCTTTACCTTTAAACTCCTCCATCTGCGTTGTCAGCCAGACGATGACAAGATAAAAAAATGTAAAATTGACATTTGACATACCCAAGCAAAGGTAAAATTCACAATTTACCACAAAATAGTATGTGGCTAAATGTAATTTAGGCAAAGTTAACCTCGAAGCAATGCTGGTCAGCTGTTTCCCCAGCTATATTAGGGGTGGCCCGATGTATCCAGCAGCGGCACCTCGTGACTTATATACGCAGTTGCTTGCTTGCAGTTCTTCGCAAAGTGTTGTTTCAATTGCTTGCTGTTTGCCTGCCAGTTTGTGCTTTGGTTTTTCCCATCCCTCCCTCCCTCTTGGTGTGGGCTAGGTAAGTATTGGGTTGGTAAGTATTCCACTGAATTGTTCAGTGTGACGGTGCCTGGTGGGGGCCGCTCGCAGGGTTGCCATGGATACCTCCTCCTCATGCTAGAGCATTGCCCGGCTCCACCAACTTCGAAGGCACCAACGCCCATGCTCATCTATTGGTGATGAGTTTAAGTGTCAAATACCCGGGGTGGGGGGCAGGGGGGATGTTGAAATTTTCAATTGATCAGCACATAAGGTTTATACTTCATTAATATGCTTTTATTATGAAAAGATTCGTCATTTTTAAGGAACTGAGGAGTTCCAAACCATTTCATAAACGAACCTAGACTTTTATAATTATCATCACTCGGATAAGTAAATGTTAAAAACTACACTTCAAAACCAGCTCTAACACATTATAATGAATTGCCAACTGGTCTACTTGCATGTACTTGCGTGCAGTGGTGCGTAACTGTAAGTACATGCAGATAATAAATAGTGGTATTTTCCTGGCTACTTACTTTTGAATCAAAATCTCAGGCAAGAGACATCTCTTTCTGAGGGATGCCAAAGTCCTTCTGAGGGATTCCATTTGCAACACACCTCCTTCTAAGGATACCAAACTCCTTCTGAAACGTCTCCTTCGGAGGGATGCCAAAATCCTACTGAGAGATTCCATTTACCAGTTTCAAAATAGATAACTCCGCCGATTCTTCCCTCGGAGGAATTCCAAATTCGCACTTCAGGTTACGTTTTTGCTTTCTTATGCTCTGGTTTAATATCGAAAGATTCCACAATTTCAAGGAACAGTGGAGTTTAAGATAATTCCATATGCCTTTTCCTTGCCGTTCGAATTCTTTACTCGTAAATTCTTTTAGAAAGTCAATGATCGAAAGATGCGCCATCTTGGCCATTTTGTTGATCAGGCAACTCTTGTTTCTAGTCCCCCTCGATCGCATCCTTCGCGTTCCCAACAGTTCGCGTTACCTGATCCTGTAGCACGCTCACTTTGTCAAATGTGATTGACTTTTTTCACCTCTCCTGGAGTATAACAACGAACTAACATATCGCAATTCGGGAGCTGGACGAATAGAGAACGCATATCGCTACCGCCATTCGCTACACAGAAATTGTTATACTGAATTATCTCAAATACGAGTTCGCTTTTAAAAAGAAATTACCTCATGAAGCGATGCAGTTTTTGATCGATGATCGGACTTCACTAGCTAACTGAAATAATTAAGATTACATACCACATTTTCCCGACCTCTTATACACCTCTCCACTGCGAAAGACTTTTCCACCTCGTTCAACATGATGACAATTTTTCTGACCTGGCGTTACGAACAGAAAATGTTCTTCTCCAGGCAATCGAATCTATTCGAATCTAATGGATACAATGGATTCCATTGGAACGCCTTTTCATCCCCTTATACAACAGGAGTGGAATTTCCTAAGTCTCTCACGAATAGAAAAATGTACTTTTCCATCGGAATCTATTCGTGTCCAATGGATCCGATGGACTCCATCGGAACGACTTTCCACCTCCTCATCCATCATGAGTAAGATTTTTGTAAGTCTCTCACGAATAGAAAATGAACTTTTCCATCGGAATCTATTCGTGTCCAATGGATCCGATGGACTCCATCGGAACGACTTTCTACCCCCTCATCCAACATGAGTGAGATTTTTCTAAGTCTCTCACGAATAGAAAATGAACTTTTCCATCGGAATCTATTCGTTTCCAATGGATCCGATGGACTCCATCGGAACGACTTTCTACCTCCTCATCCATCATGAGTGAGATTTTTGTAAGTCTCTCACGAATAGAAAATGAACTTTTCCATCGGAATCTACTCGTGTCCAATGGATCCGATGGACTCCATCGGAACGACTTTCTACCCCCTCATCCAACATGAGTGGAATTTTTCTAAGTCTCTTACGAGTAGAAAATGAACTTTTCCATGGGAATCTATTCGTGTCCAATGGATCCGATGGACTCCATCGGAATGACTTTCCACCTCCTCATCCATCATGAGTAAGATTTTTGTAAGTCTCTCACGAATAGAAAAATGTGCTTTTCCATCGGAATCTATTCGTGTCCAATGGATCCGATGGACTCCATCGGAATGACTTTCTGGCCCTCATCCAACATGAGTGGAATCTTATTAAGTCTCTAATGAATAGATAATGAAGTTTTCCATCGGAATCTATTCGTGTCCAATGGATCCGATGGACTCCATCGGAACGACTTTCTACCCGCTCATCCAACATGAGTGGAATTTTTCTAAGTCTCTTACGAATAGAAAATGAACTTTTCCATCGGAATCTATTCGTGTCCAATGGATCCGATGGACTCCATCGGAACGACTTTCCACCCCCTCATCCAACATGAGTGGAATTTTTCTAAGTCTCTAACGATTAGAAAATGAACTTTTCCATCGGAATCTATTCGTGTCCAATGGATCCGATGGACTCCATCGGAACGACTTTCCACCCCCTCATCCAACATGAGCGGAATTTTTCTAAGTCTCTCACGAATAGAAAATGAACTTTTCCATCGGAATCTATTCGTGTCCAATGGATCCAATACACTTGGTAGGACTTTACACCACTAGACTTCCGGTTTTCCGATGGAAAGCAGGGGGATACGACTGGATTCTGGTCGACAGTATTGGACAACCCTCGAACTGGTGCAAGACTACATAATAATAAAATTTTGGCAATTTACTGTCATATAGACCACCTACATGTCCGTTTTGAGGTATTTTCAATGTATTTTTTACTGCATGAAGCACTTCTCAATTGTCCGTTGACGGTTTCAAAAGTGTCCGTTGTCCGTCTTGGAGATGTGTCTGTCTTAAACCGAGTATAGTTACAGTAAAATGACCGAGAAACGGCAGGGACTAACATCTGGTGTCCGCCTTATAGAGATGTCTGTTAAGAGAGAGTTGACTGAAAGGAACAAATTCTATTCAAATTCTATTCTCCATTATCGAGACATTAAGTAAAATCAATGGTATGTTTTTTCTCACCTTTTAAAGTGTCATCATCAAACTGCAGCGTTTTGTCTTTGTCAGCAGTTGTGACGTCACTTTCATTTGTGGCCGTGGCTGGTCTTCCAGTTTCCATGAATACTGGTGCTGTGGGTCGATTTAACTTTGTTAGCTGTAACAGATTATTTCAATAACGGGTATCAAAATTTTTTTAGTCGTATTAGCTGCGTATTTGAAATCAAGACCAGTCATAATCTGTCGGAAATTTAAAAAAAAAAACAATTTCGAGAAAATATTTGGAATAACTGAGCAACAACAAAAAGAAATATAGACGCGGTTAGTTTGCAAAAGTAGCCCGGAAAACGCAGAATGGACTCGCCTGGGGCCCGTTTCTCGAAAGTCCCGGTAACTTTTCGGGCCCGAAATCAAACATTCAAATCGAAATATAAAGAATAAGAGCGAGTGTCCTGGCCAGCAAACTACTCCATTTTGTTTCATTAACTGATAGTTTTATCATGTTAGATGCAAAGCTATTGAAACCTCTGTCTGGCATGTAAACCAAAACAGCTTTACGGGCCCGTTAATTATCGGGACTTTCGAGAAACGAGCTCCTGGTTTGCAAGCGTAACCCGGAAGGACGCAAGGCAGCCACATCTAACCTATATACAAAAAACAACAAGGTATGGTCGCTAATAGACTGCAAAACAGTCGGTTTTTTTCTCAAAATCAGTGCTTATATATCAACAACAAAATAAGTAACTGCAAAACATTTTCCTCGCTAACTGTTATTAAAGAGAAAACAACGTGATATAGAAGAACAGACGATCAAGCAGAATAATGAGAATTACAACGGACGGAATTCCACATCATAGAGCTTTTTTAGCGTATGTAAACACCGAAACTTAGCTGTTGTGTCTTTTCTCTGATCATTTTTAAAAACACAGGCGAGAAATACGGAAAATATCCTCTGTGAACGAAACCGAACAAAAAATCACTCGAACTCAACCAACCCAATCGTTCGACTGTTGATCGATTGGTTTGGTTAGTAATCTAACATAATCGAACTGGAACTTTTCGGTGAGTTCGATTAGTTAGATCACTAAACTCATTCGAGCCAACCGATCTAAGTAGACATAAATAGACGCGATTACTTCGATTTTGTCCGGGAGAAAGGCAAAACGTTTACGGCTATCGTTAGTTTCCTTCAGAGCTGGACCCTCACCCTATTCCTATCAAACAGCAAACTTTCACCCACCGATAGACCGCCACCGAAAGAGCACTCGTGGTGGCCCTTAACCGCAAAATCAAGAATTGCTAGTTTTGACGCTGGGTTTCACATTATCCGCCGTCTCTGACATCTTGCCTGTGTACTCGTGTTTGACATTGAAAGCACACATTTGGCAACATATTTGACCTCAACGACTTGTTTGAAACTCAGAGATGAAACTGATTTTATGTTCGATCGTTAAATAGTTCGATCTCTGATCGTTTGAGTGTTCGTTTTTTTTGGGGGGGGGAAGGGGGGGTGATGAGTTCGATTACTTTCAACTTCCGAACCTAATCAAAGTCAATCGAACGATTGAGTTCGATTACCTAACGTATTTTACGTAGGATTCAAATACTATCTGCTCCCCCACCCCCGGGACTATCTGATACTTCCTGTTTCACTTTCGCTGAAGAAGTAAGCAGCGTTATGGGCAATTTTGACCTCGTCTTTCCGGCTGTCAGTTTTCTTCCGATTACAATTCCACATCCATTTTGCTATAAGTCGACCTTGGAAGTCAAAATTAAACGAAGCAAATGTAGGGGTAGAAAAGCCAAACTAGACACAGAAGCTGTTTTCCAAAAAAAAGAAGTCTCGCTCGGCTCCTGACCGTGATTGTGCAATAATTCCACAGGGATCGCACACAATCTGTTTTTTTAACCGACTGTATTTTATAGTAAATGTACTCTACCGTTTGCTTCATCTGTTGCGAAATATGGCTAAATATGTGCGTGAATCAATGCTAAATAAACGTTGTGTTACCTTACCTACGGTAAATTGGCGTCCTTGTGCCTCAGAAGTTTTCAAAACAGCGATTTTGAAGGATTTTGAGTTCGCTGTTTGCTGAGTCTCCTTCTATCAGTTCACGACCTCGACCAATTCACTTTCTTCAAAATTACTGTTACAAATGTTTTTTTTTTTTTAATGTCAAGTCCAGTAACAGAAAGAAAACCTCTGCTTAATACTCTAAAACACCACTTCTCGTTTACAGACTGCTGCTTACCTTCGGTGTGAACGGGGTGGGAACAAATGATCTTTCAAGCGTAGATCAATTCAGTGAAGAGAGTCAATTATTCTGTATCCCTGGAACAATAAATCATGATAAATGCGCACATTAAGAAGTAAATGCGTTTAAGATAAAGCACAAATCAGCTTGGGTAGATGCAGCAGTTTCGTAGGAAGTAACCAGTACGCTTAATGAAAGTTACCTTGATCGAACATGAACAAAAATTCAATTCTCTAGCTGCATTAAGAGCGACGCATACCTATATAACCCATATATGGCAGTGCCCCCGAGGGTACTTCAAGTTCTAGACGATAGAAGACACATGACGTACCACGGATTTCAAGATTGTCTTTATCATCCTGTTAGGCAATTGAGTAATTTATAAGAAAACTGAAATGATCATGGACTGTACCGAAATTCCTTGGAGAGTTCCCTTCCGCCACTTTTATAACATTTATAAATTCCTATTTTTCTGAGAATCACTGACGTAATGTAACACTGCTCTATGCATTTTCTCTTTTAAGTGATCATTTTGTTAACTCTCATAACTATTTCTCTTGGCAACGTATGGATATTGTTAGGAGAAAATTGTTGTTGGTCACTATTGGGACTTAAAGGTTAAGTACAGTTTTGTTGATTTACTGCTTTTAATTCCCCACCCATTTGTGTTGAGTTCAATTACGTTCAATTTCTGAACCCAATCGAAGTCCGTTGTACGATTGAGTTCGATTAACTAAACGTATTTTACGTGGGATTCAAATACTATCTGTTCCCCCACCCCCGGGACTATCTGATACTTCCTGTTTCACTTTCGCTGTTGAAGTGAGCAGCGTTAAGTGCAATTTTGACCTCGTCTTTCCGACTTTGCTTCCGATGACAATTCCACGTCCATTTTGCTATTAGTCGACCTTGGAAGCAACTGTAGTGGTAGAAAAGCCAAACTAGACACAGAAGCTGTTTTCCTAGAAAAATGAGGCCCCGCTCGACTCCAGACCGTGTGCTTCCACACAATCTGTTTGTGTAACCGACTGTATTGTGATTTTATAGTGAATGTACTGGATTTACCGTTTGCTTCATCTGTTGCGATATATCGCTAAATATGTGTATGTGCGTGGATCAATGCTAAATAAACGTTGTGTTACCTTACCTACGGTAAATTGGCGTCCTTGTGCCTCAGAAGTTTTCAAAACAGCGATTTTGAAGGATTTTGAGTTCGCTGTTTACTGTCTTCTTCTATCAATTCACGACGTCGACTAATTCACTTTCTTCAAAATTACTACACTGTATTACAATTTTTTTTTTTTTTAATGTTAAGTCCAGTAACAATTTTTTTAAAGAAACAAAACCTCTGCTTAATCAAAAACACCACTTCTCGTTTACAGACTGCTGCTTACCTTCGGTGTGAACGGGGTGGGAACAAATGATCTTTCAAGCGTAGATCAATTCAGTGAAGAGAGTCGATTATTCTGTATCCCTGGAACAATAAATCATGATAAATGTGCATACAAAGAAGTAATTGCGTTTAAGATAAAGCACAAATCAGCTTGGGTAGATGCAGCAGTTTCGTAGGAAGTAATCAGTATTCTTAATGAAAGTTACCTTGATCGAACATGAACAAAAATTCAACACTGCAGCTGCATTTAAGAGCAGCGCATACCTATATAACCCATATATGGCAGTGCCCCCGAGGGTACTTTACGTTCTAGACGATAGAAGACACATGACGTACCACGGATTTCAAGATAGTCTTTATCATCCTGTTAGGCAACTGAGTAATTTATAAGAAAACTGAAATGATAATCGACTGTATACCGAAATTCCTTAGGGAGTTCCCTTCCGCCGCTTTTATAACATTTATAAATTCCTATTTTTCTGAGAATCACTGACGTAATGTAACACTGCTCTATGCATTTTCTCTTTTAAGTGATCATTTTATTAACTCCCATAACTATTTCCCTTGGCAACATATGGATATGGTTAGGAGAAAACTGATGTTGGTCACTATTGGGACTTAAATGGTTAAGTACAGTTTTGTTGATTCACTGCCTTATTTCCTCACCCATTTCCTCATTAAAGATACCCTTTTCAGAGAATTTTATTACAAGCGTTTGAGAAATATTTACGCACAAATGGCACAATGTCAGTCAGTTGTAACAGGATTGTCACCAGCCTGCATAACAGGCGTGATTTTTTCGCCTTTTTCAGGCAAGCGAAGGAAAGCGTAGCCTGCGGACACAGACGTATTTCCGGTGATCGTTTCTCTTCACCCGAAAAGTAACTTTGCGGGTGGAGAGAAGCGACGACCGGAAATATGTCTGTGTCCGCAGGCCAAGGCCAGCGCAAAGCGAGCGAGGAGCGCTATATAGAAGGCTTAGAATGCAGGCTAGATTGTCACGCACTGAGCCACAGGGAGCGGAGGAGTCATTTGTGACCTCGGTTATAGTTAAAGTTTACAGTTGATACCGCGAATCGCCTTTGTTTTACTGTAGAATCGAGCTAAACGTCATGTGATCGTGTAATAAACCTGCCTAAGATACCGTAAAATTCCGAAAATAAGCCCCGGGGCTTATATTTTTCAAAGGCCCTTTTTGAGGGGCGTATGTTTGGAGGGGTTTATATTCGGAGAGGCTTACCTACGGAGGGAAATTTGCGTTTCAAAATCGACTGGGCTAGCCTTATAGTTGGAAGTAAATTTAACGTTTTTGCGTTGTTTTACTTTGTATTTGAAGGCAATTTTCCAAGTACAAGCCCCCGGGGGGCTTATATTTGGAGGAACTTATACATGGAGGGGCTTATTTTCGGAATTTTACAGTATTAGCCAATGCTCCGGAAAACCGCTGAAGGAAATGACTGTGGACTAGAGAGAATGAGCTACATCATTCTCTCTTGCTGCAGACGAATAACAGCGGCTAAGGCACTTCGTGCCTCCGTCGGAAACTCGTTTTCCAAATACGTCGTCCTTTGGGTGACATTCGTTCCCACCGAGCATTATCTGGAGCATTATATAATATTCCACAAGGTTTGTAACACGATCGCATGACGGTTTGATCGGTCAAGTTCATCTTCGACTCTACAGTAAACAGTAAAGTCAGCGATTCGAGCTATAAATGTCTGTAAAATTTAACCACAACCAAGGTTACGAATAACTCCTCTGCGCCTTGTGACTGAGCAACATATTCATTACATTAACCTTCCAGGAACCCGTTTCTCGAAAGTCCTGGTAAATTTTCGGGCCCGAAAAGCTGTTCTATGTTTGCTGTGTTTGCATTCAAGATCAAAGTTTCAATAATTTTGATAGCCTGCGTAGTATGGCGGTTTTGTCGAGCCGGGCGCACGAGCGGCGAGGCCGCGAAAAGGCGAAGCCGCGAAATTCGCGCGCGAGAACGAGCGGCGAAGCCCAATCCAATCTCCTCGCTGTTTCTCTTCCCTCGCCCGCCTTTATTACTTAGCGCGCCCAACCAAAACCGCCATGCTGCGCAGGCTATAATTTTGAACACTATGACACAATACAACTATCAGCAAGCGAAGATGAATTGACTGTGAGCTAGGAACCATGCTACGATTCAACAGGTTTTGATTTTTAAATTTTGCCGTCGGGCCTGAAAAGTTACCGGGCCTTTCGAGCAACGAGCCACAGTTTTTGCATCAATAATATAAACCCAATTGCTTTTTGGGGGCCATGTACTTCCATTTTATGCGTATCTTGTACGCTAAATGATCGGAACTATCTGACACTTCTGTTTCGCTGTCGGTGAAGAGCAGCATAATGTGCAAATTATGACTCCCTTTCTCTGCTTCCGATTACAATTTCACATCCACTTTGTTATAATTCGACCTTGGAAGACAAAATCAAACGAAGCAAATGTAGTGGAAACCAAACTCGACAGAGAGGCTATTTTTAGAAACCCGAAGCTTCGCGCGCTCTCCATTTGCCAATCTTGACCATCGATTTACGACGTCATACTTATTCACTTTCTACAAAATTATTGTTTAAAAGGGTAATTGGTAAACTAGAAACAACTGACAAACGTAGATCAATGTACAGAGTGAATGATTTTGTATCCCTAAAACAATAAAAGCGGATAAACAACATTTGCGTTTAAGATGAAGCACAATTCAGCTTAGATAGAATGACTTAGTCCACGCAGCAGTTTCCTAGGAAGTTACCAGTGTGGTCAGTATGCTTTATGAAAGACAACTTGATCGAAGATGAACAAAAATTCAATTTGAACCGTGAAAAGAATAGGGCAGACGCTACGCTCACGTGGCTATTATAGCTGATTTCGTATTCTCTGCTGCTGCATTCACTTAGTACTCCGAGGCTACTTCTTGATGATGGGCTAGCAGTAAAGGCTGCAAACCCAAATCTGCTACAGACAGCCCAGGGTCGATACAGTGAACCTTCACCCACGAAAGTAATGAGGGTACTTCCCGGGGAAACAAACGAAAGTTCTCATGTAAATTCTTCCTTTGGTTCCAGGAAATTTGAACAGCTGCAGACCACGTGAGTGATAACGATCTAGAGAATAAACTAAAGACTAGTGCTATCCTCGTGATATCCTAATAATTCTCAAGGTTTGTCTTATTTTACAATGAAAATCAAGAGAAGGCTCGGTCAATCTTCTCTCAGAGGGAATTTATGATGATAACAATAATAATAATGACGATGATGATGATGATGTCTAATTTTTTGACTAACATCAACAACATATAGTAGAACCCCGGTAACTCGAACTCTGAAGGGAAACGAAAAACAGTTCTAGTTATCGCGGTAAATTTCAGTGACATTGTGATCAAGGGAAAGGAAATTTAGTTCGAGTTAGCGGGGAATTCGAGTTCTCGAGGTTCTACCGTATTACACATTTTTTAAACCTGATAATAGGCTCGATTTCCGAACCTGACCCAAAAAACAGGCGAAACAATTTCCCACTCCAGAAACAATGAGGGAATGGGTACAAGATTTCTGCGCAACGATTTCTGGGAACTTTTAGGAGGGCAAATGTCGATGGTTTTCAAAATATAAAACGCCAAACTGATCCTGACGGCAAGGCGATGAACAAGTAAGCAAAAGAATGAAACAAAAAAAACGTATCATACAAATTTGCCCTATATTTCGCTTTGAAAGATATACCGTCTTCAGGGGCTTCTTCATTAGCTTGTACCCGTTCCGCACATGTAGGTTCTGGAGTGTGGCAGCCACGTTTTGTGTCGTCACGCAACGCTCCTCCTCTCGACTCTCGAAGTTAAGTTTTGCCCGTGGTGGAGGCTATCAAGCCTTGGTATAAACTTGAGTACTTAAAATGGAGGAAAGTAAGCTTAGTATTTAGTTGTATAATACCTCTTTCTCGACGTATCGTAATATTAAAAAATTGAAGCGTTCTATTCTTTCTCTCAGCAAAAACTGCCTTTAGGGTGGTCACGTGTGTGATGTGGTATTTTCCAAAGTAAAGAATCATC
This sequence comes from Porites lutea, assembly GCF_958299795.1. Lineage (NCBI taxonomy): Eukaryota > Metazoa > Cnidaria > Anthozoa > Scleractinia > Poritidae > Porites > Porites lutea. The sequence continues at coordinate 20,992,999 of NC_133201.1, forward strand.
ATTCTTACGTTTCTTTGCCTTGAGAAGATTAATATTGTAGGTAAATACAGGTTTTTTGTGGTGTTATGATTCAAATTTGTTCCCACGGTTTTTACGTGGAGGTGAGGTTGCCTATGAATTATGATTCAGGTACCGTATTTATTCTAATAAGCGCCCTACCTCGAATTAGCGTCTACCCCGGATAAGCGCCCATCCTAAAGGCAGGAAAAGTTAATAACCGCCCAGCCTCCAGTAAGCACCCACTCCCACCCCACCCCCCTCCCCCTCCCACTCAAACTCAAATAAGCTGTATCTGCTTCTCGGACGACTGACCCATTTGCCGACGTTACTATGTAGGACATCGAGGAGGCAGCACCAGAGAATTCACTTGTTGACTTGATTGACATTTGATTGAGATTTGATTGAAATTGAAATTGAATAAGTACTAATACGAGACTTCCCCGAAGACGGAGTTTTCTTAAGAGTATTTTACAGAAACCTTGCTTTGTTACATCTTCGAGTTTTATTATTGTCATTTATTGGTTTGTTGCAAAATAAACATACTACACTTGCTAGAAATGGGGAAATTTAATAAGCGCCTAGCCTGGAACAACCGCCCACTCTCAAGGTCCAAAACTTTAATAAGCGCCCAGGGCGGTTAATCAAATAAATACAGTATTCTTTTATAAAGGTGAATTCCTCTAGACTCCTGTAATTCGTTTCAACGGGAGAACTGACGTGTAGGACTCTTTAAAAGCGTTTGTTAAATGGACTGTAAAATGACATAGTTTCGTTACGTCACGTTACCGATTTTACCTCGGGTTTATTCTCAAGGTAGTAATGTCCTCTGCTGCTACGTCGTCATTGAAGATGACGTAGGTATTCTGAGGACGAGGTTCGACTTTCTGATTATCTTTCAATTTCTAGTGACTATGACGTAAATGAAAACCGCAAACTAACAAAAAAAACTTTGAAAGAACCAAGAAACCTTGAAACAACATAACCAGGTGCAGTGAAGAAATCAAACAGTACTAGAATGTAAATTTTATTGCAAGAAACGTCAAATTATTTCATAATTGACGTGATATCCCCGTACTAATTCGTGAAAATGCTCGTTTTGTCAGTTGGCATTCCCTAATTAAAAGTCCCACCGAAAAACACGTTTAATTTCGAGTTTAATTGTCTCAGGTACATTTAAAACTCAACATTTTCCTGAAATGTGGTGGTGACGTATGTCTGTCATATATCTGATATATAGATGTTGCCGCCCTTCATACCTCATAGTGGCTTGTTTTAGAAACATTTTAATATCACCGGGCCAAAGAAAAAGGGAAAAAAATTTGAACGTCATGCTGATAGCGATATAGCAAGCATTGGCGTAAAAATAACTACGAGTCTTAAGTTATCCACTCATTTCTTTATTTAACAGTTCTGTTCATCGCTGTAATTTTTGTCCCATTATCAATTTGCAACAATGCTTAACTCGTTTTAAAACCTCGTTTACACGGGTCCGGGCAAATTTTGGAACGGACTTATTTTTTACCTGTCCAAACTGTTTACAAACTTGTACGGTTCCGAAAAACGAAAAGCGCTGGATCCATGCAAGGTTTTGTCCGTTCAAAAATTTGTGTTGGCCTGTGTAAACAGCGTCTAAAAACTCTAACGTAAAGCACGGTATGAAGTGCTGAGTTTTTGTCAACTACAAATTTTATTAGCACAACTGAAAGCTCAAGTTAAAACTTACTTGAATTCCCTGGATGTAAAGCTAGCCTGGTTTAGTTTTCTTTTACTGACTTTTCATTTTGTTGGTGTGAACGGGGCATAAGTTTCTTTATTTTTGTTGTTTTTATGTTACAGACAGAAATACCTTGGCACCTGGATAATACGGACGCGTCACCGAGTAAGATTTATGCCATACGGTCTTCTGCATTATCCGGGTGTACGTGTGATGAAACGGGCTCTCAGAAAAAAACGCGCGGGCACATGTTTTATCGATAAAGACTAACTCAAAAATTTTGAAGAGAATGTTGTTTGATCTCGTAACTGTAACTTTAACAAGTTCATCCTAAAGAAAAATCAAGATCATCATAGTCTCAGACTAAAATTACCTTTTAAGTATTGTTCTCGAAATACCACAATGGACTCTGCTACTTAATTACTAAGTACTGACGGGTTTAGTTTGCGACTCAGCCAGGTGCTCTGAGTATTAGACATGCAGTAACTTTGAAACTCAAGAGGCCATTCTCCGTTTTTGTTAGGTTTTCACTGGTAAGATATCCAGTCAAAGACAGTGCTCATACAAAGTGTCGGCGTAATGCGAGGTTGACGATATATGGACATTTAATACTCGAGACGTAGAAAAGTGTCCATTGTCCATATTAACCGGTGTCCGTACTCAGAGGGTTAATTTTAGAGAAAACATATCAGCTTTTTTTCGGGACAAACGACTTTAAACTTGATGCAAGTTGACCATCACATGGCGTAGTTTAAATGTATGGAAAATCATGAATGTCAAAACGAAAAGCTAAAATAATGAACGGTGGAGTATAAAAGCAAATACAGGGGAAAACTTGTCTCGAGGCGGCAACCTGGAAAGAGATTATTTTTTTGCGAAGTATTCCACGAATTCATAAAACGCGTCCTATATGGCTAGGGCGAAATAAAGTTGTTCATTGGTTCAGTCAGGTTCGAGAAAAAGCATCTTAAAATTAATCAGCAATAAATTGTTGTGTTCTTCGAAGATTTTACTTAAAGCGTTTTCAATAAATGATATGTCTGATATGAAATGTTGATCAGCGATTGCAACCGTCTAGAAATATTCGTCTACACTCACTACAAAAGCAAAAGCCACCATGCCTGGAACCAAGATTTAGCTAATAGCCAGAAGGACTTAGCCATTCTTAAGAACATAAGTTCTTTCCATGGTTTACTTAAAGGTATTCTTAAAGTTAGAAAATCAACGACAAGGTGACAGACTTTCAGAAGTGTTCTGTTTTATCTATGAGATTTCATTCCCCATTCAAGTAGAAATATGCGCGAGGAAGAAAAGAATTATTATTTAACTGGCAATCATCTTTTCATATTTCGCTACATATTTAGCTCAGTTCTGTTTGTCAACAACGCTTCGCGCCAAAGTAAAGCGATGGCGGCAAGTCAAGAGGCAGACTATAACCGACATCAGATTTTCAGTTCGAAAACTTAGAACTTTTTAGTATATTTTCAACAAGTTTAGTAATTAACAGCGTACTGGTAACTTTCAACTGAGAGAATTGAAAACTAAAGAACCTTAGCTTTGACGTACAGCTTAGCTTAGCTTTTGAAAATTACTCTCTCCGACTTGTAATACGGAGCTGTAAAGATTTAATGAGGGTAAGAAATATTCGCATTCTATCATTCTATTTATTTGTTCCTTTCTTCTGCAAACTACAGAGATGACGGAAATGATAATAATAATAATAATAATAATAATAATAATAATAATAATAATAATAATAATAATAATAAAAGAAGATGGTCCCTTTGAACTGAGATAAATAAATGCGGGGAGAATTTGTTATAATTCTCTTGAAATCATTCAGTCTGTAAGCGCACGGCGGTTGCCACAGTGCACTTAAAGAGCTCTTGTTTCCACAAATGTCTCGACGTGGATTTCTAGTTCCTGAAAAGCATGGAAATACGCCTTGTTTTGTGGTACCAAGACTTAAACGAACAACAATTGAATTTTTTAATCAAAACAGACGATATTTTCAGGTTTTTCAATTAGAAATACACGAAACAGGTAGGGTTAGCTACATAATTTCCCAAATGACAAGACTAAAGACTATTTCAATCTAAGTAATTCAACTTTATTACACAAATATTTAAAACCTTTATTTAGTCGAAATCCATGTCTACTATAGCTCATTATTTCTCTTGTTATTAAAGTGTTTTATTTCTAACTTATTAATAGAAATCCAAAAATAGAAAAAACAATAAAGCTATTTTAAACTTGCGTAGGACTCGACTTCATGTGATAACCGCGCCAATGTTCTCTTCCTAAACAGGCGCCTAGTAGCCGCTTCAGGTGCTTAAGTTGGCGCGTGTTTCAAGTGGTGACCACATTCCACGCACAAATACTGAATAAATGAGGAGCGTTGTATCAGAAAAAGCAGCATATGACTGTCTTGTGGCCATCATAAGCGATGACATCCTTAGTGTTGACCTTTATTCTGTTTCAATCGTACCATCAGCTTTTTCGACGGAAAGCGTTACTTATCTGACCTGTAAGAGTTACCTATCGCGTCCATGGGTAAACCGGGAAAGAAAAAATATAATATGCGTAAGTAGTAATTTAAACGATTTAAACAACTGTGCAAGTTATCAGTAAATATATATGACGGTGATATCCAAGAATTAGAAGGCAGATTCATGCTGTCGGATTAGTCTACTGAAGTCGGCTTTGAAAGTTGCTCATTCTTGAAAACGTTAAACTCAGTGTTTGCCATTTCGATACATTACCAATCGGCTTAAAAAGTTAAAATTGTATCAAGTCATAGTTACAGACTTGAATTCGTGGTTACGTGAACTGGACTATTAAAATCTAATGATTTATCAAAATGTTCAAGTTTGAGCGATTAAAAACAGGATGCCCAATGTTTGCAACTAAAACCAAAAAGGTCCAATATTTTTGTTACATAAAATATGATTCATAATATTGGTGCTTTTTTTTTTTCCTGTGCACTAATCTACTCGTATTTTTTTGCTAACACGTGCTCCATAACAAGTCGTGCAATGATTTAAACGTGATTCTTTGAACATCCTGTTTTGGTTAATTCTCTATTTTTATAAGAGTGGAGGCGTTTTAAACAATTTGAAAACAAAGTCATTGTTTCTTTCGTGTTCTAATATTTCTCTTTGTATTATCTTACATCACGTTTGTGACTTTTGTCACGAGTCGACACGAACTTTATTAGTAGGTTGCCCTCTCCAAGATTTCCACTAGATTTAGAGAGCTTGAATGTTAATTATCACGATAAAGACCACATAGAACATTTTATGATCTAATAACATAATACTTATATTGTAATTATTTCAGGTAGTTAGTGAAATTAAATTCTAAACTGCAAATCAAAATTCCATTCAGTTTATTCGCCATGCACTTTCAACAACTTAACGATAAAAATCGTCATCATACAGCTGTAGATTCAAATTTATTGGTTTGGAGCAGAAAACACAACAACGTTACGATTACACTGCAAAAACGTATATTTAATAGCAGAAAAAAGATTCCTTAAAACGTACAGCTAGAAATTCCAGATAACCGTCCCATTTGGCTGATTTTTCTTTTAAGGTTTTTACCTTGCGAGCAGATCTTTTCTCTTTGCATGGCTTTTAACGTTTACGAAGTTCCTTGACGCGTAGTTGGCTTTTTTCCGCCCAAACAAACCCTCTATTCGACAGATTAGCGACGCGAACGACTTCGTAGATGTTAAAAGCCATGCATGCAGGAGAGAAACCTCTGCTCGTCGCAAGGCCTGCTCTCAAGGTAGAAACGTTTCTTCATTTAACTCCAATTTACACTATAGTTTGACTTAAAAACTAAGATAAAAGTTGCAAATTAAAAGCCATTAAAATAAAATGGTCACACTAGCCTGCAAACAGGAATAGCTAATCTGATCTTATCTGAGCACCTAAATTTTGGTCATTTGTAACAGTCAGTTACATTCAAATAGGATAGAAAAAGATTTTAAAGGCGATTTGCTTGGTCAGAGTTTTCTTTATATAAATTTCCAGTTTAAATCGGGTAGTCTGTTATTTTAGTATCCAACTTTTGGATTTCCTTTTGTATTTATTATGGCTTTTTTAAACCCAGTATTCTCTTCCTGACTTTCCCCCTTTGATTTCCGCTTTTGAGTGGTTTTCTATTCAATATAAACTTACCAATACTGACTGGAAATGCGTATTAAAAGGAAACCGTTGTTCTCATTTCTATACTCGAAAAGAGGTATTATTGAGTCTGTGGTTTAACAACTCGTTCCGCGTTTTTTATTGAATCAATACGGATCAGTTCGGCTATGTTACCAGCGACAATGCCAGATAACCATCCCGAATGAGAAATCGCGCAACCCAACCTAAGGCACCTAAGGATTCCAGAAGTCGTTTCCTAGCCATTCAAGACATTTTCAATTTATACCAAACTATAACGGAACTTCAATTTTTGGCTGGAAGAAAAGGCAGATACTTTAGGTGTAAGACAGAAGGTAAAACCGCCAAACTTTACTACCAAGCATAACTCGGCAAGTAATCGCTAGACACTTCAAGACAAACTAATAACTCTATTTTCACCGGTAACTCTTTAAGTACGTCAAGTCCAAATCTAAATTCTTGCTTGAAGTGAAAGCCTTGCTATTTTGATGTTTTGTGTAATTATAAACTAGAGTCTCTAGACACATAATATCATGCTTAATCGGCATAATAATGTTTATTTTACGTTAGTTTTAATTTAGTACCTTTAGCCTTAATGACTCAGTATGGCCTTTAAACAGGTGGGCACGTTTTCATGCGTTTTAAAAGGTTTTACTCAGTACGATAACCTTCTCATTTAACTAAAAACGTTTTAAAACCTAATAAGAAAAGCTCAGCGCAGAGAATGCTCAACAACCAACCCTTGTTCGAACTGTTATCAAAAACGCCCGTGGATTTTAGGGCAACAGAGTTCATTGAAAGGATTAATTCTAGTTTTTCATGCATTATTAATAACTACTATATCACTTAAAAGTATGATCAGCGAAATATCAAGGGAGGAAAAGGCCCAAAATGAGCCAAATTTTACCGAAATTAGGAAGAGTGAAAAGTACTTTCCTAAATAGTTTATTATCCAAAAGTTATACGTCGGGGCACTTTTGCCCCGAGGAGTATTTTCTTGTTTCAGGACAGGCGCGTCCAGAAAGAATCTAAAATTAGAAATTTTTATTGAGTATATTGTATTCAAGTATGGCGTCTTTTGTTCTCGAAGCTGCCCATCGGTGGAATTTTTAGGCGCGGCAGTGTTTAGGGAGGATTTAATGAGGACCCAGCACTCTATTAAAATGCCACCAACTACTCTAGAACTGTATTGTTGACTAAGTATTCAATCAACATTTCCCAACAATCCCATAATATCTCATCTCTCACAAATGGTCGATCTTCAGAAAGAATTGGCGACAGCTTTGTTGGGAATTTTGGAGACGTTCAAGTGTGTAAGACTGTTAGGGGGAAGTAAAAGATTAGACTTGCGAACTTCACTACCGAGTAGGAAATTAACTGTATAAACTATACCTTTTGGCGTCGCATATACCTATAGAACTTATTTAAGGAAGAATACCTCGGGGCTTTTTCGATGGTCAGGTGAGTTCCTCTTTCAATAAGGAACTTAGGCATTGCACCATCGATGGGAACAGTAACAAAAACGTCATCACCCGTGTTATTTCAAATCTGGTCACTATGATTATTCCACCTCGTTCAACTTTTCTGGAGTTGAATTCTAATGGGTTACATGTTCGGGTAAAAAGAGAAAATCGCTGTCTTGTGTTAACTATTAAATAAAGGAAGTTTTACATCGTCCACTTGTAGCGCGGTGACGGCAAACTGAAGAGTGATGTACAAAAAAAAAAAAAGAAAAAGTGTGCTGCACGTGTAAAGTTGCATGTTAGTCAAATCTATATATATATTTTTTTGTGGTTGTTTTTTGGTCTTTTTGTTTGTTTGTTGTTTGTTTGTTTCTTGGGGTGTGTGTGTTTGTGAGTAATTTTTTTTTCTTAAGACGCCTCTCTCATTGCCATCGGCCGTGGCCATTGCTTGTAACAGCTCGCTACTAATCATACACGGTGTATACCATACCTCAATGCCAAATTAGCGATTAATTTCGACAAGAGACATAGACAAACCGTCCTGGACCACTGTTTCCGTAAATCCGAGACTTAAACAATTTCATGTCGGCATGATGGCTATGAATTAAGCGATAACAAAATATGTTATTGTCAATCCTAAATTATTTCGTGCACTCGAATGAAGATGTGGTGAAGCGTCTTGTCTAAGCCGGATCTACATAAGAACAAGGAGACAATGTCCGAAACCTTTGGCATACTGCCTTAAAAATGCATCTTCTGTCCATTATAGAGTACCTGGTGGACGTCTGTTTTGTACTGTCTACCATCAAGAATCCACGGATTATGTTGCTTGACAAAATTTCATCATGAGATCCTTGCAGATATGAAAACCGCCTACGTATATTGTCTAACGGAAGTTGAAATACTTATCTTTCCTTCTTTCTCTAAAACAAAAAAAGCTAAAAAAGTTATTTTCTTTACTACTATTTAGCTGAAAAAAAAGCCTGAAAAAATCAGTCTTGGCTAACCTTTACTTTTAGGATGATCAGCTACTGATCGTACCAAGTAAGTAAATATGTGGAAAAGAATTAAGCACCAAGCGAGACTGGTTTAACCTCTGGTTTCCTCACTAGAGATCAGGCGGAAGTCAGGAGCTGATGGGCTCTTGGCGGAAGTGCATGTATTTCTCACGAAGAATCCATTTAATGCTTGCTTGTCTCTACAAACCACCCTCTTCCTTGATATGACCACTTGAGCTAAAGTCAGATAATTTGTTTTCTTTACTACTATGCAGTTGAAAACAAGCCTGAGAATTAATCAAATTTTACGGCTGGTTTAATCTTTTGATCACAAGTGAGCGGGCGGAAGTGTACTTCTCGCGAAGAATCCATTTAGTGGTTGCTTGTCTGTACAAGCCACCCTCCTTCCTTGATATAAACACTTAAGCTAAAGCCAGATAATTTATTCAACAATTGCGTGTGTATTCATCTACTAATACGTTCTGATGAGCATCAAATTAAAAAGATGAATCATATAATATAACATATATTAGAAGAGAGCAAATCAAAGCGTATATTAATTATTGATGGCGACTTTAAGGTTAATAAAGAGGGCGGAACAGAGCTGAGTGTGATTTGCTCACGCACGATTACTGAAGGATGTTAATTTCAATTGAAGGCTGTTGAGTCAGTAGAATAGTGATTCAAAAAATAGCATGCCTTAAAAGCAATTTTGTATTGTTATTAACTTGAAAGCTTTCATTTATTTTCCACTTCTCATTGTCTTGGGAAATTCAACTTGCATGTTACCAACAAGTACCTCGAGTGCAGGTGATACCCCTTCTAATATAGGATATAGAACGAACATGTATTCACTCCTTTAAATCATCAGTTTCTTGCGTAGTTGTGCTTTAACTGAAAAGACCAAATATTTCAAGAAGTCGCGTGCGTATTAAAAGTCTTGATTTTTTGTCGTTCTCTTTCCAAACAATACAATCTTTAAACTTCTAAAAACATCTTTTATCTTAAAACACAGCTGGTCAAAGTCATCACAAAAAAATAAGGTGTCAATTGTTTATAAAAATTACTGGGGGTCTATTTATGGCGGAAAAGAACTATAAATATATATATTTTTCCTGTTATTGGAAACACTTAGAACAGTCACTCTCAATTCAATTAAGTTATCCAGCGCGTGCAGTTCTGGAAATTACGACATGTAGAAGCTAATAACGCCATAGAAAGTGTTGACAATCAGGATGTTTAAAACTAGTACCAGTTAAGACAATTTTAGCACAGTAAAATTGGCATCAGTTTTTAGCCTTTTCTAGCCTTTAACTTCTTGTATACGTACTTTGTTGTCATGGATTTTTTTCCCTGCGGTTCTCACGGATATTAAACTGTTAAAAATATTAGTATATGAGGTTTAACAGAAAAATGATCACGATGAAAAAATGCTTTTTTGTGGCCAAATAACCTTAATAACAAAAGCAGACACCAGGCGAAGTTAGTCGATGAATCGATCTTTAAAATTAGTAACGTACATAATTGTTTCAGGGGACATGACAATTAAACAGGAAAATAATAAGGTTTCATTATTTACACCGTTACCAATGGAGACGCATTAAATATAGGCCTTTTTAAACCATGGTACTTATTTCTACTATCACGTTTCCCGCGCCGAACTTCAGTACTTCCTTGCATTGCAAAATACGGAGTTCCTTCAGAAGAAAGGGCAGCAAAGTAACATTAAAATAATACTTTACCGAAAAAAGAGAAATTGCATTGCCTGGAATTGAGGCAAAACCAGGCCAATCCCTTGGAAGAGTTTTGAGCCTCGTCCTGCTCCCGCGAGCCCTGTGATCACAGGTCAGTGGTATTCTTTCCAAATAATCGAATTCTGAACAGGAAAAATGTCGAAAAAGTTTAACTAGATTTTCTGTCTTTTTGTGCTGTGCTCTCGCCGGAGGCCTCGTAAATTCATCAACTTTATTCTATCAGGTGTACAGAAGCGGTAAGTGTTGTTAGATTTCCATTGTTTTTTTTCCCGTTTTCTAAAGATTGCCGGCCGGAAAACCCAACTTTTGTCAACGGGCACGTCTTGCGATCTTCACACCAGTATGTCAGTTAGTATTGTTTTCTTTTGTATTTTCGTGTTTTAGCGGTATAGTTGTAGTTTACACTTAGTATATTGAAGGTAAGAGAAATCGCTAAGTATCATTTCGATTCTTTCGCTTATGGGAAAATAATATGTAAATCTCATTTACTATATTCGCCACAGCACTTTCGTCACGACTGGCAGACCAATCTACGCCGCCAATTTCACTCCTTGCATCAACAGCGTTGCAGCATTTTGAGTCGTTTTATTGTTTCTATAGTTGATTGGCAGATAAATATTTGCACAACAAATTTGTCCTGATCACAAGCCACAAATACATAGGATAGAGTTCGGCAAGATCATAAAACGAACTCTAGTTTCGTGACCCTTTGTTCAAGGCGTTACGCGGTAACTTGTGAAGACTGGAATTTTTACGAAACCTTTCTCATTTAAATTATCACAAAGTCCTCTTGCCCGAGCTGACGGTAAGTGAAACATGTTTGTTATGTTTCTCGTTGATTTTGGTTCGCTGTTTGCCTTCGGAATTCCAATTAGGTTTGTTTAGTTTCTGGTGTTATTATAAAGAATAACATTTTACCACATGTGTTGTGTCATAAAGCCTTCTAACAAGAACAAATTTGTAAGGAATCTTATGATCGCGGCTTTCAAAGCAATTTGTTCAGAATGTTTCCTTCCCTAATTGGAATTGGGTATTCTTAGCGCTAAAGGTATTTAGTAAATCGATTCAAGCACTTTTGGTGAAACAAATTTGCCCAGTTGTATAAAATTGTTGAAAATTGTCAGTCCTGCCATCAAAGACATTTCTTGTCGAGATCTCGTGTAATCGGTTCTTTCGTTTATTGCATTGAATTTAATTCCCTTTGCAAGCAGCGGCAAAAGAGTTAATTACACCTATTTCCTAGTATAATAGGGTCTTAATCTGCTGATTGGCAAATCCTGTTTCATCGTTGAAGGTTCGTTAGACCTCAATGTTTTTATGCCATCATCATATATTACGTAGCGAAATGTGGTAAATGGTCTTAAATATAGGTTTTTCATTTTCAAATCCATCTTTAAGAACACGCGGCAGATTTCCTTTAAATTTACAATAACAGTTATGTCATTGTCTTCGAAGCCTAACTGTTTATGTTTTAATAGCTCTCTATAGAATTTTAAAAAGTGATTCATGCGAAGCGACATAATTCCTTGACTGGGTGTTCAAACATCTGTGTAACTAACTATCTTTGGTGATGTAGGCGGCAGTGTGGATATTGAGTCTTTACGGCCAGCTGACTCTGTTTTGCTAGTTAAGGCAAATCGAGGCAAAATGATGTGAACAAAAAATCTTTGTTTGAAATAGTAGCTGTATTTTTATTCATTGTGATAATCTATACACGCTCATCCTTTGTTCTTCACAATCGAAAACCACAAAGGTGAAGTCATCGTGTTATTCTCAATCATGACACACTCATCTCTCAAACCACCCACACGGAGTTAGTTATTAGTTTCGATTTTATCAAGATGTCCTAGCTCCTGCCATTAACGTCTTTAACTGAAAATTTTCTTAGAAGAGATGCCTTACATGTACAAACATCAAGTTTTGGTGCTAAATTTTTTTGTCTGAAGGAATGCTAGAAGCTTGACTGACTGTCTGACTGTCTTAAATGATTACATCATATCAATATGTATTGATACAAATTTCCTTGTTTCAACAGATAAAGTTATATATAGTTTTGTAGACCAGCTAAAAAAGGGTTGGAGAAGCTGCAATAGCAAGAATATATCAAAACCCCTTTTGCAAAGTTCAGTCATGTGAAAATGGCCATATACACATCCATAACTGTTTTAGTCCTAATGAAAACAGTTAAGGCTCTCTTATGGGTATTTGCAATAAAATCAAAGTCGCGATCATGGCTATTAATGAAACAACAATCGTAAAGGTTAAAGCAATGATTATAAACAATTGCCATTTTCATTAGTGGGGCAATGATGGCAAAGAAATGGGCCAAAAAGTGTGCTGCACCTCTAGAAATTTTGTTTTGCTTATTAAACATGTTTTATTGTTATTATCATTATTATCATTATTAGTAGTAGTAGTAGTAGTATTGTATTATTGTTATTTCTTGCTTTGAGCACTAGCTGATCTTACACCAATTTACTTGTTAAGGGAATGAGTCATAACCAATGGCTAAAAAGGCCCCTTAGGGTTTTCCTCCTTACGCTAGAACTCCAATACACTCCTTCTACTATTGTTATATCAGATATTCCAGTTTAATTGCAAGTGATTTTCTCTCTCAACATCCGAGTCCAAACCATGGACTTTGGAAGGCAAAGAGGGTTTCTACTTGATGGAAAGGACCCGTCTGAGAAGGTGGGCTGTAGAAAGGAGTCTTTTCTGAGTTCATGAATGTTGATATTGCCAGGAGTTTTGTTGGTGTAGTTTTCCATGTCCTCCTTGATGGTACCAAGGGCTCCCATAACCACCGGGACTGTTGTTGTTTTGAGCTCCCACATTCGTTCAACCTCGATTTCCAAGTCTTTGTACTGTGGTGTTGGTGTCAAGGGGTACAGCAGTCATGTTAATGAGAAGGCATGTTTTGTCCTTCTTGCTCTTTAGCATAATGTCCGGCCTATTAGCTGCAATGGTTCTGTCAGTGTGGATGGGCATGTCCCACAGAATCATGATGCTATCCTTCTCAGTGACGGCCTTGGGTTCATGCTCATACCATTGTTCCTTCACCTCAATGCCAAACTCCTTGCAGATCTTCCAGTGCATGTGTGCAGCTGCCATTTTGTGGTAGTGGATGTATTCAGTTTTAGCCAGCTCAGGGCAGCCAGAGACCAGATGGTCAATGGTCTCGTCGAAACGGCAACACAGTCTGCATTTTGGGTTCATGTCAGGCTTCTTGAGGATGTTGTGTTGGTGCCAGCATGTGGGGAGGCTTTAATCTTGGGCTTATTATTATTTATTATTATTGTTATTGTTATTGTTATTGTTATTATTATTATTATTATTATTATTATTATTATTATTATTATTATTATTATTATTATTATTATTATTATTATTATTATTATTATTATCATTATTTCCTTTCCATGGTCATCTACATGGCTACTTAAGTTCACTCACAGCATTACCAAGCAAAACAACTCATAATATGCAACGTCTTAGTTTGAAAAACCAACGCTTTGGTGGAAAACACGTAATGAAAACAACATCTCCAAGTGCCCATAGAAAGGCTCACAGTCCACAAGTATCATACACTAGTTTTTCAATCATAAGTCATGCGAAAAAGTTCTTTCATACATATGCAAATCAAGGAAATCTGGTCCCCCAGTCAAGAGTTCAACATTTCATCTTTGATGGAAACCCATCACAGTTAAATTAATGCAGTGAAAAGTTTGTAATAACTCTCTAAAATTGATTGAAACAAGAACTTAAATAAGTCAAGAAAATACGTGAAGGAAGACATGGCCATGATTGTATTGAAGAGTGACAATAATTACTTCAGCATACTTGTTTTTCCAGTCGTGTTTTACATAGAAATTGTATTTGCAAGCAAATCATGATTTTTGCAAAAGTGGAAGAGGAGAACCTCAAAAGCAACACTAACAACAAAAAAGATTAGAAAAGCAATTTCAGTGGTCAATCTGAGACAAAACTCCTGGTTGCAAGATGCGGTCATGTCTGCAACAAACATTTACGTCACTATTTTTTTATGTCACTTAAATCATATTGATCAGCAGAATCTCTTAGCCAATGTTGCATTTGATGGTTTTCAGGCTTAAATGATTATTTTATGAATTACCAGTATTATACATTTTTATTATGCTGAGCCCTGGGGCTTTGATATTGATTATTTTCTTCCACTTACTAATGAGCCATTATGCTGAACTAGGGGGTACAATGTGAAGATTAACTGAACTGGAGAGCAGGCATCTGGATCAAAAATCCAGAGTTTTTCAATTTTATCAGATAACAGGCTTGCCTGTTCTTTTAGGCAAAAACTCAACAAGTTTATTCACATCTTTCAACCCACCTACAAGTATCAATACAATTCTGCATTCCTTCCGTGCTTCATACACATGTGCAGCAAACTTAGTTTGGCTAATTCAAAAAAAGTGATAAAATCCAGCATCAATACTGGTTAAGTAATTACAAATTAAAGACTTATAACTTTGGCGAGAAGATAGACTGATTCTGTTATTGACATTCTGTTATTCTTTTATTCTGTTTGAACTATAACCAAGCAAATGCAGTCGCACAAATATGGAACCAATATTGTGACCAGCATAGAGTTTTTACTTGCTGTGTATTATCCCAACAAATATTAATATTTTTTTTCCAGTGTATTGTAAAACTTAGTTGCATTTAAGTTCAGTCTTTAGGTTGTTTGGCAGGCTAGGTGTTAATTCATACACACAATAAAAATGCGAAATATTGTTAATTATGTAAACAATAAACAGTCTGTACCAATACAGCACTTGAAGCATCAGCATTCGTACGTGATGTTTGAGTTTTATCTTTTGAAATCACAGTTCCCCACATTCTGTATTTTTTGTTTGTTTTGTAGGGCAAGGCTATGGTAGAGAAGCAAACTACACTACAGTGTCCTGTGTGCATCCCGGCACCTGGTCCTTCACAGGGACTATGCCATCTATTGAGACTGGAATGGCAATGGTATGATTGAAGTGATGACTGTAAATTGCCAGATTAGAGATGAAAGTAGAGAATCTCATACATTAAAGAATTGGCATTGCCATTTGATTGCCTAAGACTGGCTACTTTGTCGCAATGAAATCAGTAAATCTGTATCGTTTGAGTGCTGTGAATTAAATTTGTAAATACTCTTTAATTTTGCTTTGTAAAGGGGCTAGTATCCAATATGCTAATTTACTGACACAAATATATGTAATATGTTACAGGTCAAGTTTGATTTCAGGTGAATTTTGATTTAAGCTAGGTTGATTCTCAATTTCCTTTGTCTCCTATCCCTCCAGGAGACAAAGGAAATGATAATTATTTTACCTGAAATCAAATTTAGCCTGTAACATTTTAAAACTGTATACAAGACTTGCCCTACTTTCTTGAAAGCTTAATTAAGAGTAGATTGATCTTAGTAGACCATATTACATCCTGTATGGTTATAGGCTTAGGATCCAAGCCCCTGAGTAAACATGAGGCTAGGGTTGACCTTGTTTCCATACAAAGCTCCTTCCTTTTCTTATGGAACTTGTGCTTAAAAAATGCTCAGTTATAAAATGACAAGAAGAGCTAAGGTTCACGCCTAAGCTTGATCAAGAATAATCAGGGATATTTATGGGGAAAAATTAACCCTGTTTCAAAGTCAAACTGAAGAAAAATATAGCCCCTTTCCAGAGATAAGGGGTAATTGTGAGACCCTTTTTTAGAAACAGAGAGGCAAGAAATCTACATAGTTGAGGGACACATCCCCATATAACTAAAATGTAGGAGTGACCACCCCCCCAACCCTCAAGCCAAGCACATCCATCCCCCTTTCCCCTCCCACCTCTACATTGCTAGATTATCTACTTTCTAAATTGCTTCATGTTATTATGCTCATGGAATGTAAGGAAACTTCAGTGATAATACATGAAGCCTCATTTATTGTTCAGTAGCACCTTTTTCCATTCTGCGAGTGAAAAGGTCAAGAACCCATCTTTATAATCCATTTCTTTTGTCTTTGCCTACAGAAAGAGCAAAATCAATTTTTTGATTTTATTGGAAAATTGCAGGTGAGATATTTTTACTTGCTGCCAAATTAATGTGGGTCATGCAGATACATAAATTCACACATGCACCTGTTACTGGTGTTACAGCAAATCTTAAA
This sequence comes from Porites lutea, assembly GCF_958299795.1. NCBI lineage: Eukaryota > Metazoa > Cnidaria > Anthozoa > Scleractinia > Poritidae > Porites > Porites lutea. Next base: position 21,009,272 of record NC_133201.1, read on the forward strand.
TCAGCAACTTTTCTTTGCAGATGAGAACAAATAATTCCTGAAAATGTTTTGTTGTAACAAAGATTTTTTTGCAAATAAGATTCCAGGGCAATAACTAGAAAAAACCAAGTTACAATGTCTACTGTTTTTCTGAGAAGCATTGATCAAGAAGTCAGCAATTTTGAATAATGAATACAACAGGGTAGGTTCTAACAGTGTGATTTTTTTTTCAGTCAAATCGTATTGATGAACAGAGGGCTGAACTGCCTTTATCATTAAGAAATTCTGCGTATATACCGCCACTTGTTATTGGAAAAACAGAAATTAGCAAGGATACAGAAGAGGCCAGCTTACATGTAAGTAGTAATGCTGAGCACAGTGGAACCTGAATATAACAAACCTCTACATAACAAAGCCTTCGGTGTAACTAATGATATCCTTTGCGCCAGTCCTTTGACCCTTCTTTATAACAAGGTTCCACTGAAATTTATTATTGTATGTCATATTTCAAACAATGTTCACTTTTATTTGCAGATTGCCTTTTGATAACAAATTTTTTGTATTATGCAAACCATTGGTGTCTTTTAATAGTCTTTTATGATATATATATTAATTAGCTCGAGTAACCATGACGGGAAAAGCAATGGAAACAATGTCTCCTCAGATGTGAATAATATGCACTATTTCAAACTTCACTATCATTATTCTAACTCTTTCATTTTCTTAAAAAATGTGATAATAATGTACAACAATATTGTGTTTTTCTGCAATTTAGAGTGATAATTCAAGAGACGAAGACGTGACTGATCTAGAATACGAAGAGGACGAAATGAGGGACCTTGATCCTGTCAAAGAGGTATTCATTATGAGAAATGGTAAACTCATGGCTAATTAGGTTAATTAAGGAATTTTTAAAAAGCACTCATTCCCTAATCAATTTGCAACCTGTGTTCATAATCCGTAACAATTTTAATAGTTAGTGTTTATTGTCTTCTTTATGTTAAAGGGTGATGAACTTAATTATTTTATGTCATTTTATTAGTTTGACCTATTACATGATACGTAAAAACAAATAATAATCAATACATGTACTTAATTAGGCAGGGATGCCACAACAGCAGTAAGCCAGTTACAGCATACACTCCATTTTCTGTATATTCACCTCTTTCACACTATTGCCAGAGCACTGGGGACTGCCAATAGTGTAACGGTGCTTTCCAAAAGTCAGGGTTAGGGTTAGATTAGTTTTTTTTTTTACTTTAACCCTTTGAGTGCCTAGTTTTTCTGTCATATTGCTTACGTTTTGACATACATACACTAAATAACATCTCAAAAGTTCCCTTTGAGGTAAAAGTGCCTATAATCGTACATATTTAGAAAGTAGACATATCAGGGTTTCAAAATATATATATGTATTAACTTAACATTTCTTTGGAGAGCTGTTTGCCTCTAGCAGTCTCTTACAATTGACACGGTCCATTTTGTGGCCACTGAAGCACCCGCTTGCTCTCTTTCTTCGATATTTTCTTGACCACCACACCGTGTATCTGCACGCTCAAGCTCTGAATTGTTGCCAGTATCTTCGTCCATTTAATGGGACTAATCTTCACCTAACCTGGATCATCGCTAAAATCCGGTGCTGCGAATATAGTTCGATCAACTCCATTCGTGTCTGACGCCATTTTTAAAGGTTATCATTAGCACAGCGAGGAAATATTGCCAAAAAGTTAGTCCAAAATGGCGAAAAACCGATTGAAATGGAATAATACGATAAACAAATTCATATAAGAATCATAAAGTGTCATTTGACAAAAAAAGGAGCCTTTCGGAGCCTTTTTTAGGACAAAATGTACACCTTATTAATTATTTTGGAAGCGCGCCTAAAAGCGCGCTCAGGATTCAAAGGGTTAACTCATCACTTCTGTGCGTAACAGTTAAGAATAAACTGATATGGTTGTGTAATTCCGATTACTAGTGGAATTCTCCTCACGCCTCAACTGGTCGAGCAAGGCCATTCTGACATAATGGTAAGTGCACCCTAAGTATTCTTCAGCTTGACACAGATTTATCTTTGCTATAATCTCAGGTGTTAGCTGCAGGAGGTCCCTATCCACTTGTGGTTCTCCCCGTTGGAGGTGAATACTGGCTTGAAGGAAGCAATCATCATGTGGTTACCAGCTTTGATTTGAAATCAGTTGACTGCAAGATAGAGACAAATGACATACTGCAAAGCTACAGGCGAGATTTCATAGGAAAGGTATGAACAGTCTACCCGCCGCTAATCATAGTGCTTAGGCTGTCACCATTCTTAAGTCATCGGTATTATCATTATCATTAGGATGCCGTTCATCATCAGTTAGAAGATACTGTAATCTTCATAATCATATAACAAAATCCTCAAATCTGATTGGCTATCAACTGTCCTCATTTCGGCACAAATAAGACAGTATAATAGGACAGTACATGTCATGTCTAGTAAATAGCACAGTACGCACTATCGTGTGTCCACTTGAATGGGTTTTTCACTTTTAGTGAAAAAACTCTTGAAATATCCTGTGTTTTAATTTTAGAAAAACTTAAAATATCACTAAGTTTGTTATACGTTTATGATGGGCAACAGAACTTTGTGTCATCCAATACGGTCTCTAATATTATAATAGTGATTAAACAAATTGGACTCTCACTACGCGGTCGTCCAATTTTGTTAATCACCTGCATGATTACAGACCAAATTGGACTCCACTCAGTCCTACATGTTTTACAATGTACCATTATTAAAAGACGTTTATCTCAATAGAGAAGAGAATTGATGACATCATGAAAACTAAATTTGTGAAATTATGAGGTTGGTTAGCATATCCAGAAAGAGCAAGGTGAAAAATTTCCACTTGCTGAAAATCAGCAAGATTTAAGCCCTAATATGCTCTGATGACTCCATATAAATCCTTCTAAATTTTAATAGGCCCAGATTGCAAACATTACAAATTCTCCATAATGATCTCCACTCTTTTCCCTGAAGAATTAGTAGAGGTTATAAAAATAAGACCAAAGCATTAATTTTTCTCTTTAAGGATCATATTATTGATTCTCCTAACCTTTCTATTTGATTGTGTACTGATATATTTAGGAGAAAATAATTTGATGTTGGTCATTAACTTAGGGCTTAATGAGATAATATAAGGAGACTAGTTACAGAAAGATGACTGAAAAATGGAGAGGAAGGGACCAACAACAGGGAAAAGTTGATTGTATTCTCATGAACATGTTTATGTTGTAGGAACATTTGAACTTTATTTGCGATGATGAAAAGCTTGGTCCAGTGATTCTGTCAGTGAAACAGGAAATCGAGAAGCTGGATGGCTGTGATACACAAGGATTTATCAGAGTTATACTAAGGTACTGTTTAGACTGGCTTTCCTTCTTTAGGCTATAAACATGCATGGTTGATACATGTGCAGACTGTAGTAGATTGTGATGCATTAACAAAGTTTGGTGGTATACTTGCCAGTATGTGCTTCAGACATTGATATAACTAAGCTACATACCAAAAAAAATTATAATACCAGTCAATATTAACTTACTAGTTGGGCTTCATTAATTTTTGTTAAATAAATAATTCTATTTTCTTCACTCTTAATTTGATAGCTTTTTTTAGTCATTTTTATCTCATTCTTTTGTATCAGAACTATAGAAAAGACAATTGCGGACTCACTACCCATAGAAAATCTATCAGAGAATCCAGGACCAAGAGAAATTATCAAGGTATATAATGTTGTTTTCAAAATGTCGACAAATTGTCCAGGTACTGTAAGGACTAGCATGTAAGACTTGCCAGCATGGGTTTTTGTTTGCCTAATGTAAATAGCAATATTTTGCACCTAGAAATGTATGTTACCCTTGGTTTTACTGTAGTTTTCTCTCTCTTTTAACCTTTTAGAACCTTCAGTGGTGTTGAAACCTCTGAATGGGTACCTCAGGGCTGTCATTACCTCCCATGTCCTCAAATATTGAGATTTGATAGGGAATGGTCAATATATGACGTCATAACACATTGCACATGACATCATTTGTGAAGAAAAAATTAAAAAGATTTGTTGTTGGCCTTAAACGGGCCTTGTAACATTTGACCTTATCGCGTTACTTCCCACCAATCACATTACTGCTTATATTACAATGGCATACTGGAGTTTATGAGGAAACGTTCGATGTTAGCAGTACAACGCAAAATATTCAAAATGTCATTGCCGGAAATCGAGTCTACAAGAAATGGCAAACTTCGGTGATTATCCGGGAGAGTTGACAGCACTAGTACCTGTAGACATCCTTTTTATTGTGCATTTTCCATTATATAAATCTGCAAGTTTTCCAAAAAAGTTGTTCCATAATATCAAGAATTGTTTCACATGGTAACTCTACTAGTGAGCTCGAGCAACTGGGATGGCGACAAAGGAAAGGAGAAAATAAAAAAGCCACAGGTCTAATAAGCAAAACAAAAATGCTGGACATACACGTACGGCACAACACACTTTTTAGCAGATTTATTTGCCATCATCACACAACTGATGTTGTGAAACTTGATCAGAATGGCAATGCAATCATCATCATTTTTAATCTCTAAAATCAATTCCCTCAATTTCCTCTTAAGTACCCAGAGAAAGTCTCATGATTTTCTTTTGGTTTTAACTAAATGAATAAGACTTACATGGTAGTACATCCATCAGTGTGGTTCTTTCTCTACCGTACATTTCAATTTAATGAAATGTATGTTGGTTTTTGGGAAAAGGGGGTTAGCTAGCCAAGAGCACCTGGAGAAAAAGCTTGTGGAGCAGAGAAGAGAATCAACAACAAACCCAAGCCAAATACATGTATAATGGCATTGATGGGAGGAATAGAAACCTAGGCCACATTGGTAGGAGTGAAGTGCTCTTGTTCCTGCAATATGCTTGCACGCTCCCCCAAAGAATTCCTCCTCTAACTTGCTTCTTATTTTTTTTCTCTGGATGAGAAACCCAGTTTGGCCCAAACTGAAAAGAAACACTGTATGGAGGGTTAAGCTTTAATTTTGTATTGCAACTGAAAGAATGTTGTTTGATCTTCTTTCTTTTAAGTATCTTCTGGGAGAAGACGGAGAAAATGTGGATCAGTTCCAAGTTTTGGCACACCCTAAGGTACATACATGTGTTGTGAAACAGAGAAAAATTTGATTCCATTAAAACTTTAAGTATATTGTCAATAAAATGCAGGTCTTTGTAAGCATTAAAGTAGTTTGTTATCTGATGAGACTGTCATGCCATTAACACCATGTCCTCAAGGTAGTTATGCATGGTTTAGTTGTACCTTATTTCAAAGCAAAAGTCTTGTCATATCAATGTTATGACAACAAAGTAAACCTGATGTGCCCATAAGATGGAATCATTGTTTTCTCTTATACATCATAATAACTGGAAACAAACAACTGAAAACAATATTGAGAAATGAAAAGTTTTTGTTTCTTTGCTTCAAGATTTACAATAGCTAGTACCTGGCTCTACTTATGTATTTATTTATTTATTTATTTTAATTTTTTTTTAGTTTTCTGCAAACTTAGTGTTCTATAATCTTTGTGTGTGAAAAGAAACATTTCAAAATGATGAGTAGTTTTTGTGCTTTTTGCCTTTTTTCTCCATGGTTACAGGCCTCAGAACTGATTGTGAAGTATGATGAACACAACTTATCCCATGCCTTCAAGTTTGGAGTGATTTATCAGAAAAAGGGCCAGGTAATATTATTACACACAAAAAGTTCTGACACAAAGCAAATACAATGAACTTGTTGTAATAATTTATTTAATTTTTGACACACAGCCTGTTCTCTCAAAATGAAATCAAACTAGTTTGATTTTCAATTTTATTGGTCTCCTCACCCTAATTATTCATGATTATGGATAATTATACAAAAAACGGAAATTGGTGGTATTACATGATTATTAATAATCATGAATAATAATAGGACTTATAGCATCCTCGGAGACCCAGGGGCAGATAGTGGGGGCAAGGGAAAGTCTTAACGGGCAGAAAAATATGGCACGAAGAAAAGTAAAGAACGGTGAGAAGAGCCCCTAGGGACAATGTCTTACCAGACCAGTTCCTAACGGTCACCGCCGTTCTGCCTTCTGATTGGGCAGAAAAACACAAACGTTTTCTGGCACCAATCAGAGGTCAGAACAGTGGCAACCGTTTGGAACTGGTCTGGTAAGACATTGTCCCCAGGGGCTCTTGTCGCCGTTCTTTACTTTTCTTCCTGCCATATTTTTCTGCCCTTTAAGACTTTCCCTCACCCCCACTATCTGCTCCTGGGTCTCCGAGGATGGACTTATAGGAGACAATAAAAAATCAAACTACTTAGTTAAAACCATTTTCTAACCCACAAATTCCATTTTGAACTTTAGTGTAGATGAATAAGCCAGTAAATTATCCAGGGTTGTATTTCTGTTTGGGTGGACCGGTATTAGTTATGATCGGTTGATGGTATTCAAAGCAACTATTAACAAATGTTTAGTAACACTTGTCCACCAAAACGAAATCATTGTGCCAAAAGCACCCATTACTCTTAAAATTTCTAGAGGGGAGAATTAGCATTTTGTAAAGTAGGCTGTTGTTTTGATTGCAGACAACAGAAGAAGAATATTTCTGTAACCGAACTCACAGTGCTGGCATGAATGAGTTTCTAGAGATGATGGGTGACCGGGTCACCCTCCAGAGTTTCAAAGGGTAAGCTTTTGTATAATGGTTATATTAAGTGCAAAGCCTGTAATTATCCATTACACCCCACCCTTCCCCTCATGACCTCAGAAAGGTTGTTGGATATTGTAAGAAGAGACATTGATGAGGGGGAGGGGGTAAAGTGCCAAATTGGAATTGTACTTTTCAAAATGCTGGGAAACAAATGGCATCATTGAAAAGTACTTATTGTGAGCTTCTGAACTTAAAGGTGACGTTTACAAATCTTCAGGGTTTTTTTCCAAACGTTTTATCGAGCAGTGCATTGTCCTTTTTCTCTATAGGAAAATGATAATTTATACCAAAAAATTAAACTTTCATTTTAATTTATCTCTTTCAGGTTTAATGGTGGCTTAGATGTAAAGCATGGCCAAACAGGAGAGACGTCCATTCATTCAGTCTTCGATTCCAAGTATGAAAGTGATCAGCTCCTTAGCCAGTTGTTTTAAATGAATGTCTGTTTGATCTTGTCACACAGAAAAGATCTTGAATCCAAAGAGAAAATCTCATAATTACTTACAAATATCTTTTCAAACATGATGTTTGCGTAATAGAAGTAAACTTTAATTCGCGGTGCAGTTGCTTCAAGTATCTGTTAAACACGCAATTATCTGTGAAATAGTCATGTGCTTAGTGTCAATACATAACTAAAACCAGTTTAGATAATTATTTCAATGTTGCATTTTTGTTTTCTAGTGTTTTTTTAATTTACCCACAGAGATTGTGTTTCTCACTTTATTGGTTATATTTTCCTTATTTATGTTTACTGTTGTTTTTTTGTCCTCAGGGAAATTATGTTCCACGTTTCCACCCTTCTTCCATTCAGTAATGGTGATAGTCAACAGGTAATAATGTGTGTTACAGTGCTGTCCCGGGGGTTTTCCCCGGATACTATAAGCGTGACCCCCCGGCTACTTTCATGCAAGTCAGTGACTGAGGAAAATCAAAGAACATGTCTATTTATCTTTTCACCCCCCCCCCCCCCCTCCCCCCGCCCTTCAAAGTGGCCAAAGCCACAATTCAACAAAATTTCCAAATTTCAGTTTGTGAAATGTTGACTGAAAAACAAAATTAGTATTGCCACCTGAAAGGGGTCATGTAGCAGCTACTCAGAAGAGAAATCACCAATGATGCCTAACCCTGACCCCAAACAATACTGAAACAATTGAAAGAATGACATGTCGTTGTTTTCTGCAACCAATCAGGAGAGACCTTACGAGCAGCTCCTACACAACTGCCTGAAAGTTCTGCCAAGTTCTGTTTCGATGGTGACACCAAAGGATTTTGTCCACGTTTCAAAAGTTAGAACTACAAAACATGATCAGTCACTCCGACCGAAAGGGTGGGAGGAGTGTGGACTCTCCAGATAAATTGTATAACTACAAACTCTTGTCTAAATAAAAAGTATTTTTGGTTAAGTTTGTATTACGAGTCTCTTTCACAATATACAGTGTATCTTACCAGTTTTTTTGTACGAATTGTAGGTGCAAAGAAAGAGGCACATTGGCAATGATATTGTTGCAATTGTTTTCCAAGTAAGTAACAGCACAGCTTCCAATCGTATTAGACCCTTATACCCCAATATAAACACCTACATTTTTTTTTACTTGCCTCCATAAATTTCTTATAGCGTAAGCTACTTTAGGAGAAGTTGTTAAAAGATCAACACAAAAGTTTTGGGTGGTTATTGGCTTAAATCTCATGACTTCATTTCTTGATTATGCCGTGATTTTGTGAAGAGAATTTGATAACTGTCACTACTAGGGCTAAGTCTTTGTGATCACGGTGGGAAAATTTCGGAGGGATCATTGTGATAGTTACAGTATTTAGAGGGGACGCGTTGCAGGGCCGCCTTGTGGCTGCCTAGCTCAGTTTGTTAGTATTGCCATGCAATTACGTGTCCTTACCCTACAGAATTTAAAGTTAAAGAGGAAATTACTTGTAAATGACAGCATCATAGCTTTGTCTCAAAAAAAGTGTCTCAAGCAGTATATCAAACGTTCCAAACAACAAAAATGAACTTTGAATGTCAGGTTAAGAAGTTTTCAAACATCAAAATTGCAGTCCGTTTGAATCTTCTTCAAGTTTTTCCACCCGTGCCTTATAGCGGTTATTTTTGTGTTCTGCTCAATACGCCATTTCCGAGTTCCAAAAACTCTCACCTGACTTTAGAAACGAGGCTAAGAGCAAAACCTTTCTTCTGAATACGAGTTTTGTTTACGTGAGAATTTCCATATCAATGGCCTCGCACTTAGCCTCGCTTTGAAACAGAGGCTTGGGACAACTCGGGAATGGACTATTCGGCGACAGCTTATGTTGTCTGAATTTTGGTGAATTCTAACTCACCTCCTTTAAAGAAACAGAGAAGCCCACATTTTAGTTGTTCCTTATCAAATATATCATGCTTTTGATTTCTTTCAGGATGAAAACACGCCGTTTTCTCCGGTTTCTATCCGATCACATTTTTTACACGTGTTCATAGTGGTTCAAGTTGAAGACCCAAATACAAGTAACACAAGATACAAGGTAAAGAGTGAATAATAACAGAAGTTATCGCGACACTTAACACCAGTTCTGTCACTGACAACACTATTTTTGATTTTATTTCAGGTCTCTGTGACTGCCCGCGAAGATGTTCCACATTTTGGACCCAAACTCCCTAATCCTGCCGTCTTTAAAAAGGTGTGTGCTCATGTGATCTCATTTCGTTGTACCTTAAAGTTAACGTAACTACTGTCCACGATCAAAGGGGGTTTTTGTGCTTATTAATTTTCTTTGTTTAAATTTTGCCCCTTTTTCCAGTGTGATGTTTCGCTGCTACTTTTTGTCTTAACAAAATTACACTTGTCGACTTTATTAACGCGATTTCCTTCGGGAGTGATGCACTTACTGGCTATTCCTTTATGCTCTTCTTGGTGTTTTCGTCTTCGTGGTAAATGAAATTCCTTGAAATAAAACAAAACCTGAATCATTTGACCGTGATGTAATTTTAGCGGAGCTCTCTCGCGCGCGAAGCACGCGACGCAGAGAACCATGGTTAACCAAAAAATGGGGTTACCTCTGCATCCGAGAAATTTTAGTAATCACGTGAACGTTCGTCCACCCTCCTGCGAGTCCTTTCGCACCACAGGCATACCAATCTAAAATAACTCAATCAACACGTATGGCAAGCCAAATGGCACTCGAGGTTTTTGGCGCGAAATTGCGTGGCCACCCGGACTTTTAGGGAGAAAAAACAACAACAATGCCGAGTTTTTTTCGACGAAGTTTTACTGTCTACACTGGCGTGGATAACAGAGAAAAACTAGAGCGAGAGATAACAGACAAAGGAGACGAATTTTGTTGGAAAAACAACATGAAAATTTTATACCGGCGGTGAGAAAATGAGAAATGCTAGCGGTCAGCGAGGAAAAACCAGCAAGGTAAAAATGATTAGCAGTGAAAAAAAAAGTGAACAAGAACACAAGCAACAAAATCTTTGGAGAGCACATACGACCACACGACATTTTATTTCCATAAAATGTGTAACTAGAAGGTGTCACGTCGTGGTCGTACAAGATAACGGCAAAGAAATGTACAAAAAAGTGTGCTCCTCCTGCAAAGTTGTGTTTTTGTTGATAATTAGACTATTAATTTTTTTTGCCTGTTCTCGTTGCCGTCACCGTTTAGCATTGCTCGATTTTATTTTTTGTTTGAGTAAATTATAAGTATATTAACGAGAGCTTCGCTCTTAACCCTGGCTTAATCTATATGTTATTATGGATAAGAAGGTAATTAGCCCAGGTGGAAAGGAGTCTTCATCCGACAATAATCAGAACTATCATCTTTGATGCGTTTAAACCTTGTGTTTCTTTAAGGGCCCCGAGTTCCGCAAGTTTCTATTAACGAAGCTAATCAATGCAGAGTTAGCTGCTTATAACAGTGCCAAGTTTACTGAATTAAGGGTGAGTACAAATCTGCTATAGTTTATTTGTTAACATCGATTAAAAACCTCTCCCGACCGAAGCATCAGGCAGGATTATCACGTCCATGGGTACAGTTTTACGTCCGTAATCCTAAATATTAGAGCCTCTAGGTACAGTTTTGCGCCAATCGCTAACCTTATTACGTACCGTACCAAACGGTTTGCAAAAATTGCGACCTAAGTTTAGAACTCATGCGCCAACCTTCGTAACTTAATTGTTCGGTTTATGTTTCAGGATCGGACGCGCTCCAGTTTACTGCGAGGCTTGGCAAGTGATTTACTAGAAAAGAACGCCCTTATACTTGACGCAGGATGCGAGGAGGTACTTAAATTGTTTTTTTTTCGGTTTTTGTTACACTACTGCGTTTTCTTTTTTAGAAAACCTGAGATATATAAAGTCACTTTTACACAAAGAAATTCACTTTGTAAAAGTCGCTGTGTTTTTTGTTGCACCAGGTTGCGCCAAAGAACCGCGGTCAACTTTTCAAATCAATTCGAACGGCGTGGCGCGGCAGAAGCCCCATGAGTCGCACAATGTCCATGAGAGAAACACCCACAACAGCTGATGATCCGGATTCTGATGATAGTCTTCCTAAATCCTGGGCAAAGAAGGTGAGCGGGTAAAGATTAACTTTACAATCCGAGGGAGTTCTCAGATCAGTTCTCAGTTCGAGTCTTAGGGCAAAATCCTATGGTGTTACGATTCAAATGAAACCCCTTAAGCGGTACTGTCACATAATACTATTTATTTAGTATGTAGTTCTAACTTTTGAGTCTGTGGATGAAATCCTATGGTGTTACCATTCAAATGAAACGCCTTTAGCAGTACTTTCACATGGTACTGTTTATTTTGTATGTAGTTGAAACTGTATGTGGATAAAATCCTATGGTGTTACCATTCAAACGAAACCTCTCGTATAGTTCTTTCACGTGGTACTATTTATTTTCAGTATTTTAGAGAATAAAATGTGGAACTTCTTTCTTTAATTTTAAGTTAAGTTGTGGTCTTGTATAATGTTAGACACCTTGCATGACCCAGTTCTTCAAAAAGTGAATACTAAAAACGTTGTAAATTTTTCACCGAAAAAATTGTATACAGTCATATACATCGCCTTCAGCAGTTTGAAATAACACGTTGTTTCTGTTATACAGTTCTAACCAGTTTGCGTTAATTCAGCGCCCGATTAGGCATATAATTTTAATTAACTTTCCCTTAGGCAAAGGAAAGAAGAAAATCTGTTCAGAGTCTGTTGGCAGCCAAGAAATCATCGAAGCTACCGAAAAAGTAAGTTTGATAATTAAACTTGATTTAGCTCGTGTATTCTCGCTTCTTCGACCACAAAAAGAAACTTGACTGTAAGTTCCCACTTCGAAAAATGTTTCAGAGCCGGATTTGGAGCTCCTTTAGTGAGCAAAACACAGTGAACCACTGGGTACAATTTTGCTGTTCTAGTCAGGAGTAATATATTCCAATTTTCTAGGGCTGATTTGGACAGGCTGATACGAGAGCCAGAGTGGGCTAAAAGGGATATTTGATGGCCTGTTTTGGTTCAAATTGTGCTCAAATGGCTTGGCGAGACACTAGATCATACTGCAGACCTAAATAAGCACTTTTGGTGTTGAAACACGTCGTTTTTTAGTGAACTTCGGACCAGAGTGGTCAAAGATTTGGGGGGGAAATGTCGGTCCATTTTTTCTTTGGTCACTCCAACCTAGTGGCGATTCGTCTAAGATTTGCCCCCTAAAGAGATATCACCCTATAGTGTAGACACCTTGTTACACTTCCAAGGATTTCCTTAAGGTCAACGATCAGATTGGTTAATAGATAACCTTATTCAGTTATCAAACAAACTTGGTTTATGGTAATTGTTTTTAAACACAAGCCTTCAGGCATGGGTATCCTTTTTCCCTGAATGTATTACACGCTGGGGTAGGATCTTTGGTTCCGATGGGAAAATATATAGCGATCAATGACCTCACAGCCACAGGAGAAGAATATCGAGGCACTTTCGTACACGACCGATCCAGGCGGAAATTCCGGGCAGGAATCCAATTGGAACCTAAATTCCTGAAACGTGTGGAATTTTTTTTTCCCGTTTGTTACGTTTTGGGAGATACCGGATTGACCGAATGTTGCGTTTCAACAAACAAATAAAAATTTAGTTTAGTCTTCCCTTTTAAAAATTTGTGTTCTTCATAAGTAAGGCGAATGATGAAACAGTAATTTTCTACCTAATAGCTGCGCCACAAATATTCAAAATGTGAGTTTAATGTGTGATATTTTACGCCATAAACTATATCGGTTTACGCTCATTTCAAAAGTTCTCGCCATTGAAGCATTTTAGAAAAGACAATTGAAGTCGTTCGTGGACGATGCAGTTTGTCGTGCGTTGAAGTCCTTCACATAAGGTTACAATGGCAAATGTCAAGTCATCGATGTGAAGAAGAGGGCAATTCAACAATATTATACTCAAAAAAGTTGTATGGATACAACGTTGTTGATTTGCTTATCAAACATGTCGCTTTGATCTGGAATTTGGTCACCTCGCCACCCGGCAGACCTTCTCGCCAGAGAGACTATCACCCTTCAACATCCAAAAGGAAACATCAAAGTGTTATTGGTCCCAGGATTAACAATTGCATTGATTGTTCCAAATCAGTGCATTGTTGTCGTTGAAAGAACTTTGTATTGTATTTGTTACGGAAGAAAAGAGTTGACACGATCTCAACATGTCGTAACGAGAAAACCAGTAAAATACAAAAAAATAATAAATTCGCCTTTATTTACCCTTGGTAGTATTTAAAGCACCAATGCTAGTAGGCCCGAGCAAATACCTGAAACAAATAATTTAAAGCATACATATTAAATGGGGGATAAGAATCCCAACTGACCGGAGGCAAACCAGTTGGCTATTTACAAGCGTGATCGAGGATTTGAACTCGGGACTACCGAGAACAAGTCGAGCTAGCTGTCAGGGGGGGGATTTGAATTCGTGATCTCCGAATATCAAGTCCAGCGCTCTAACCGCTCGGCCGGCCACGCTGCCTCTCACTACTGAGTACAAGTGAGTTAATGCTCAGTTTTGTTTGTGTTTTCTGTCAGGGAGAGCGCAGTCCGCTGTAAAAGTATGGAGTCACTTACCCAAGAGCAGAACAAGAACAGTACGGTGTTTTACACTACAGCAGAAGATTCCAGTTCAGAATCCAACATTTCCGAGTTGTCACGGAATCGTGACGAGGAGACGACGTACTCAAGAAAGCAAGTGGCACGATCTCGTACCCCAGAACCACGAAGAGATAAGAACACCAGCGATTTCACAACTTCGCCGCAGATATCACCGCGCTTGCGCAGACCCGTGGCGCTTGCGCGGTCGGTGCCAGCGTTGGGTGTTCCAGATCGTGGCCCGAGGTCTCCTCCTCGGGTCTCCGATTCTTCGGTCTCGTCTCGGGTGTCTTACGAGGGAAGTTCAGCTGTGGAATACCAAGTTCGGTATGTCGGAGGGTATCGCTCGGGTTCCGAAGATAACGCAGATGAACCGATAAGACTTTTACCGTACGATAGATCGCCGATGCATTCCCGAAGGGACAGTTTAGAAGGTCGACTAAGCGACGATTATTATCAGGTAAACTCGAGTGCTTCAGAATACTCCATATCGTTCACGGAGTCACCGCGCAGGTCTCGAGATGAGAGAGTGGAGTCTCCTGTGAGCTTTAGTAGATCACCAACCAGCTCACCGCATCTCCGTCGAAAAGCTGTGAATGCTCAGAACAGTCCCAAGCACCCCTCCTTCGCCGACTCGCCTCCAGTCCCTGCGCAGAAACAAAAGAAAACTGCTATTGTTTCTCCTTTGTTGGATATTGCGGATTCCAGGCCCCGCTCTGTGCCACCAGGTGTTTTTGATCCGTCTGATCCAGAGTCCGAGAGAGTTGAGCAGGTTAGTTCGGCAGTCACGGGATTTCATGGGTCTAGGAGTTGATTTCCAAAGTCCGTGCTAACGCGCGTAAATGAAATAGAGGCAATGTATGAAAGGTCACGCGTAAAAGGAAAAGGTGAGCGAGGTTCAACTTTTACGTTAACGCGTGACCTTCCATACATTATCTTTATTCTATTTACGCGCGTAAACTTTACCTAAGTACGCACGTCAAATATACGCGACAGTGGAAATCACCTTAATTTTTTGAAGCCGCCAAGTTTGACACCCTTAGCAAAAAGAGAGATGATACTAAAACGAGAAAACGAAAAATGGGAACATAACGTATCTTACCCTCGTCCTATTAGTAACTTCATTACCAATTTCCCATTTTCCCACTCTTCGTTTCCTCGTTCCCGCTTCCCGTTCCCGTTCCCGTTCCTCCTGTTAGTAACATCACCAAAAGATGTCGACATTGTTGTCAGACCCCAATTTTTTTTTTACTTATCATATCGTTGCCGTTCAAATCAGACTACTTCAGCGTGCGTTTTTTCGTTTCACTTAATATAAACAGTAAGATACAATTGGAGATTTTTTTCTCTAATTTTTAGCATTCGCCTTCCGTGAAATTCAAAAGGTTGACCCTTAAGCCAAATATTTTTTGTGCTTGCGTCTTCGTTCATAAATTTCAAATTCTGTCTTCAAAAATATTTAAAAATTGACGGTAACGCCGCTAACAAGTAAGGCCCAAGTGATTAAGTTGACTTGTTGAAAAGTAAAGTAGGTGAACAACGATTAAAGGTTTCAAAAGCGTGCAAATGGTGAAGGAATTTATTTTCGTTGCGCTATGTTTAGAGTGACTTAGCTCATTTGAGAAGTATTTATATAAAAAAAAATTGTGTGGTAGCATTATACCATTTGTGCAGTAAATCTCTCTTTTTCATGTGCTTGATAACCATAGTAAATCGTTAAATCGTTTCTTCAGGTGTTTTTGGAAAGATCATCGTCTCTTCCCAAATTAGATAGTGACAGTCTCTTATCGACTGAGGATTTATCTTCCAGTGGTGAGTACTTGACATTTATCAATAATTATTCCATCTCACTTGACAGCAGGGTAGTTAGCTCAGTCAGTAAAGCGTTGTTCTGTGCAACGGAATGTCGCGGGTTCCATTCCCGGGCCGGACAAATATAAAACTGTGGAAGAAGGTACTGTCTGTGCCCTGTAAACCGGTAGACATTCCGGAATGGCTCGTATAAATACCTTGAAAAGTCGGTCTCGTCTCCAAAAGATTGTGTCCTCAATTAGTTCTTGTGTGCTAAATATTTGGACCCTTGAAAATGATTAAGAAGGTTTTGCAGGTTTTTTTTAAGACAGACAGACCTGTATTGTAATGCCCACAATATTGTGTAGCCTTAGAATTCGGAATTCCGTGTTTGATTAATCCTTGTACAATCCCTTTTGTACGGATCAGTGATAATAATTTCCTGTTAATAAACATAATCGTTTTAGCTGAAATGTTATGACAGAAACAAATAATTTAAGTAACCTTTGCGCCGGCGCGAAAAACATCCCGGATGGGGGCTTCTCTTCACACATACCAACGGTGATCTCCGCACCCATCTGAAAGTCTTTCGTCGCAGTGTGAAATGAGTAGGAGTGAGGACTGGAACCCAGTAGACGGATGTAAATATTCAGAGTTGAGGATTGGGATCTAGTGTACCAAACCCTCTCGGCCAACTGCTCCGGTGACGATGTTCCATGTGTGCGAACGACGTGCTCCATTGCCCTTTTAATTCATGTTTTTCGAATATGCTATAGCTTTAGTATGCTAAGACGTACTTAACATTTTATTTTGTTTGTCGTTTCTTTTTAGAATCTTTCTCCAGGCAAATCGAAATGTTTAAAAACGAGATCGCTAGACTGAAATGCGAGAAACTCGACCTGGTCCGGCAAAACGCGGTAAGTATAAATCTCCCATAGTGTTAAAATTCTCTGTTTTTGCATTTCCATCATGCCATTTTTCTTTGCTCCCCGACGCCGTCGTCGTTGCTAAAGCTCCAAGCTCCCTCGTGTAAAATTTCACTCCCTGCACATCTAATTTGACTTTTTGATAAGAATTTGGGAAATTTTCGTCAAAATCGCCTCCTTTCATAGGACCTCTTTTGACAAACTTTGGGAACTTTTCGCCCAATTCAATTGTGACCGAGTTTAACCTGACTAAAGGCTTGTGTTTTTCTTTAGCTATTACAGCGTCAAAACCGTGACATACAGGACCGTGCCATGCAGCAAACAGTGGACCTGTACGAATCTCGATGTGAAATCGCTCGACTAAGGTCTCTGCTCCCCAGTGAAAATATCCCGCCGAGGGGCCCCTCCCGTAGAGAAACGGTAACAGTGCGTGAGGCAAGTATGGCTACCCCTAAAGGGAATCCTTCTCGTAGAGACTTCGTAGGTGGAGTTTATGTGAGAGAAGGAGATGAAACGGGAAGTTCAAGGTTATCCAATCGATTTACACAGCTCTAAAGCTCCAGAATGTTAATAGAAACAGATAGTAAATAGCGTCTATATTATATAGTTAAGTCAAGTGGAAGCATTCTTTTTGGCGAATACAAATCCGTGTTAACTTTTCTGTCGTATGTATTCCATCTTCACTTTGGTAGTGGCGCTGTTTTATTCGCCTAGTTCAGTGTGTGTACATTCATAAAGTGGCCAAAGTCAAAAGTAAACATTTTCCAATTTCGCTCAGTAAAATATTGAACAATAAATTGCACCATATGAAAGGTCACACCATAAAATTCCATCCACAGACTCAAAAGTTAGAACAACAGACGAAATAAATAGTCCTATGTGAAAGTACTGCTGGAGAGGCTTCACTTGAATAGTCACACCATAGGATTTCATTCACAGGCTCAAAAGTTAGAACTACATACTCAGTAAATACTACCATGTGAAAGTAGTGCTGAAGAGGTTTCATTTGAATGGTACCACTGTAGGATTTTATTCACAGACTCAGAAGTTAGAACCATCGTAGTTAACTTTCACTCTCCTACTCTCGGATTGAAAGTGACAATATGAGTCCGCTTTTGTGCCCGTTACAGAGACGTTTATCGGAAAATTGGTTAGCCGAAAGGAATGTTACCTACATAGTCTAACAATAAAAAAGCCAAAAATATGTATATTTTTGATAAATATAAAATTATTTCTTACACAACAAACCTGTCTCAGGTGATTACAGATTTAAAAAACGAATACTTAAAATTATATGCTTGGAGTAGTTAACACATTCAGTGAATTTATATTAAATTCACAGTTGCCCTTCGATTCCAGGGCTCTCTATTACACGCCCCCCCGGTGTTACAGTGATCTGGGCTTCCCCGCGTTTTGGGCATCCCCATTCCCAAAACCCTAGTGATATGGGCATCCGCTGTAACCCTAACCCTAACTCAAATCGCTGTACGGTAATATGACAAGGGGATGCCCATATCACTAGGGTTTTTGGAATGGGGATGCCCAAAACGCTGGGTTCCCATATCACTGTGACACCGGGGGACGAGTAGAACGGAACATTGGGAACGAGGTTGAATGGAATAAGGAAAAAATTTCGGTTTTCGGAATCGCAATGTTTGGTCTTTGGGAATTACAATTGCGGGAAACGTTTCGGCTCCAGTTCCCTACTCGTTTGTAAAGTGGCGAATGTTACCTCTTTCCATTTATATTGTGCTCTATATCAGCTATAAGGAAAAAAAAGCAAAAATTCGGTCACTTTCCATGATTGGCGTTTGTGTTAAGGAGTAACCTCGTTGCAAGAGAAGATCTTCGCTAAGATCTTCCTTTTGTCAAGTTCTTGATAGTTCGCTCTTATTGTTCCATTTTTTCATTTTTATATGGTTTATTCTACTGTAGGCTTGATAATTGGACGTTGCGTTATCGTATCTTTCTTTTGAAGAAAAGACACGTTTTTGCTGGCGCAGTTTTATATTTGACCATAAGGTCGTCGCGTCATTGTTCTTGTTAAATAGCTTGTATATATTTTGCATAATATTTGAAGATAAAACAAAGAAAAAACACACAGCCCTTTCCATATCGCGATATCTGTTCCTCTTTGAGTTTACGATGTAATTTGAATGACCTATTTCCGATAATTGTTGTAGTTAGAAACACGAGTAAAATTCCATTATTTCATTTATTTTTATTTATTTATTTTTGACTAAATAGACGAATTTGGTTAGTATTTTCTCTTACACAAATCTAAGGTTTAGAGCTGCCTGGAAGTTACGGCTGAAGCATCATATCTGTGACGAGATATTTGAACTTCTTCCTCGTTGACATATAACGGGATGAATTTAGGTTTCTGTGAAACTACCCACCTACCCCTCCCCAAAGCCAACATTAACACTTACTCCTCACTTAGGGCAAAATGTTGGCTTAGGGGTAAGTGGGTAGTTTTCCAGAAACGTATAATGATCCTAAAATTCTGCACCTTAACCCTTCAAGCCCTAAGAATAAACTGTATCTGTTTTCTCTTTAACATATCAAAGCAAGATAGGTTTCGAGTAAACAACTTCTCCACAATAGGACGACAGAAGTTGTATAGAAAACAGTGTGAAAAATTTGAACGTTGATAGTAGGGTTTATAAAGGGTTGAAATTTTAATAGCTTAACTTTTTCATAGCCCACTGTTTACAACGATTATCATTTTGGAATGCCTATTTTCAGTTTCCTGGGCCGGGTAGAACATTTTGATATGATCCTGCCTTGTACACAATTATACAGTGATTATTTGATGATGTTAGTCAAGTAAACTTAAGTTCTAAGCTGGAAAAAATATTGAATAGCAGTTTGCTATCTTGATTTGTATATTCAGGTTCCTGTTTCAGTAAACAAGAATTCCTTTCATTCGCTAGCATAAAGATTATTCAACAATCTAAGGTGCAAAATAAAAAGAGATATTAAGTTAAAAGGTTTCTAACGTTTTCTTCTTAACTGTTTAAACCAGACATGATTGAAAAAAGTCGATTGTGCGCGATGACGTAAGTTTTAGGTTGTTAGCCATCATCACGGATGAATTTAAACCTTGTAAGTCTACGGAATCTACTGAATCCTGTGTAATCTTAGACAAATTGGAGTGTCGTAACCTTAAAAGCGAGCCTCAAACCTCGAATAAATACAATTCGGTTCATATTCGACGCCATGTTTGATTTGCGCTTGTAATATCTCGCCCCCTGGTCTCGAGCTTTTAACTTCCCCTGGCTGTGAGCCACTCTTCTGATAGGTGGTTCGCAAAATTTCAGTGGCCGGGCGCATATGTTAGCTGTGGCTTCGAATGCAAGAAAATTGCTTGCCTGGAAAGATTTTCATGAGACGTTTTTCAATCGTGTGATAGTTGACTTTGTGATTCGAATGTGCGTCCATTCTGCTTATTAAAAACTCAATTTAAGTAAAAAAAAACTCCTTTTAAGTAAACTGGAAGTCTTTCCTCAAAATCACGCTCTCTTAGTGGCTACTTGAAGATCACAAGACATATTGCTTTGGCATTAGAGACGACAAAGAAAGTGGCCTGTCCTCAATTGTTCAAAAGCTGGATAGCACTATTCATCGGATTAAACGTTATCCACTGGAAAAGTTTTACGGAAACCAATTGACCACTCCAGAAAATACCGTAACATACCTTAATGCTCTTTGTTTGTCACCCCAAAATTTTGCATAAGCATTGTCTTCAGTTTCTCGTGGAAGTTAAAATGGCCCCAAGAGAATCTGAAAACAATGTTTATGCAAAATTTTGGGGTGACAAACAAAGAGCATTATGGTATGTTATGGTATTTTCTGGAGTGGTCAATTGCCATATCCAGTGGATACAGATTTATCAAGTGAGTAGCGTTATGCACCTTTTAAAGAAGTGGGGCCTGTGAAGTAATGTGGGAATAAGCATACCCTCTGTGAAGCCGGCCCACGCATCGTTAAAACCATTGGTGTATTCTATACAGGTGGTGTAGTGTGTGAATGAGCTACACTGTGACCTGTTTTGGCCTACTCCGTGAGTTTTTCGTCAAAAATGATCTATGGACATATAGTGGGAACCAGATTTTTCGAACCACCTTAGGAAAAGCTAATTGGTTCGAATTATCGGGTAGTTTGAAGAAGGGGCGGTTAAATTACAGTGTTTGACCGGTGAAGGGAAGTTAGGCGTAGTTCAAGTTATTGCGAATCTCGAGAAACGTAGTGTTCGAGGCATCGGGATTGTACGGTAGTAAAATGCCTGAGCCTCGAGGCCTTCTTAAAAATGATCACCTAGCACGTAACTTGAGGTTATTATTTCTAAGATAGCCCTCATTCCACTCGTGAAGGATACAGGATTTTACACCGAGAATGAGCCTCGGAATGCAACAAAGAAACCCACACGTTTTAACTTCACTAGCACGTTATCACGCAGGTATTCTGAATGTTGATGCCACTCTTGTTTTAATACCTCAAGCTACGCGCTCGGTCATAATCTAGAATTTGGCGGAACTCAGACATTATCCTATTGACGTAATCTAAGATAATGCTCTCTTGCAAAATAAAACTCTATAAAGTCGGTGCCCTTATATTTTCCCCCCTCTGGGAATACTATGCATCCACTTGCATACTATGCATCCACTTGTGAAAAATGTCATTGACAGCAATGAGTTTTGTCCAATCAGCATCAAATTGTTCCAAGAAGGTGAGGATAACAACTGAATAATTTGTCAAAGCGGGAAATACGTTGTTTTGTGAGTACGAACATAGGACTCTTTTTCGAATGCTGCGATGAAGCGACTGTCATGACCCTAAATTTAACTTCCAAGAATTGCTGATCAAACCAAGAGAAGAAAAGGAGGATACTAGCTTGATAATCTGTTTAAAAATGTTGAGAGAAATGAGAGTATTTTTTATGATAATGAAACTCCCGTGCATTCTCGCTTTGAGCCTGGAGAGGTTTTCTTGGTTATTGTTGTTTTTCGGTGATGACTTTTTTGGTCTTTAAGAAAGTCTCTTTGATTTTTCCATCCTATAGGGCCACTTTCGGAAACTAACTGCAGCTCCAGGGAATAATTAGCCTGGAAGAAATCTGGGTATGTAGAAATATAAATACTTGTTTCAATAGTTTACGCCTTAGTGGTGTACAGAATAAAACGAGTGGAAAAGCTTTTATGTTAAGTTAAAGTTTGTTTCATAAAGCCGTTTAATTTACCCGACTGCTCCTGGATTTAACAAAACGGGCGCCAGCGTTTGTTGGTGCAGTACAAGATGTCACACCTAATATTTGCCGATGGTCACCGCTGCATCTCCAAACTCAAAAGAATGGACTCAAAAGCTCTGTTATTCCTTCGATTTAGCTAATAAAAATTACAAGAAACGAGGCTCTAGTTGCGGCGAAAGCTCAGAATTAATTCTCTACCAGTATGACCGGTGTTGTGACAAAGGCCTCACTGTGACTCATTTCAAAAGCTCTATGGTTTCAAAAATGCAACCATAACAATAGCAAAACATAACACCAGGCAGCATTTGATATGATAATTATGCAAATAAATTGTGAAATTGAAGAACACGGTTGTAGCGTGTTCTTGCCTTCAGAGTTTTCAGCACTCAGTTTAAGAACCGAAGCTGTGTACTCAGTCCCGTGGGGGGAAAATTACCCGAGGAGAAGTCATTAGATTTATCAGTCCGTAACGCGACAAACTTTGGTATGGAATTTTTTCGGGATTGCATAAAAGATGTCAATATAAATAAATATTTCTTGCAAATGTTTGACCCTTTTTTAAAAATTTCAGTTCTTTTGCTTTCAACAGACTAATTCCCATTCAGCTTTTCTTACTCTTTTCGTTATGAGACATGATTATCCGAAGGTCGGTTTAATCACGTTTCTTTCAGTTGCAAATCAAATTTCATATATTCAATGTTAAAGTGTTCTTTTTTAGTACTTTGGCATCGCCCATACTAATACACTCTGTTAACCCGCAAAACTTTTGCACAAGCATTTTGATCAATTTTCTCGGGACGTGATTCGAAATACCGGGGAGAAATTGAAAACAATCCTTATGAAGGATCTTGAGTAAAACACCACACGGGTACATACGAATAACACACGGATACATACGAGCACATGGGGAGTTTTAGCAACGACGAAGGCGACGGCAACGAGAACGTCAAAAAAACAATAGGTTTATTGAGCAAAACCTCAAGTTTGCACTGCATCAGGCTTTTTTGTGCATTTCTTTGCCGTTACGGCACGACTACGACGTGAAAATACCTAATTTCACGTTTTACGGAGGACGTAAACAAACGACGACGAAATTTTCTTTCTCTTTCTAAACTTGAGTGCAGTCCCCAAGAAATCAACTCCAGGGAGATCTGCCTATGACATTAGACATTTTCAGCGAATTGGAATAAACGCGACAATGTCTGAAAAAACTCAAATTCATTTTAAAAGTGACGTTTTCGCTGCCCTCGCCATCGTCGATGCTGAAACTCCCTCCGTCAATAATATACCGCAAGGTACGGATACATACGGATAAAATGTGAGTTACAGACGAATACTAAGAATACATAGGGGTACTATCGCTGATTATACACGAAAACCCGCACAAAATAGTTGAGATCATCCTTAAAGGGCAAACAAAGTGAATTGTGGTGAATGTAAAACCGTCAATCTCATTGAAGAGCATTTGACTCAGTTATTCCCTACTTTTGTCTTCTCAATTGGACTTTTTCAGTTTCTTTCAAACAAAAGTATTAAGATCAATTGCTGGTAAAAGGAAAATATCGAAAATGTTATTTTCTGTTTGTTTTTTTTTTAGAACAGGTGTATTTTCACAAAAAAATAATAGGTCTGATTCAGGAGTCTTTTCGTGAGCTACTTGCTGGTAGAGGCCAGGGTCAATGTAATGGGCCTAATGCTAATGAGCAGAATCATTTGTTTGACTACAACTGCAGTATTACGATAATTTCCCACCTCTCTCCAACGGCGCATTATTGGAAATACGCACACGTTCTAAAAATTACCTTATTTTTTGAACGTTCTTCCTTATGCATTATTCAGTTCAAAGTGTGATCTAAGATGTTGATTCATTTAAACTAAGTGTGGTACGTGTTATACTCAATTAACAGGCGCCACTCAATAGATGTAACTTGCTCAAGCAGCTTTCTGTCCTTGAGTTTTGAAAAGAAACTGAGGATCACCTTTAGCAGAGAACACGCATCGTTTATTGCATAAACATACGGTAATAGTTGTAATCATGATTCAATTTTGCATTTCCATATAATAATAAGATATTACAATAATTTTCTCAGTTCTTGACGCCGAAGGTACTGTAGAAAGTCTTCAAAAGTTCCCCTGCGATATAGTTGTCATTTGTCCCAGAGAGGCAATACACTGAAAGAGAAAGAAAATTGGGAAATTGTTACTCATGTTTACAAAATTCCTATCTTTTTTTGTAATACGTCGGCCGGGTTATTTGTTTTCGTAGTGTACCAAGGTGGTGTAACAAAAAAATTAATATTTGTTTGTTAGGTAATCGCAGAAATATCCTACAGTACGTATTATTCCTTAATATTTAACAATTATTCCACGAGTGCTCGTTGGATATGTGTTGGCTATACATAATCATCTCATATCTAACAAGCCCGAGTCGAATAATTGTTTTATTAAAAACGCTCACAAAATATCGAGAATTCTTTCCTACTTTACTTGTAAAAACAACCGATTTTCAGCTTGTTTTTAATTTTGAGCATCAGACGCGTACAGCATCATATTTAGAGAGCATGGTATAATTGCTCATATACCATGATGGCTAAGCCAATCAGACATCTAGAATTGCATTTTCCAATGATTCAGTTTTTAATAAGAGCCAATACTTGGAGAAACGACATGCAATGATGGCAAGATGGTTACACGTTGTAAGTGTATTGACTGTATTGGCGCTTTTAATGAACCATTGAAGAGTTGAATTAATTCTCACAGTTCCATCTACACTCACTCATGTTGTTTGTTGAGAACATTTTTAAGTGTTTACTTAAGTCTGATTTGATTGTCTTCGAAAAAAGTTTCTGGAAATGTTTTTATATGTGGACCAACACAAATCAATCGACTACATCATCAATAGCTTTCCCTGCTTATAATGAAAAAAACGTGCCTTTTTGCGTGTTTTTGAATTCCAAATTACCCTTGTTTACAAACAAAAAAACTTAAACGTATGAAGAAGATTTGGTTTCGATCCTAAAATTCTAAGGCGTAAGCCAAACGTCAAACTTTTCATGAGTCGAACCAAACTCTAATTTCGGTCGACCTAAATTAAGTTAAGAAGGCTAAATGTACATTGTCATACCAATTTTTTATTTTTTTAGTTTGGTACGTCGCATGTGAAAATCGAAGAGGATCTTCAGACGTTCTGTCTGTCTGAAGCAGACGGATAAAACGTGTTGGACGATGCAAACTCATTCAGACGAACTTAACTGAGCGACATGTCGAACTTTGCATGATGAACTTTATTCACTAAGTCTGGTTCGTTTTATGAAAAGTTCGATGTTTGGCCTAGGTCTTACTTACTTACGTACACGATTCCTGATATTTAAGATCAAAACCGCGTCGTTCTGATTTTCTTGTTCGGACAGTCCCTAAACCTTGACCAGCGAATATGGCTCCTACATTTTGTCAATTTGTAACCTCTCTTCAAAACTTTTCGTACTAGTGATCCTCCATACTCCGAAGGACGAGCCGTATCCACTTCCTTACCACCGTTTTCTTCGTCCAAGAAAGAGGTTGCTAGCGCACACAACACAAGAACATAAAACAACGCAAGTCTGTAGTCGAGCATTATTAGTCTGTTTAAGCTTCTGACTATCGAATTTTGTTACTGGATAATAGGGCTTTTGTAGCTAACAGACGAAGTTTCTTTTTGATGGACAGCTGTAAAACATCTGCGGTAAAATTAACTGAGTACATTTCCGTTTAGAGCATTTATTAATTGAGGTCTGAAAACGCCGCGTTTGCATTGACAAGTGGTCTAAGGCGTTTCCAACCGGGCAACAATTTAATTGCGTTTGTTTAAAGAATAATCAATTTAAAACCATATGGCTAAAATTGATATACTTATTTCACTTAAAAGGTTTTTCAATTCAGCGCCACGCGTTAACTGTCCATTGAATTGATCTGAGGCGATACTTAAAAATATAGTTGTAGCCCCGGGGGGGTTACTTCAGAGAATTCTTGGTGGGGGTGTGCCGCCCGGTTCTTCAGATCCTGATTCGATTTCAGACCAAAAAAATGTAATTTTACACACCCGTTTTCAGACTAGAACTCTAAAATCCATACCCATTTTCAGACCTGGCCTTTAGGCAGAAATTATGTTATCATTACTTAGATTAGAGCACAAACAAAACAATTATTCAAATCCATATTTCAATATATCCAATTCTCATATTTTTCTTTTTTTCTTACTCATTTGGAATTGAAACTGTAAACACGTTCATACACTCCGTAGTTCACTCGAAAACCATACCCGATTCCAGACCAAAATGGACTAAGCGTATACCCGTTTTCACACCAAAACTGCGCAAAAACCCTACCCGATGGCGCGGTAAATACCTATATGGATTATATAAGGGAGTACCCCCCCCCGGGTCGTAGACTATTTTAGTTCGTAGTTCACCAACTTCAACTTTAACATTATTCATTAGTAAAAACGGTGTTACAATCCACTGGCCCGCAAATTGCTAATCTGGGCGGGCAAGATAAAAGAAGAAAATATTTTAAATTACAATAATTCTTTTGTCCATCTTAGTTTTATCACCCCACACCCAAACTAAATTAATAAGAAAAATACATTTAGCTTTATTTGTAGTTTTCACTACTACGCAATTCTCGGAAAACATGGCCCGGAAAGACAACTTTAATATCAAGTCTAAGTGTGGGGTTCCATTGATAGAGGGATGCGTGTCTTTTAGGACAATTTCTCCAAATTTCCGGAGATCAAATGGTTCATTAAAAGTTTAATTAATTTCTAGAGACGCCAGGAAAAACTAACCAGCTAAAACCCAAGGAGTACAACATTATCTCAGTGAGGGCCAATTATTATGAAGACAAAAGAATAACCGATGGACTTTCTCCATTTTGATTATATGAATATGGCCGCCTCTGCTGCCTGTTAAGATCTGGTTGATTAATCCTTTAACGCCCAGGATCCAAATACAGATTCTCCAAACAGATTTCCTTACATTTCTTTGTAGAATCAGTTGAGAGAAGTCAATAAAACATCAAAAACGTTTCCTCTGTTGATCATTGGACCAATCCTCACTACCTTTTATATTGATTATGTATTGACAACTGTTAGGATAGCTTTTTTCTGGTCACATCTCTCTGAGCGGTCCCGAACGCCTGGAACAGGCTAATGAAATTGATTTTACTCACTCTCAATACTTGAAGGGGTTAACTTTAGTATACTTTGTTAGCTCGTCTTACTTATTTGCACCAATTCTTTCTTTAAGGTGATTTCCTTGAAAAGGATGTACTTGATAGCTATATATATAACATTGAAAAACTGTAGTTTTTTTTTTTTCATTTATTTTATTTGCCCTTTCACATACTTATTACGGAATAATATAGGAAACCCTTTTGCGCTTTACCAGGAGAGCTCCTGAACAAGTTAACAACAATGATTTTATTTTGAAGATTATAAAATGGATATAGCTGTTAAGAGGATTATGGTTATTGGTTATTAAAGAACTAAGACCAATCATTCATGTAAATACGTTTGTATAGTGAAATTCTAATTTTCTTGTTTGAGGAGAAAATGAGTTTTAATTTTTTTCCTGAATACATTGAAAAATGAGGTCGCATAGCTTGTTTTCCCCTTGTGAGCTCCTAATTTACTGTTTTAACGCTACAGTTCGGCTTGCATTCTTTTTTAGCCTGCGAACGGCAGACGTTTCTCCTCGCTCATCGCCGCTGGAGGGACGATGAGCGAGGAGAAACATTTGCCGTTCGCTGGCTAATTCTTTTTCGCCATGTATTTTTGATAGAAAACTCGTTAAACCCGTCGTTTGTAGCCTGCGAATACAGACGTCTCTCCATAGTGGCTTCTCACCATCAGGGACATTTCGCAAACCATCAATAGTGGCGAGGAGAAAAGAGATGGCCGTATTCGAAGGTCTTTTGGAGTACAGTACAAATTTCATGGAATATTTGTGCTTGTTATTTGTACTCCACTGAATGCGATTGAATTCGATTGAATAATTAACTGCGAGTATCCCACTGTACTTTTACTTAATCAGAGTAAATATTTATTATGATCCTTAGTAGAGAAACTATGAACAACTATTCGAATACTATGTACCCGTCTTACCTTCCTAAAACCTATTGAACATATTTACAGCTTTAAGGCTGGTTTTCACTAGCGACGGAGTCGAAGTCGAAGTCGTAAGCAGAGTCATAAGCGCGACGAAATCGGAGTCGGAAGAATCAGAACGTTTCCATTTTCTTCCGACTCCGCTTATGACTCCATCGCTTACGATAAACCAATCATAATGCATGTTCTCACGCTTTGTGATTGGTTTAGTTCTTCCGCTTCTGCTTGCGACTCCGGCAACCTAGTTTTCACATGATCGTAAGCGGAATCAGAACGCTGTTTTCACTAGATCACAAAGTTCTATGCTTCTGATTACGACTCCGGCTCCGACTCTGTCGCTAGTGAAAACCAGCCTTAATAACTATGAAGCAAAAGTAGTCATACAGCAACAAATCCTCAAACACAATGAATGAATAAATAATGTTTATTTTACGAGGGAAGCACTTAACAACCTCCCCGCCGGTCTGCCAGCCGGATTTTACTCCTCCAATCACTCTCCACGCTTTTAGGACGAGCACTTACTTACCAGCTCGTTTTTTTGTCAATTACGTACACATATGCTATGCTGAAATGTCACATTATTGTCACATGTCAATCAAAGAACGAATTAGTTGGATTGAACACTCGTTTTGAACTTGATCTCACGCTTTTTCGTGTTTAAAAAGTAGAGAACTTTACATTCGAGAACGAGGGCGACTACGAGTAGGATATTTGAGTCAAAGATTTTTCGCGTGTTCTCGAAAAATAGACATCCCGGAAAGCTTTATTGTACATTTTTTATCAAAGAAATTAGGTAGCACAGTTACCTTTTTTAAAGGAGTTTAAGAGTGTTCTCGGTCATAAAACGATAAAACCTCTAGCGGTGACACCAATGAAAACGTCGCTGAAAAATAGACTTCGCGTCCTTTAAAACGTTTTCGCCTTTACCCAGTCACCCAGTTACTTGAAAGGAGGGAAGTTAGGCTGGAACTGAAGAAAGGAGACCAGGTTCGAGTTTAGAGAGAGAAAGTAACATTTATCGCCTTGCCTTTCCCGTTCTCAAGTCAACTCAAAATTTGGTCATTTCACGTTGTAGTTGTGCAGAGAGGGCAAAGAAATGTACGAAAAAGCTTGATACTCGTGCAAAGTTGTTGTTTTGCCCATTAATTTTTTTTTTTGCCGTTCCCGTTGCCGTCGCCGTCGTCGTTCGTACAGAGAAAAACTCGTACTTGTAGTCGTCTTCGTTTTAGAATCTAAAGCTATGTAGTACTCAAAGGGGTTATGTCACCGCGCTATTTGCTATATTTTTGAAGACCTAAAACGTGTCTTAACATCAATTGAATTCCAAAAATACTAGTAAAGATTTGTTATTCAAGTCGCAGATATTTAGGTAGTGAAACTGTTTCTTGTCGTCTGTCGCTACAGATGGCAAGGATGATTCTGGATTGAAACTTGAAAAAGGTGGGCGAACCTCTTTGCAAAAATCACCAAAAATTATTATGGTAAGTTCTCCCTGATGAAATTTGTTTGCTATTTTCTTCACAACTGCACAGGAGCATTTTGTATATGGATAAAGACACAAACTAATATTTTTAGTTCATAATTAACCCAAAACAGCAATCACCTTGTGTCATGGCCGTTTTAATTTTGCTCTCAATGGTTATCGCATGAAAACCATCGTTTAGGACAACTCAGTGAAAGAAGAAGTTGCAAAAGATGCTTTGATATTTTAATATTTTAGTTAAAACCTCGGAACATGAAGAGGTTGAGGGAGTTTAATATTCAGTTTATAAAGAACAAAGCGAAAGTTTGACCATCTGTTCACTATTCACAGCCTCAGCACTCGAAACAAGATTTTTTATTATGCGCGTGGGCAACATTTTTACGAGAACAAAGAATAGTGTGTATCCAGATAACCCTTGAACGCTGTTATGACAGAGATTTTTTTCAAGGAATATTGAAATGATAACCCAAGTCAGCTTCAATATAAGGACGTTTACGTTCAAGTCTTGTAATATTAGTGCGATTTATTCACGTTTACGGCAAACGCAAACGTGAATTTGTGCTACTTGATTAAGGTTTAAACCGTTCTTTACTTTTAAAAGTAGTTTCAATTTATTTTCATCCATAAAAATCGTTTGACTTTTTTTTATCTGCTCATTTTCTATTTTAAGAAATTCTCAACCTGAGTCTGCCGTTTGCCGTTTGCTGTAAACGTGATTCTAAATCTGTCTATTAACATTACAAGAGACAAGAGA
Source organism: Porites lutea (assembly GCF_958299795.1). Taxonomy (NCBI): domain Eukaryota; kingdom Metazoa; phylum Cnidaria; class Anthozoa; order Scleractinia; family Poritidae; genus Porites; species Porites lutea. The sequence continues at coordinate 21,039,483 of NC_133201.1, forward strand.
TCACCAACAAGAATTTGTAGCCGTTATTAGATATGACTTCATTGTTAGCCTCAAAAATGCAATTGAATCCCTGAAATATATTTTCTCTTTACATGAAAGGTTTTTTAAGCAATCTGATTCAAAAGTTAAACTACTACTTAAGTGATTGTATTTGTCATGAACTGACAGCCGCGAATTGAAGAGATTCAATGTCTATACATGGTGGAAAAAAAGAAAATTCAAAGCTTCCTACGTTGCGCCTACTCATTTTTATACTTGATGGAAACTGGAAACAATATTGAACGAGAAAAATAAATCAACCTTTTACTTGTTTAAATACTCCTAAGTGTACGCGCACGCTTGAAACATGATCTGGCGTAAGGTTAGGTGAAACAGCAGACAGCTGCTTACGGTGCAGCTTTTTTAGATTGCGCATCACCTTCACAAATGCCTGCTGTTTCTTTCCTGTTTATTTGCAATATAGCACGTTCTCAAATAACATCTCTTAGTTTACATCTTACGTCTCTGAGTGACGTAACAATGTGGGCTGTAACATTTATCCTTGTTTTATTATGCACAAAATTATTATTAATCATTGTAAACCTCCTTCCCCATCAAGGGCCATTTTCATTTCAGTTACAGATCTTTTTCGCATGGTGCAATGTAATCTAAAAGGTTATGTCTATTTTTATCGAACTGGATGCACTCTGACGAGATGAAACTTAACCTGTTTATATACATTTTGTAGTAACCACCGCATATAAGTTTCCGTCTATTGTCTTTCTCGATAGCACGCTGCTTATCGAACTCTTGTATTCTTCTACGAAGATTGCTGAACAGTTGAGATAAGCCAATCAAGTTCTTATATCATTGTGTTTTGGTTGGTTCGAGCGTAATCAATTCAAGGTCAAGGGGAAATCACTCTCTACGAAGAATCCTGTACCTTATATACCGGGGAATGATTTTAGGGATACTTTTTCTATCGAGTTTTCAACGTCGTAAGTTGAAAGTATGGACGGTGCTCCGGTTTTGGGAAGGTCGTCCGCCTGGGAGCTAGTAGGAGGTTTAAGGAGCCGTCGACACGTATTCAGTTTTCCCCCCGCTAGTCGTCATTTTGCTTCTATCGATGGAAAAGTTGTTAAGCACAAACATCAAGCTCAAACATCAAGCTCCAAAAGTCGTAGTCATGATTCCATGATTGGATTCGTCAGAGATCAGGTTAGAAAGATTTGTTAGTTCGAAAGAAGCTTGGAGAGGAAATCCTACGCGATCAAACCATGTAAGCAAGCACAAGCACAAGCGCAAGCACATAGGTCAGACCATAATAGTCCTATGTCTCCGCTACACGATTTCCGGAAATCTGCACCAATCTGCACAAAGGTACATCAAGCTGCACCTATCTGCACAAATCTGCATCAAGCTACACCAATCTGCACTAAGCTGAACCAAGCCCCAATCAGCATCAAGCTACACCATTCTGCACCAACTTGCACCAACCTGCACCAACCTGCACCAAATTGAACTACTCTGCCCCAAGATGCCATAATCTGCATCAAACTGCACAAAGGTAAATCAAGCGGCACCAAGCTGCATCAAGCTACACCAACCTGCACTAATCTGCACCAAACTGCATCAAGCTGCATCAACCTACACCAATCTGCTCCAAGCTAAACCAATCTGCACCAACCATTGATAGTTTTTGGCCGAAAAAAGATTGTTGGACGCAAAAGGCCCATTTGGCGATTCCATTATCAAAAATCCGGCTCGCTTTTCATTTAAGTAAATGAACATAAAATAAAAAATATGAAGTATTATAAACAAAATTGTAAAAATATATACATAAGGAATACAAATATGTGATGGAAAAATGATTTGACGGTCGTCTTCTCTGTTTATTTCATAGTGCGACTCTATAGTTTTGTCTTTCAATGTAAAAACGTTTGTAGGCTCTGAGTGTTGATGAGTTCGAGTGGACCTATAACTGGGGGGCTTATAAGTGAGGGAGCTAGTACGGGGAAGTTTATGGTATTTCACGCATAGCCCTTCTGAAAGCCACATTTATGAGGTGGGCTTCCTGTTAAAAATAAACTGAAAAAAAATCTCCGTCTTTGTTAGGTTGTGATATCCTGAAACCATTATTGAGTGAATTGTAATTTTTTCTTTTCTTTTCTTTTTCCAGTAGCTTTTCCTCTAAACTTCGCTGCTTTTTATGTTGGCCAAGGATGATGTCTTGAACAGTGTCCATCCCGGTATCGAATCCGGTCAGAGGTAAACTTTTTCCAAGCGGAGCTCCACGCTAAATCTGGCCTACGAGCCAGCTCTCCAGTTTGGGAGAGTCGCAAGTAGTCACTCGAGAACAGCACATGAAAGGAGACGCAAATGCGAGGGGCGGGGAAAGAAGGGAAACGTTGTAACGATCTCTCACACATTTTCATTCGCCCCCCCCCCCCCCCCCCCAGAAACCGCAAGAAACCACAAAGCGTGAAAATTGGCACCGAAAACAAGAAATGTATCAGCCGTTTGTCAGTTGCCCGTATCGGGCCAACCCAAACGCTCCAGTTACGCTAGCGTTCTAGGAGCAAAATACTACACTATAGCACATACACAAAACTACTAAAAGAAGACAATTAATGTCGACCTTTTACTTTGGATCATAGCCTATAGGTTGAGTGGGATCTACTATATTCCGTGAATTCAGCGGAGACGTGTAGCGTCATCAAACATCGCATTCATTAGTTTCCACTGTGTACAAAAAATATTTATTCATCGCTGCAATAATTTTCTTTCTTCGTGAGGAGATCTATCTTAAACGCATCCGCTTGGATATGAAATCACTTGATTTTGTTGTGAGGAAACTTAAAACACAAACGCGATGAGATTAAGCATGTTAACGTTTTCCTGGCAATCCCTTCTCAGCCTTCTGATTTGCCGCTTTATATGTTCCGGGGGGTTGAGATCCAAACTGAACGGTTAAAAATGCAGCCTCTCAGTCCTCAAAAATTGTTCACCAATCACACTAGGAGAGAGCGATCTCTTTCCTCGCTGGAGAAAAGAGTAATCATAATATTCAGGATTTCCCTAAGCATAGTGTTTTCAAAAAATCCTGCAAGAACTTATGGCGGGTCAGCAAGGAATAACATAATCAAAATTAATTGGCGGCGCGTCATTTTTCATCCAATGGTATTTTGCTTCGTCTGGGCGAAGCAGAAATGGAACTTACAAGAGACCGTTACAAGCTCTCCTTTCCTCCATCCCTCGCGGCTTCGCCACTCACTCGCTCGTTCTCTCGCGGACCCCGCTTCGCTTGCCATAAATGGAGAGCTTGCCAGCAGACTACGCGAAATCTAAATCTGTCTATATGAAAAAGGTTGTAACGCGGCCACAGGTGAACCGACTTTGGCTCATTCATAGTCATGTAAGCCAGTTCAAAATGTCACATTACCCAGACATAAAGCGTCAATAATAGCTGTCAGAATGGGCAACCCTGTCCTGTATGACATGTGACCATACCACTTGTTCAGGCACGCTGCTTATCGAGCTCTTGTATTCTTCTACGAAGATTGCTGACCAGTTGAGATAAGCCAATCAAGTTCTCATATCATATGTTTTTTGGTTGGTTCGAGCGTAATCAATTCAAGGTCAAGGGAAAATCACTCTCTACGAAAAATCTTGTTCCTTATACAGGGGAATGATTTTAGGGATACTTTTTCTATCGAGTTTTCAACGTCGTAAGTAGAAAGTATGGACAGTGCTCTGGTGTTGGGAAGGTCGTCCTCCTGGGAGCTAGTAGGAGGTTTAAGGAGCCGTCGACATGTATTAACTTTTCCCCCGCTAGTCCTCATTTTACTTCTATCAATGGAAAAGTCTATTAGAATTATTGAAAGGATGTTTCACGAAAAATGTTCCCCTAAATTTTCATTTCCGTTCTCTTACAGCTATATCTACCTTGCAGGAGAAAATGAGAGAGAAAGTTTTGATTTGTATCAAATTTAATCAATGTGGGCACAGATAAGTTGCCAAAGTAATATAGAGAAATTTTTAACAAAATGAGTAATTTCTCTACTAAAAATCAATTCCAACCTTTGAGAAAAAACTTGTCTAATTGATATGTTGAATCTCGTCAATGGCATATTTCCAGTGGCTTTCAATGGTAACAGTTTTGTTCCTTTACTCGTCAAAATCAAGCTCAGTTGGCGATAGTTTTGTTGCCTGCAGAGAAAAGGGTAAAACGTTAGAAACAGTTTAGGGCATGACGTAGAATGTTGAATTTACTTGGCTCGCTGTTTTTTTTTTTCTTTCTTAGTACTCGTAGCAACATGTTGTTGAAACCCTTAACAAGTAGTATGGATTCTGCAATCGTAGCAGGATACCGAAAATTATCGGTCTTGCATTACTTAACAACAACTTTCTAAAACACATTAAACAAAAAGATATTTACTTTTCTCGAGCTGTAGCTTCGCTTTCTCGAGTTGAAGCAATGGTTGCTTCGCCGACTCCAAAGTAAACAAGCTGGGTCCAACAGATTTCTCAAGTCCCTAAGCTGTTCACGACGAACCTCTACTCTGTTTGTGAAGAAGTCATCGGATTTGTCATCAGCATCTGCAAAAGCCTCATAACTTCCTTCGTTTTCTGCTTGAATGGCCAACACTAGAGTCACTAATATCGCTAGACTGGTCAGGGATTTGTGAAGTGTTTTCATTTTGCCTTAAGTTATTTCTTTCCTTTCTCCAACTCAGCTGGATTTTCTCAAAGCGCACGGGCTAGTAACTTTACTTTAAATGGAACGTTAAATTTTAAAAAGCGGTTTTTATAACAAGGTTCGGTTTGCAATTTAGGGTAATTAAACCTGATTCGTTGCTTTCTATGCAAACTCCACTTTAGATAATGTTACCTTTAAAAACAATCATGTGGGCGTTGTTATATCGCGTCTGGATTTAAACGGTTTTTGTAAGTTATCTTTAGTTATAATTGTGCAGTCCTTTACCTTGATTCCTTTTTTTTTCTATTCAAAGCACTCGCTTGATGATACCTCACTTCAAAAACAATTATGTGGGTGTTGTTCAAACGTAACCTTAATTATACTTTGGATTGTTTTGTTTTCTCAATACAAAACGGCTCCCATCAACACTTTTAATTTCTTTTATTCTTTCAAGTTTTTCTACTAATTGCAAATTTTCAACCGAAACAGGTGCTTTATAGTTCCTCAAAGCGACGTGATCGGTTATGATTCCGTTGCAACACATTTACATTAAACTTAACCAGCTTGAGTAATAAATTGCAAGTCTTTCCCTACTAAAAAAAGTTGTCAACATATACATCACAAATCCTGACTCAAACGTTGCAATAAACTTTGTTTTCTACTGATTAAACATCTGTGTACAAATTCGAGTTGCGCGACGCGGCAAACAAAGTAAATATGTATTGTGTTTTTCTAGCGCATCAATATTCTCTCAGCAAGATCCATGATAGCAAATTAAATTTTGGGGGGTATTGTGAGTGCTGAAAGCTTTTACTTTTACTCAGTTAAATCATAACAATAAATCATTTCGCCTTTGTCGGCTCTAAGAAGTAAAAATAACCTGTATTTTAATAAACCAAGGAAAATTGAAACAAGTAGATCGAATATATCCCGCTTCTGAATACGAGGCTTTATTTGATTTTTAAGTTTTTCCCTAAATAACAAATTCAAAGGTTTTTCTTTTGAGAAAAAAAGCTCTTTTAACATATCAAACAGGTGTAGATATCTTTTCTCTACTCGGTAATCGAATCAGCAGGTCAATTCGCAAACTAAATAATTTTAACTTGAATATGTTTTCAGGTGGTTTTGCATTAACGAAATAATGAAATATCCTTTAGATTAGATCGATAGGTAGGGCAGTTTTTCAAAAGGGTATTTTAAAACTAAAAATAAGAGGTATATTAGGAACTAGAGGAATTTTACAAACGGGAAAACAGTTAGGATTCAGTTGTTGGATTAACAGTCGAGCAAACAGTATTGCTAGTATCTATAAGAAAGAAGAACTCATTTTAACGTGGAAGGTCAATTCTTACTGTTCTACACTTAAAATTTTATGTCGATTCAGTGGAAATATTCAGCCGTTCTCTGATGACATGTTCGACGTGTTCTCGCATCCCCAATAAACCAAGATGGTGAAAAGCTGTTCGCCTTCACCTTCAACAAAGCTTTCTTACAAAAAAAAGGCTTTTCAAATTTTACTGTTACTTAATCGTTTTGAAGTGAAAGGAAATTGAATTCGTTGTTGAGGAAACCGACCGTGTGGTTTTCATAGGCTACAACAGGGGCTAAACGTGTGCTAACTAATACATAGCATTGAACATTAATGAATAGCATTCATTAGTGATATATTTCTTGTTGGTGTGAGGATATCTTGATCTCCACACGGATGTTACTAATTCACTAGAAAGCTGACTAATAGTTGAGGTTTCCCATAAAGATTTCTGAGATAAATTAACTTATATATTGACTGGAACTAGCCACTTGCAAAGCAAAGTTGTCAGACGAACGTGCTTGTTGAATGATACTCGGAAAACCACTCTCAAAGGGTTATTCCTCTTTTCGTAAAACAATACATCGTTTCCTAAGTTTTTTGATTATCTGAAGCAAAAGTTAAGCGGGGGGTCACAAACATCTGTTGTTAGACAAACGGTACTCATACTTACAGATGGTCTCCGAGTTATTCGTAATAAGACGCATTGCCTGAAAAGGTATCAAGTGAAAGATCAGATACGGCGACCTTGGCAACTTGAGAAAAACTCTTTAAATCTAACTCCACGGCGATTTAAGAAAAAAAGTGTACATCTATGTTTACTCACGTGTTTGGGCTATTTAAAGAAGACAAATGTTCTGCATTTAATGACTTGTCACTTTTGAAAGGTTTGTTAATTAAACACTGAAATTGCTAGTACTCGTGTTTGCAAACAGCACTAATTTTACCCGGGGGTATTCCTCGGCTTATAATGCCCTCTACGAGGAGTTTCATATCTTAAAGACAGTACATCTAGAAGAGTCAAGAGGGATGTAAAGTTATAAACTAGGGAAGGGATACCCTTTGTCAATAGAAAGTATACGAAGGACCTACTTTTGTGTCATAAGTGGTATGTAAAGTTTAGACCTTGGGGCGGAGCCTCCCCGCAAAAAACTTTGTTGAGTACTCCCCCAGGAAATCCGTTTAGTGTTACATTTGCGCCATTGGTTGGAAAGTTGCGCGAAGTTGCCTTTAGCCGACGTTTATTGATAAAAGACAGGGAAAACTCCTCTTTGTGACACTAAGGTTTTCCCTAACATAAAAGTTTGAAGCACTGTAACGTACCTTCGTAAGTCTTCCCAACAGTTCTCTCCTCTAATGAGCCAAAATAACCCTTCTTTTTAATTTGATGCCATTATAAAAGACACAAAAAACATCAACAACATTATATTCGGTGGGTAAGTTTTTGGTCATTTTTTTGTCGTAACAAGTTAGCACAACCTTTCAAACATCACTTATACTCTCAATTCTAATTGCAGTTTAATTAAAAAAGATGTCGGGGCCCCTAATTTTTTATAAGCAATCTTTTTAAAACTATTTTTTACTTCTATGATATAAATTATTGGGAATTTCTCAAAACGATCTGGGAGCAGATTCACAGCCACCTTAAAATTTTCTTTAAATTTTCAATGCTGCTCTATTTTAAGCAAAAACTGACTAAGCCAAAGCTTAGCCTGAATTTAAGACAATTACTTCGACTTGTTTTTACTCCCTCATTACTGACTGAGGGGACGACTAAAGTAATCGTCTGAAATTCAGGCTAGCCAAAGATCGCCCTATAAATAAAAATTGACACAATTCGAAAATTATTAGTTTGCACACGAAAAGAAATAGCTGTCATTAGTTCTGCTAATAACAATTGAATTTGCACAATTTAGAGTGGGATTTTCCGAAAAAATTTTGTCGGCAAAGGTTATTTGTTCGCTTTTTAGAGGGCCTTTTGCTCTCTTAGTGACTTCTACTATGGTTAAATGTTAATACATTGGCTGTTTATTTATATAGTTGACGATTAAAACCTTTTCTTTACAGGAAAGAGATTTTTCTTATCTAAAACCGTCTTTCAATTTGAGTTTTTAGCTCTCTCAAGACCACTACAGCCTGAAAAAATGTCCTTAATTAATATTTACAATAGGTTTGTTCACGATACATAAAAGTCTCAACCAAAGGCCTTGGAACAATGTCCAATGTCTGACGTCCGATGTCCAATGTCCGACGTCCAATGTCTGATCTGATGTTCTGTGTCTGATGTCCGATTTTCGATGTCCAATGTCTGATGTCCGATACTTGAAGTCTGATGTCTGATGACTAATGTCCGATGTCCAAACCCGGATTTCCGAATTCCGATGCGCGATGTTTAATTTCTGACCTCCGATGTCTGCTGTCTGATCTGATGTCCGATGTCTGATGTCCGGTGTCCGATGTCTGATGTCCGGTGTCTGATGTCTGATGTCTGATCTCCGATGTCCAATGTCTGATGTCTGATCTCCGATGTCCGATGTCTGAAGTCTGATGTCTGATGTCTGACGTCTGATGTCTGATGTCTGATGTTCGATGTCTGAAGTCTGATGTCTGATGTCTGATGTCTGACGCCTGATGTCTGATATCTGATGTTCGATGTCTGATGTCTGATATCTGATGTCTGGTCTCTGATGTTCGATGTCTGATGTCTGAGGTGTAGCGTCTGATGTCTGATGTCTTATGCCCGATATCTGATGTCTGTCTGATCTCCGATGTCCGATATCTATTTAACAATTATTCCTCGAGCCCGAATGGGCTCTGAGTCAATAGCCCATGAGGCCTTCGGTCTCATTGTCTATTCACCCAGAGGCCATAAGGGCGAGAGGAATAACTTTTTTAGTAAAATCTAACTAGTTGGTAAAAAATATCGAGACAAAACAACTTTAGCTAGTTAAAGCTAGACTTAAATTCTTTTTTAGACTGTTCACAGTCCCCTATTTTTTCGTGAGATCTTTGAGATATAGCGCGTCTATTACCGTTAATGATGGCTATCTTGATTTTCGAATGTACCGAGGGGACGGGCGTCGGGGATTATAGCTCTAGGGGGAGGGGGTGAGAAAAATACAGCATTTTTCCATTTAGGCTATTTCTCTCGCTTCCTCCCAAACTGCCCCCGCCCCTTGAGTAGTTTTGACACTCATGCAAGGTGGCAGCCCGTAACGGAAAGCGCTCGATCTTGACAATCTTACGGAAAAATAGAGCACTGTGAACAGTCTAACCCTTTTTTGCCACCAAAAAGCTGGTGCTTTTAGCTGCTAGTGGGCTATAACATATAGCCTAGTAGTAGCTCAACCAATCAGAACGAAGCATTGATAATAGACCACTAGTTGGATTTTACTAATGTCTGGTGTCTGATGTGCGATGTCTGATGTCGGATGTATAAAGTCTAGTGTCTGACGTCAGATGTCTTACGTCCGATATCTGATGTCTGATGTTCCTTGCCCAAACGTAATTGGAGGAATCAGCGACTGCCTCGGCAAGGATATGCAGCAAGGCTAGTTAACATGAATAATTTTTTAAAAGTAATTTGATTTTTGCATAGTTATTGAGAGCTTTCACCGAAATTCTTGATTTGGTTCATTAAAAAGGCGAGTATTGTTGAGAATTGGACCCCCCTTGGGAACCAAAGCCACGGAAATGTGAAACCTTTTTGAAGAAATTCTATGAATTTCAGGGCGAAATTCGAGTGGTCTGTTCTTAAACGGACAGCCTCTTTAGCATGCTCGAGAACCTAGCGAACAAATACCGAGATCATCTGCTTACTGACTTGTGTCAGGATGCGTCTTGGCTAAGACGAGAAAAACTTGGTATAACTGACCTTCGCGATTACGCATGTCATATAAGACACGAACGTATAGTACGCATGCGTTATTTAAAGATTGAGCGGGAACATTTTTGCCTGCTCCGCTGCTTACTGGCGCTTTTTCGTTTCCACGGGTTGTTTTTGATATCTACGACTTTTTATTTGTTTCTTCGCATTTCATTATTATGGGCACGTTAGCAAAAGAGAAAAGAATTATTTTGTAAATTGCAGAAGATACAGACTTTTTGTTGCTGTTTAGGCAATAAGGGAGCTTCTCGACAACCCTTCTTTCCGTCTTTCTCTTTTTTCCTCTTGATGTTTTTGTAAGTGGAAAGTTCTTGGTGTTGCGGACGAGTGCGATCATCAAATGGCGTGATACAAATGATACAAAAGACACTGAACGATACCCAATTTTTAATTTTTAACTTTTTGTTGATTTTGTAATTTTTCTAGTTATTTTTTTTTTGTTGTTGTTTAAATTATTTTTTATTGTTTTATTTCTTAATGTAAACTAGGGAGCAACACTATGCAAACTGTCGCCGTAAAACTTGTTTATTCTCCTACGCGTTTCTTCTAACTAACGTAGACGTTTTCAGGGCGTTTCACTTTGAAACATTTAACGCCTGCTTTTAAACCATAACTTATTACTTAAAATAATGATGTTCGTAAACACTGAAGAGTTTGGCCGGATTTACGAAAGGGGACAGGGGCAGTTTTTTACAGCGACGGTTTGTAGAGTGCTGCTCACTTGTTTAGTTTATAAAAATAGTAATTGTTAGTAGCAAAGACTCCCTCATCCTCATCAATCACGCCTCTGCAGTAAATCACAATATGACACCGACACCCCGTAACTTTGAAACGCGCGCCATGTTGAATTGCCGTTGCTACGGGCGACATTCACATTAAAACGAGTCCAGGAACAGAAATAAGAGGCGAACATGACGTGAGCCATTTAGAGCAGACTTGCATCGTTCTAAACCTTTTATTTCACTGGTCCCCTTTAATCTCGTTTTCCCAGCTAATCAAAAACAATCTTTCAAATAAGTGCGGGATCGCCCACCAAAAATCCATTCTAGGTAAAACATGCTCGTATAAATATTACAGTTTAGGTCTTATTTAGGACTTGTCTTATTTTTATTGCTTAATTTTTTTTTTCGCGTGTAAGTGGCCCTGATGTAAATGATAGAAACTGAATAGTACAAGTATTACAATAACATCGATGCGTTTAAATGCTTCACTTGTTTTTTCTCATTATATGGCTGTGTCGTATGACTGTGAAGCTTTGCCAGTTCGGTTTTTCATTCTCTCTTTCACTGCCTCGTCAAATAGTTTCTTTCTACAGTAATAGTTCAATCCTCCATGAACGGAAAAAGTTCCTTCAAAATGTTCACACGATCTAATTCGAAACCCTGGATGGTGCAGAGGAACAGGTCCTCCTATCTTCTCTATCAATATTCCTACATAAACATCTTCATTTTGAAAGGTCTTTTTGACGTCGAGTAATTCTACCAACTTTAAGACCAGATCAGATGATAACACATACGCTGGTCCGTTGCAGAACGGCGGATAAAGGCTTTTATCGTATTTCTCCAAGGATACTCCATTCTTTCCCGACCGAGGTACCACAGAACGGTAGTGACAACGTCCCATGTAAAGGTTTCTCTGACGTGTATCGGGTTTCTGCAGATATTCCACCAGGTTAAAAGGATTGATGAAGACATCATCATCTGTCTTGAGCAGGAATTGAAAATCACAGTATTTTGCCGCCCACTCTAGACCCATCTGTGTCTTTAATGTTAAGTTGTAGTAATGTTCATTTTGAGATCCTCGAATGATATCCTTGTAAGTTGCTCCTTCAGCTTCTAAGTATTTATTTTGGGTCCTGTTGTTTGCGGCTTGACCGAGAAGAAACACCGTCTTCCAGCTTGGTGAGACTGATGGATCGGTCCCCCACGTCCTCCGAATTAATGTTCTTCTGTCCATATTACCAGGGGCAGTAAATACTACAATCAAAAGGAATACACTTTGAGTGCAACGAGTTCGTGTTATCAGATATGACCGGTGTGGAACAGATTCTTGTCCGATATAATTTGCAGACAGTTTCAAAGGTTCAGGTAGCCCTACGTTAGAATTTATTGCACGTCTGTTTTTTTTTATCCTGTTAGGGTCAACGATGTAGTAGATAATGTAGCAGAAGACCCACCCGGATAAAATAATGCCCATCCACAGTAAAAGGTGACGGTTAGCTTTCTTTGATAATGAAACCACGCTTTTTGCAAGAGTAGATCCTAGTTTCATCTTGTTTTGAGTCGGCGTATAATGTCATGATATTCTTTAAACTCTATTTTACAGCTTTCAGTTGTGACATCAGCTGCCGTCTTAAACTGAGTTGCCAGTTTCAAGGCGCGAGTCTACACCAAAAGCCAACTTACGGTCGTCCCTGTAAAAAAAAAATACAAAATGAATAAAAAGAATGAAGTTTTGTTCTTCCCCATGAGCAAACTATATCCCTGCACCGGCGTACCTTTCATCTTTTGTACGGTCCGTTTTTAGAGAGGCTAAGCAGCAGGTTTACGTCAAACGGCAAAAGCGAATGTGTACCACGTGACCAAGTTTCCGCTTTGCTTGTCACCTACTGTTCATTACTTCTACACATAAATAAGTAATTTCACGCAATTTTTTATGCATATGAATTTTCTGAGCTGTTTTTATCTGCTCATTTTCTATTTTCGGAAATTCTCAACTTGAATCTGATGTTTGCCGTATATGTGGTGAGTGATAAGCCTGGTTATCAGGATTAAAATATATGTGACGGAAGTTCAGCGCTAAGCCCATGTATATATGCAGACTGCTGTCAGGTGTGAGTCATTATGCGATCCTAGCCAGCTGATGCGTTGAACACGATTGTAAGCGTTTCTTGTCCCATCCCTCCTTCCCTGAGGGTATCGCGCGGTGGTCTAGGTAATAAAAACCCAGAGAACCCCACAGAGAGCTGTGTATTTATAGCTTAAATTCTCTTTTAAGCAATTTGCCACTTAAAGAATTACAAGGGAAATGGAACCGAAATGTGTCTCACAATTCTTTCCAGGATCATTACCAGGAATATGCAAGTTAGTTATTAGAGAGTTTTAGATCCGAGTTTACTGCGAACCTCTAACTGCTGGACGTCACGTGACAAGTCTTTCGCGTCGCGTTTGAGATTTACTACATGTGTTTTCAACGTGAGGAGGTAGGTTTTCACGTATGTCATTTACCTGAAAGCTTTTAGCGTATAATTCTTGTTTTATCCCACGTAATGATACAAACATCTTGTGGAACAAGTCTTAATCCATTAACAGAGGTACAAATTCGGGCGAAATGCTAAATTTGATAAATTCTATTGGATCTTGAAAACAAGTGCCATTCATGGCTGCTGATTTAAAAATATGGCGGCCAGAATCTAATCCACTGCCAATCTAAATCGAAATATGTTTAAACGTCGAACCGCAAACGGGTAACCGCTAACCGCGGTTAGAGGTTCGCAGTTAACTTTGATTTAAAACTTTCTTGAGATAAATATTAGCGATAAAAAATCACGACGTTTCGACCTCTCCGAGGTCATTTTCAAGTGTATAAAAGTTCTCTAAATTAGCATAAATAAGTTTAAAACAAGTTATAATAGATAAAAATGTGGTGAACGCTAAAATGTGATAAAATATGTAAAAATGTAAAAAGTGCTTAAAAATATTTATAAAGTCAAAAAACAATGGAAATAAAACAATGTTAACAAGAACTACTCTAAACAAATAATTTGGCGCGAATTGAATCGTACTGTTTGTTAAGCGTCGGTTAAACAAACCCACATTTTAGCGTTCACCACATTTTTATCTATTATAACTTGTTTTTAACTTATTTATGCTAATTTAGAGAACTTTTATACACTTGAAAATGACCTCGGAGAGGTCGAAACGTCGTGATTTTTTATCGCTAATATTTATCTCAAAATCGATTTCTAAGAAACTACTTATTAAAACCTTCTATTGATTTTTTTTTCTAATTCCTTTGCAACAGTCCCACAAGTCTTTGGGAGAGTTAACTCGTGCCAGTTTCTCTCTCGTATCTAACGTGGCGATAGGGAACTATGCTTGTAGTTACATAGTACAGTGTTTGAGCTCTTTCTAGTTGAAGGGCATTAGATAAAGCATTAAAATAGCGCTAAATGGGGCTATTTGAAGGGGCAGTCTGGTTAAAAGCATTATTCTTCGTTGATTTCCACACTAATAATTTTTCGGGAATTTTGGATGATTTTTCGAATGCCTTTAATTTTCAACAATTAAGGGGGGGATTTTTCAGATTTGGGAATAATTGGAAAATATTGGATTTGAGGGTTGTTGAAAATTAAAATATGAAGTGAATAATTAGTAGACAGTAACCAGATAGTCCACCACCACAACAAGGTGTCTCTGATCCTATAAGTTGACTAACTGGTTTAACTGGTTTATGTGCATATCTTTTCTACCCTAGTTTATTCCTTCCCAAAACAACATCTATTCTCCCAAAAAAACAACCGTAATGCCACCTTAACTGCAAGCTCCTGCAGTCATATTTAAACATGCCGTGCGAGTTTCATTATCTTGCTGCTTCAAGCACGCTCCGACAGTCACAAAACCCAATGGTTAATTTAAATAATTTATTGAATAAAAAACTCAGTACAGTTCAGTAAAGTAAAACCCCGCTTTGCGGACACCCGCTTAGTACGGACGCTGCAAGATTAAGGACAATTTGCTTTGTGCCTGGGAAAGAATGCCCTTATATTTTCTCTGACTTCAACCCACTTAATACGGATACTCCGTTAATATGGACACTTTCTGTAAGCTTCTTTAGTAAAATCCAACTAGTGGTCTATTATCAATGCTGCGCTCTGATTGGTTGAGCTACTACTGGACTATATGTTATAGCCCACTAGTAGCAAAAGCGCCCGCTTTTTGGTGACAAAAAAGGATTAAAGTCCAGCTTTAACTAGCTAAACTTTTTTTATTTTCGATATTTTTGACCAACTAGTTGAATTCTACTAAAACTATTATTCCTGTCGCCCTCATGGCCTCTGAGTCAATAGCCCATTCGGCCGAACTGTACCGCCACCGAAATGATCCCCACCATCCAAATGATCTCCGCCACCGAAATGACCCCCGATCACAACCGAAATGATCCCCACCACCGAAGTGATACCTATTCGCAATCGGAATGATCCCGTCATAAATTTTCGGAACCTTGGCTTAAATGGACTTGGGACTTTGCTGTCTACTCTAAATTCTTCGTTTATTCATGCAAACACGATTCTAAACAGAGGAAAATAGAGAAAGCAATTAGACTGATAACAGTTCTATACCGACAACATTCGGCAATTTGAGTTTGCTTAAGAAACACGTCTGATTCACTTATAATATTTATGCAGGATAATCTCAGAGAAGTTTTTCTATTCACAATTTTTTCAAAGTAATAAATCTAGACTGCGTAAAATCATTTCGTACGCCAAAGACGATCTTTGCACACATAAGATGATAACACGTGCAAAGTCATGCCGAACAATGTATCAATGAAAAGCGTAAAAAAACATACCTCTGTTTGCTCTTCTTCTCCTGATCCACTTGTTATGATAGCAAAGGCAGCCAGCAGCAAGAAAAATAATTGTGACTAACAGAAGGATGTTACTAAAACGGGGAGCGGGGAGCGGGGAGCGGGGAAGGGAAGTCTGGGAACGAGTTGTCAAGTTGTCAAACAAAAATCCAAAATGGCGATCCAAAAAACGAGAGAGAGAAAGAAGAAGACAAAGAAAGGAATTCGTGCCTTGGTTGAAATCAGGTGGGGACGAAATTGCAAGTCAGACTCCCATCTTACGTTTACGTTTTGAGCAGGTGGTATGTTTTTTCGATATTCAACCTGTTTCATTTACAATATGATAAGGTCTTAGGTCTTAGTTTTCGAGACACCTGGCACACTCACATTACTCCTGGATTACTCCGTTTACTTTAGACCGTCGCTTAATCCTGCCTGTTTACCCCCCTGAATGTTCTTTTTCCCACTCAGACAAACTCTTGGAGAGTAAAGGTTTTATCCAAGCCCATTCTATGCCCTGTTTTGAGAATGCTTGGTAAATAACTCGCAGGCATTGTAATGAGAAATAGACGTGGAATTTATTAATGCATGTACATATAGTGTTCTCGCGTTCTTTGCTTGAGTCAAACTTTGTACAGCTATTAGTATTTAAAACTAACGGCTAAAACTTGTTTTTTTTTACCATTTTTTTTTTATAACTGGGAAAGCTTGTTGTTGTTGTTAGTGTTATATTAAAGTCATTGAGTGATGAGTTATGAATCGTTTAAGGTCAGGGTTTGGCATTGAAAGCAGGGTTAAGCACTGACTTCAATAAGGTGGTGGTCAAAACACTGACCCCCATTCCATGCACTACCCCCAATGACTACCCTAAAATGGACTATGCCATTTACTATTTACTGTATGTACCAGTATTTGTTTAAAGCAGATAGTAGCAGTTAATCCGAGATATTCGAAGTTTTTCACTTGACTCATGACTCATCGACTCAATTATTTAATTGCCTCTATAATTTCAACTCCTTGACCCATAACGTGGCCTAATTTTAAACCGGCATTTTCTTGGCCTTTACTAGAAACGCCAAAGCTCATTAAGTGCATGTTTTTTTCTAATATAAACACAACAAATTGTACTGTCAGTCCTCTACCATACCCCCTCCTGAATGCTTAGGCCAATATTACATGGCACAAGGCTAAAGAGAGTGAGAGACATACTAGAAATGCCGCACTGACTACTGCCAACATATAGCATGATTTGTACCAATACCTTTTTGTGCCAAGGAAGTGGTACATTCATGGTTGTCTTGTTGTAGTCCTCTAAGGAGAGGGAGGCTGAATAGAGGATTTACAGTAAAAGGTCTAAAGGGAATTTGTGCCACTTCACTCTCTATGGAGATGAAAGGGTTTGAGGCAATTATTCAGTTTTCCCCTTATAACCTAGTTATGGTCAAAAGATACAAATATCAAAATCAATTTGAAATGTCATTCTGAATATAAAATGGGTGTAAAAGCAAATTCTTATCATTTTTTAAAGATACTCCTTTGTTGTGAAGGATTTTAGTAGAGATCTTTGTTCAGAAGGCGGATAGGGCTATCCACTGGATAAATCACTATTCAGTGGATAACGCAATTAGTTTTTTAATACTTATCCATTGGATAGCGATTTATCCGGTGGATAGCACTATCCAACTTTTGAACAACCAGGGCCTGATGTCTATCACAATTTGCTGGCATAGGGTTCTATTATCAACCCGTTATCGCTTGATATAAAGAAATGAACTGGCCCCCTTTTTGCTAAAGAGTAATGTATATGAAGGGAACTATACAATATCATAAAAGTATTTAGGCCGCCACTTACGAATTTAAACTGTTTCAGACATGTTAGTTTATACTTAACCCATTTGGTTAACTCAACATAATGATCCTAGTCATACCTACTCGTACCTTAACCCTCTAAGCTTCATTATCCACATACAAATAACATTGTCCACACTTATCTCTTTACATTTCCTTAAAGATTTAGATGACAGAATTTGGTTGAAGATTGAAGCATTTTCCCTTTGGTGATTATTTCATTACTTGTCATAAACATTCCTCTGGATAATGTATTGATATTGTTTCAAGAAAATTGATATCGGTTGATCATGGGACTTGAAGAGTTAAATTTTCAACCTCATCTAAGGCAATAACATGGTGCAATCTGCATAAGCAATAAGCATATCCCATTTCTTTCGGCTGATTTTAAAACTTAGCCTTCGACTCTTTCATTCTAAAGTAAATTAAGAAAATGTGATGATCTTATAATGTAAACTACACTCACAAAACGTGTTGAAAAGCACTGTATACAATAGTGAATATGCATCACTAAAACCAAGCACAACTAAATCATGATTATTTTCACGGCACCTTCATTTTTTTGGTTTCTCTTTTTTCCTTAATCTGTGCCAGTACATGCCGAATTCTGTATTATTTGGCATGCTTGACACTAATACTATACTTGACTTTAATATAACACTAACAACGACAACAAGCTTTCCCAGTTACAAAAAAAATTGTAAAAAACAAGTTTTAGCCGTTAGTTTTAAATACTAATAGCTGTACAAAATTTGACTCAAGCACAGAACGCGAGAACACTATATGTACATGCATTAAGGTGACTCGACCCATTTTTTTTTTTTTTTGGAGGGGGGGGGTACCATCCTACTTTGAAGCTCTATGGTATCCCCACCTTTACTTTTATCGTAAGTCTAACACATAGAATGGATAACATATAGATCAATCTACAGTATAACATAAAATTTTTGGCGATCGGAGAAAATGTCACGTGGTTATAATGCCACGCCCCTTTGAGGTCTGAGTCGAAAATCTGCTGTTGCCGGCATTTTTTCGTGAAAATCTCTCGGCTACACATAGTGCGCATTAGTGCGCTGAACAGAGTTTCACCAAAATCGCAAAGACCCAATTCGAGAAATTCAGCGGTTTCCAAATTTAGGTCATAATTTATAAGAAAATGATAAGCAGACTTTACAAGGATTATATCTAATAAACTACGAGATTCATCTCTTTATTTTGGGCATCGTTATAACAGATGGGTCCTTGCAAGTCAGCAAAACAATTTAGGGCCTTGTAAATGCGCCCGATTTCGAGCAAAGCAAACATATAGAAATTATAGTTTTCGCTATTTGTTGACATTTGTCAGCGTTTAAGAGTCAATCTCACGAAAAAATCATTTTCTCAAAAATTTGTAGTTTTTTTTCCTTCAAATTTTTTCAGGGCCACAATTGATTATAACTAACTACCCGGACTCTGAATTTCATGGTCATTGAAAAACTGTCACATTATCTTCTATAAGCCCAAACTTGAGTAAACATTGAAGATTTTTAGCGTTTTGGCTGAGTTTGTGCTTTGGGAGTTGTCTATTGTTCTAGTCTGTCATGATACAGCATTCTTGTTCAGCACGCGTGCAATGACCGCGCTTGGCTGCCTTCCGAATGCTCACCTACAATGAGGGACAAAAGTGTTGACACAGTTCCGTAAAATGGCCCCTTTTTGCATAGTGGATATACTTATCCCCTTCCCCTGTCTACCCCAACCCCTTGCCCCCAAAATCAATGTTGAATTTTGGACCCTCAAGTCTTTTTTTTACTTCAGACAACATTGATTCGGGGGGTGAGGGGATTTACGGCGTTTAAAAAGAATGAAATAATAAATGAATGAAATGTTTGTTAAAAGCACCCGTTTTAAACAACTGTGTCAACTACTTTTGTCCCTGATTGTCTGAAATATGTATCTGTGTTTTCCGGCTAGATTTTTGACGCTGCTGAATTTTTGTGCGATGACGTTACTCTATGGGCCAAATTGTTTGTTTTTAAATATCAGT